>NW_024039233.1:0-522589 GCF_016077235.1 Cyprinodon tularosa | reverse complement strand
CCTGTGGAACCAACTACCAGTTTTAGTCCGTGAGGCAGACACCCTGTCTACTTTTAAGGCTAGGCTTAAAACTTTCATTTTTGATAAAGCTTATAGTTAGGGTGGCTCAGGTTATCCTGAGCTATCTCTATAGTTATGCTGCTATAGGCTTAGACTTTTGGAGGACATAGGGACCCCCCTTTCATCATTCTGCTTCATTCTCTCTCTGTTCTCCTATTCTGCAGAATCTGTTAGTTCAATCTCTAACCTTCTGCTCTCTCTGCTTTTCCTCAGAGTAGCTTTGCCTCGTCTGTTCCTGTTTGGCTGTGACGTCATCCTGGAAAGAAACATCAGCTGTGCTGCTTCTATCAACACCCTTGTTTATAGATGTTGGAGATCGGCCTGTTTTCCAGTGTGGTCCTGTTTCTCTGACCGTGACTGAGTGGATGTGCTCTCTTCGTCCTCTGGCATGGGAGCTGCCTTGGAGCTCGTCTGCCTGGCTGCGTGTTTCCTGGACGGGGCCGCCTTTTACAGCTGCTTTTTGTATCTCTGCTTCTGTCTCCTTGAACCCCAGTCGGCCTCGGCAGATGGCCGCTCACACTGAGCCTGGTTCTGCTGGAGGTTTCTTCCTGTTAAAAGGGAGTTTTTCCTCTCCACTGTCGCTACAAGCATGCTTAGTGTGGGGGATTGTATTTGAGTCAATGAGTCAATGCAATCAACTGGTTTTCCTTAGATAGAAAACTTTGTATCAATTTGACTGTATGATCTGGTTGAACTGTAAAGTGCCTTGAGATGACATGTGTTGTGAATTTGGCGCTATATAAATAAACTGAATTGAATTGAATCAAGTTTGGTGAATACAGTAGCCCCTTGGACAGGTTCAAATGCAGAAGCGAGTAATGGGAGAGGGTACTTATTTTTGATAGTTATTTGGTTTAGGCCTCTGTAATCAATACAGGGTCTTAGTGAACAGTCCTTCTTGCCAACGAAAAAGAACCCTGCACCCAACGGAGAAGAAGATGGGCGAATTATTCCGGCAGCTAAAGACTCATTAATATATTTTTCCATGGTTTCTCGTTCAGGTTTGGAAATATTATAAAGTCTGCTGCTGGGAAGGGGTGCTCCAGGTAATAGCTCAATCGCACAGTCATATGGTCTGTGTGGTGGAAGGGACGTAGCACTGACCTTACTGAAGACAGGAGCCAAATCATGGTACTCGGAAGGGACAGAAGTAAGGTCAGGAGAGTCCATCTCCCCCCCACCTCTAGGGGACCCCACAGAGGGAGCTGCCGAACGGAGGCATGTTTTATGACAAAGAGTTTACCAGGATTCCACATGACGATCAGTCCAGTTAAAATGGGGATTATGTTTCTCCAACCATTCAAAACCAAGCACCAGAGGGGAACATGCGGAGGGAAAAACAAAAAATGTTAAGGTTTCTCGATGATTACCTGAGATTAGTAGCTCGAGAGGTTGGGTTTGATGGGTGACCTGGTGGAGTTTCTTCCCATCAATCGCAGAGACACAAAGAGGCTGGGTTAGAGGAACGGTTTCAATTTGAAGCTGCTGGACAAGATTTGAGTCAATTAAATTTCGTTCACAGCCTGAATCAATGAAAGCAGAAAAAGAGAGGTTCTGATCTGAGAAGAATAAAGTGGCAGGGAGCATCAGACGAGGAGATTTTTCAGAGTTAACATGACCCGCCAGACTCCTCAAAACCTCTGACAGGCCCCGGCTTTTGATTTAGCTGGGCATGAAGCGATGAAATGACCACTCTCACCACAGTAGATGCACAGTTTGCTCAGAAAACGTCTTTGTCTTTCCTCAGGAGTCAGCCTAGTATGTCCAACCTGCATGCAGGGCCGGCGATTGCTATAGGCGAGCTAGGCAATTGCCTAGGGCGACAAATGTGTTGGGGGCGCCCTCTAGCGTCACCCTTAGGCTTACTTCCCATTAATCATAGAATTAGAAAAAAAAAGCGAATCAAACCGGTTATGAAGCGTCCGTCAGTTTGACTTAACCTTACGTATATATAAATAGCAAAATATGAACAAATAAATATACCACCGTTTTTTTATTTATTTTTTCACATTTAAGAGAAAATCGGAAAAGATTCTGATCACTTTTCAAGCGCCCTCCAACCCGGAAGTCGTGACGTCAGAACGGGAGCGTTCATGGCGGTCTACTGCACTAAATGCGATAGCCAAAACGAGAAATCTGAAAGCAAAATTTCGACTTCAACCGAGCAATTCCTACCAGGAGACCATTCTGATGTATCGTAGGAAGAATATTTGTGTCTGGAGCCTCACATGTTCGACCCAGATGTTTCAGATGAAGAGAAGGCAGCGGACGAACAACAGCGAGTCGGACAATGAGTAGAGATTGGACGTCGGGAGATTAGATGAATGGTAGGACAAGTTTTTTCTTTTAACAGTTCAAACATTTTTTTTGTAGGGTGACCAAACGTCCGTATTTCCCGGGACATATCCGTATTTCACGTCCTGTCCCGGGCGTCCCGGGTTTTTTTTAGAAAGTGAGGAAATGTCCTGATTTCACTGCGCACGACGCTCCGTGTGACGTAATCCCTGAGCCGCGTCAGTGCAGGCAGCCCTGCTCTTAATCAGAGGCTCTGTTCAAAAACCTGGGCTGCATCCTCCAAGGACGCGGTCTACCTAGACTGGATCCTTCGAAGTCCTTGAAAATAAGGAGGCCGGAAGAGTTCTGTCTGTAAATTCGAACAGGTCCTCCCTTCGGCGGGTTTTACCGCCGTATGCTCTGTTGCTTAGCAACCGTGAAAGTTGACACACAAAGCAGGAAAAGAATCAATACCGAGGTTTTCAAAACTGTTTGTTTATTTATTTATTTTTTTAAAAGTTAAAGTGAACAAAGACTACACTCACAAGAATCCAGAGTGGAATAAAGGTTCCAACCACCGGGAGCAGGAACAAATCAAATCAAATGTAAGGATAGAAACCTTAGTCAGTTAAATAACCTGCTGCTGTCATTCTGCACATCTCTGATGTTGCTGCTATTTTCAAATATCCATTTTTGTAAAAATGTCCATAGCTGCATATTGGTTATTTATTCTCCAGTTTTATATTGTTAAAACACTTTACAGAATTTTATTTTTTATATTTTAACTCTTCCCTATTATGTTATTCTTATACATTTCTCTAAGGTCCTCATTTGTGTGACCATTTTCAATAATCTTTCTGCTGCTGTAAATTTGCCCATTGTGGGACAATAAAGGGATTTTCTATTCTATTCTATAAAAGGGTTAGAAATATATAAGTAAATCTAAACAATGTATCTACAAAATATATCTGCAAAATCTCTAATATTCAACAACAGAAAATACTTAGTTAAGCATATTGTGCAAAACAACAATAAAAAATTAAAATCCTATCAGATTTATAGTTCCCACTCTGCAGATCTATTAGAATCTGTCCTTAAATTACAGCCAAACCCATTTACACAGTAACAGATCAAAACCTTTAGATAAACCAAACATTACCGCCACATATCTGACTCAATAACCATTAAAACAACTATTTTCATTAATTTCAGACGGAACTATTCACAGAGTTGTATATTTCCAGGACGCTCCAAGGTGTCCTGGTTTTCCCAAATGAAAATATGGTCACCCTATTTTTTGTATGTTGACATCATTTTTTTCTCAGTATACATGCAGCAGAATTATGTGCTATATTATTAGCTTGAGAATGGGTAGAAGATACTAATATAAATAAAATTTGCCATTAGGAAGTCCAGACGAGTCAAATTTTAATGCTGCATCAATTTTGAAGGTGAATAGAAATACCTGAAACAGCTGATAGATAGAACTACAAGAACTTCAAACTTTTAATTTTGTAATGGTATTCATAAAAGCAATTTTGTTTGTAGAGGGTTAATCCTTTCTTTAATCACTAATCAATGTCAGAAATCAGGGTAAATATACCTGATATATTTTATTTAGAGGAAAATTTTGTTTATCTCATTTCTATTTATGTTCAAATGATTTAATTGAACTGGAACAGAAAATTTAATTTAATGTTTATCAATTACTTTTTTATGTAGTCCTTGGTTGAAGAATTTCTTAAATTTATTATTTTTTATTGTTATTTGGTAATTTCTGAAATTGATTTATTTAATATTTGTTTAATGTGTGTTAAATTTGTTAATTGTCTGAAATAAATTCATTCATTGATTCAATCCAGTTTTTTAGTTATACTTTACCTAAGTGTCCTTACAGATGGTTAAAAGTGTTTTTGCACAGTCCTAACTTTGAGTGTGTAATAAATTATTTAAAATAATAAAAAAGAAAAGGTACTGAAACCTATTCTGGTATTTGTCTATGCATCACTCCATGCTAAGTTACAGTTTTTTCTGAATGCTTAAACACAACCTTGATTCTTATAGCACAATTTCTAAAACTATTAATACTTATAGCAAATCCACTCACTAGCTACGTTTACATGCGCAAAATTTCCCCGATCCGATCCAAACCTTGGTTGATCGGAAATTCAAAATCTCAGTTTATATGGACACTAAATGAAATGATCCGATCATGACGTGTGTATACATGTACCAAGCGTTGGATCAGATTAAATCTTTTAAGCATGCGCAGAACTTCCTGCCAAACTTGGCAGTTCTGTCTGCGTCTGGTTTTTGGGAGGCCTGACAAACGATGCGCTCGGAGCGAGCGGAAAGAAAAACGGAGAGAGGAGGAAAAAAGCGCTTGGCAGCGAAATGTCCGAGAGAAAATGTAGAGAATGAGCGACTGAACCGGCGTGGGAGAGCGAGTGGGCTGTGGAGAGAGAAAAGAGGAAGAGGAGGAGGATAAATTCCTGCTTCCTGCAGCTTTAAATGAACTTGAGTGTATAAGTCGGCGTTCCTAGACTCCTCCCGCCATGTTGTTCACAACAAGAGCGAGAGCGACCGGTGGTTTCCTGTTGTTTACAAGGCGGGCGCGCAAAACTAAATCTCGCCTAGGGCAACCACAGGGCTAGAACAGGCCCTGCCTGCATGGGTTCGATTTCCATCTCTCCAGTATGAGAGGCCTGAACAGGCAAAGGGAGAGACTGGGTTTTAGGTCTCGGTTTGGACAAATGTTCTGTGGGAGCAGAAAAAACAGTCATATTATTAGAAGCAGGGGCAGAGGCAAAGGAACCCTGATTCCTATATTTGGAGCTGTTTCTAGCTCGGATCCTGTTGTCCAGCTTAATTGTCAGGCGGATTAATTCTTCGAGTGTTGCAGGTTCGTCGAGGGTTGCAAGTTCATCCTTGATGCTTTCGTTTAAAGCCATAAAATAAGCGCCCTTTAAAGCACTTTGATTCCATCCGGAAGCAGCAGCTTTTACCCGGAAGTTAATGGAGAACTCCGCCACTGAAGAACTTCCCTGTTTGAGGTTAAAAAGAGCACGAGAGTCAATGGTTTGATCAGTTTCTTGGTTGAATACTTGAGAAAATTCAGAGACAAAATCGGTGTATTGACAATTGAGGCTTTCGTCAGAAGCAAACCTTGCCTGAGCCCATTCCAGGGCTCTTCCTGTCAATTGGGACAGAATGAAAGTTATCTTTTTATAATCCGTGGGAAAACTGCCAGGAGAATTCTGAAAAATTAAACGACATTGAAACAAAAATCCCTTGCAGTCCTTCATATTACCAGAAAATTTCTCCGGTAGGCTTGCGCGGAACTCAGGTGATGACGTCACTGCCGGTGACCTCGGAGGCGGAACTGGACCCGGAAATGATTGCGCAGCCGACGAGGCGTTAGCGCTGTTCATGTAGTTAGCATAGCCTTGAAGCATTTGATTCTGCATTTCAATGTGGGTATTTAACTCACGAAGAGCTAGAGCGTGTCCATGGATTTGAGCCTCCTGCTCCTCCAATCGACGATGGAGGTGATCTGCTGGGCCTTGTGTTTGGCCGCAGTGTTCTGTCATGATGGGTTACTGAGAGGCCCAAGATGCAGAACACCACGGAGACAGAATAAAAGTTAAACAGGTTTATTGTTTCACAAAGCACATGGAAATAACACTGGCACTGGTTCAGGCCTGGGGGCTGGTTCACTGGAGTCTGTGTGGGAGACAGTTCAGTTAGCGTTGAATCTGTTGAGCTTGATTTAGAGAATTTCAGGTTTGTACCTTGAGAAGTCCGGTTAAAGCTTTGAGAGAGGCACTATTGGGTCCAGAGATTGTTTTGTTCAGCAGAGTCCGATAACTGCTTCAGCGTCTTACTTCTAGCGTGAAGGCAGACCTTGGTTCTGAGTTTCCAGCTCTTAGTCCAGAGCTGCATGGGAATCCAGAGAAGAGTCTTCAGGTTTGGCTCAGGGGGCAGGCTCGGCAGGTTAAGCTCTTCCAGAGCTTCACAGGAGAAAAACAGGATTCCTGAAAGCAGAGACAAAGGGTTAGAATCCAATCTGGATTCAATGGCAACAAAGGTTCTCAGAAGATACTAGGCTTAGGTGCTAACCAACTGGATTTAACACTGCGGCGTCGAGGCAAGGTCTGAAGACAGCTTATATACTGTGGATCCTCTGATGATGAGATGCGCCTCAGGTGTGTCGAAGGCTCAGCTCAGGATCCATGGCGGACTCTGCTGGAGAGAGATGGAACTTCTCCAGCTCCCAACAATTCTGACTTTATTCTCGTAATATTTTGACTTTATTCTCGTAATATTCTTACTTTATTCTCATAATATTTTGACTCTATTCTCATAATATTTTGACCTTATTCTCATAATATTCTGAATTTATTCTCATAATGTTGTGATCTAATGAGCTAAAAGCCGAAGCTGTTGGATCTCGGGTCAGTCTAGGTTTCTACTCTCCTATAGTCGCAGAGATTACAGCAGTTCATTTTGAGTGAAAACTTTTCTAGTCAGATGGTATATTCCTGGGCAATGGACACCTTTCCACACAATAAACCACATCGACTCATTTGCACAAAGTCAACTTTCACCTAATCAGTCAGTTTTATTGCACTCAATCTCTTCCTACTTCCACGCTCAGATCATATTACCTCTTTCCCAGTGGCTGAAAAGCCAGTTTAAACCCATTTAAAGCCATTTAACAATGGGCTTTTAGTGGCATTGGGAACAGTGTTAAGATCGCCTCGGCTCTGATCGTCATGCTGTGGGAAAAGCAGAGTCGCTAAATTACGTGATACCATTGAACGCAACGGAGGGACATCAACACACCACGCCAGTCGCTTCGTATCTTGAGGAGAGTGGTGAGAACAGCAGAGAGGATCATCGGGAATCCTCTTCCCTCCATGGGAATAATTTAAGAAAAATAATAAACTTTATTGATCTCAGATCTCTGCCTTTAACCCCTCCCCTTGGGGAGCAATGGGCTGCCATTGTGCGGTGCCAGGGGAGCAGTGTGGGGTTAGGGGTCTTGCTCAGGGACCCAGAGTGGAGGATGTGGGGATCGAAACGGGAACATGCAACCCTCTCAGAACACAGAGCACTGCTCTAAGCACTACTACAACACTCCCTCCATTAAAGACATTGCATCCCAGCGACATGACATCATCAATGACCCCTCACACCCCCACCCATGGCCACCCCTGGCCCCCCATCCAGCTCCGCCCCTGTTTCACGAAGTTAGTTTCTTAAAATGGAGAAAATTAATTTTGCAATGAAAGGAAATGAGGGAAAATTCAAATATAAATGGGGTCCCTTTATGGAATGGTGTACTTCACTTCAGACTGTGTATTTTAGTTTATTCAGTCCACGTGGTTTTACATGTCTTTAGCTGTGCTTTAGCCTTTAGCTTGGCTTTTGTCCATCGTAGGCTCATTGTGTCTTTGGAGGAAAAATAAGAAGAGTTTTGTATTTTCTTGATGTTTATCACTAATCTGTTTCCTCGATAAACACATTTATTTAAAAAAAATGGAGTTGCCACTGAACAGAAATTTAGTTTATATGTTAAATTTGATCAGTTATTTGCATCAGTTGTTACACATTAGGCATTTCTACATAAGCTTTATCGGTTTTCTGTTCACTACGTGTGTCTGATTGTGAAGTCAGGGTTTTCAAGAAGAAAAATATTTCACTGATGATGCAGGTTTCAAAATCTCATGTATCAAATATGATACACATTAGGAAATAATGTAATAAAGTTCCTTTACTGTGACAATCAGAACCATTGACTGAATCACATCCATCCACCACCCATGGCTCATTTCTGCAGACCTTAACAGCATCAATGTTTATAAAACAGATTCCAATAAAATGAGCTAAAAGCTGAATCTCTAAAACCTTCTTATTCTGATTATTATTGCACTTTTGCAGTGTTCGAACTCAGTAAGGAAAGAAATAAAAAATAGAATTTAAAAACTCTTAACTTTCTCCTATAAATCAATAGAAAAGGCAGGAATGAGCCTATTTTTGCATACTTTGTTTTTAAGTTTTAAAGAATATTTGACATACACTATATTGCCAAAAGTATTTGCTCACCCATCCAAATTATTGGAATCAGGTGTTCCAATCACTTCCATGGCCACAGGTGTATAAATTCAAGCACCTAGGCATGCAGACTGTTTTTACAAACATTTGTGAAAGAATGGGTCGCTCTCAGGAGCTCAGTGAATTCCAGCGTGGAACTGTGATAGGATGCCACCTGTGCAACAAATCCAGTCGTGAAATTTCCTCGCTCCTAAATATTCCACAGTCAACTGTCAGCTGTATTATAAGAAAATGGAAGTGTTTGGGAACGACAGCAACTCAGCCACGAAGTGGTAGGCCACGTAAACTGACGGAGCGGGGTCAGCGGATGCTGACGCGCATAGTGCGAAGAGGTCGCCAACTTTCTGCAGAGTCAATCACTACAGACCTCCAAACTTCATGTGGCCTTCAGATTAGCTCAAGAACAGTGCGCAGAGAGCTTCATGGAATGGGTTTCCATGGTCGAGCAGCTGCATCCAAGCCATACATCACCAAGTGCAATGCAAAGCGTCGGATGCGGTGGTGTAAAGCACGCCGCCACTGGACTCTAGAGCAGTGGAGACGCGTTCTCTGGAGTGACGAATCGCGCTTCTCCATCTGGCAATCTGATGGACGGGTCTGGGTTTGGCGGTTGCCAGGAGAACGGTACTTGTCTGACTGCATTGTGCCAAGTGTAAAGTTTGTTGGAGGGGGGGATTATGGTGTGGGGTTGTTTTTCAGGAGCTGGGCTTGGCCCCTTAGTTCCAGTGAAAGGAACTCTGAATGCTTCAGCATACCAAGACATTTTGGACAATTCCATGCTCCCAACTTTGTGGGAACAGTTTGGAGCTGGCCCCTTCCTCTTCCAACATGACTGTGCACCAGTGCACAAAGCAAGGTCCATAAAGACATGGATGACAGAGTCTGGTGTGGATGAACTTGACTGGCCTGCACAGAGTCCTGACCTCAACCCGATAGAACACCTTTGGGATGAATTAGAGCGGAGACTGAGAGCCAGGCCTTCTCGTCCAACATCAGTGTGCAACCTCACAAATGCGCTTCTGGAAGAATGGTCAAAAATTCCCATAAACACACTCCTAAACCTTGTGGACAGCCTTCCCAGAAGAGTTGAAGCTGTTCTAGCTGCAAAGGGTGGACCGACGTCATATTGAACCCTATGGATTAGGAACGGGATGTCACTTAAGCTCATATGTGAGTCAAGGCAGGTGAGCAAATACTTTTGGCAATATAGTGTATCATTCTTGTCGGTACAGACATGAATAAATTCACTGTTTTCTACACATATTTTAGAAACGTGTTCAGTGTGTTTTGCTAATGACTGCCTCCATCATTCACTAATGTGTCGTATGAGACGTGAGCCAAAAGTCCGACAAACAAAGCAGGATTTTCTAGAAGAATATTCCAACCAATTCAATCTTTTTTAAAAGGGAGTTTTTCCTCTCCGCTGTTGCTACAAGCATGCTTAGTGTGAGGGATTGCTGAAGAGTCAATGAGTCGATGCAATCAGCTGGTTTTCCTTAGATAGAAAGTGAATCAGCGCTATAGAAATAAACTGAATTGAATTTTAAATCAACTAATTTCATGGAAACCTTTGAATCAGTTTTCATGAAATGAGTTTTCTCTTTCGTGTGCCAAAATTACTTCCATGATATTTGTAAAATAATCGACTTAATAAAATGTTTTTCTTTGCCAGTTCAGTTGATATTGTGCAGAGTGGGAGAATAGAGATAGAATGAGGCAGAATGATGGAAAAGGGTCCCTATGTCTCCAGCAGCAAAACTATTCCTTAAATAACCTGCTTGGAACTGGATCTAACATCCAAGTTGAAGGCTTAGATGAAGACAATAGTTTTGCTAACTCTGAAAGCTCAACTGGATCAAAGCAGTCTAAACCCGGTTCAGTTGCTATGGTTACCTCAGATGCTGCCCCACCCTCCAGAGACAAACCAATCGTAACACCTGCTGCTATTCTGTCTGTTTGCTTACCTGGTTTTTCCTGACCTTTCACCTTTCACACACCTTCCTCCTCTGCTCCCCCTTTACTCCTCTCCCTCTTTAGACTGTCAACCAGAAACTGGATTATAAATTCAAATAACTAGAAACTGAAAAACATTATAACGATCATTTACTAATGATTCAGAAATTTAAATATCGATATTTAGTTTAGTGTTAAAGATAACCAAACAAGCCAGTATCAGAGCACCTCACTGGTGAACATTTCACCAACACACCATCAATAGTTGCAGAAATCTGACTGAACATTTCAGAAACACCTGAATGCAGCGTTTTCCTCAAAGCTTTGCTCAACATTTTGATGGAGCTCCATCAGGCTGCTTTACTTGTTTTATGGTTTGTTTATTATCCTTTCTGATGAACCAGAACATAATAGAAGAGGTTAAATAACCAAATACTTTACAGTTTTTACAATATCACATCTTTTGTTTTTTATTGTAAAAATCGCACACATTATTAAAAAAACAACTCATATTCTGGGGATGCTATGATTGAAATTAGGGTTGCTTCAGCAGCCCTATGGGCTAAAAACGCGTATGATCTATTTCCATTTTTTAATGATTCATCTGGTTTTCCCTCCATTTGATGGAGGCTGTTGCTGAGCATAAAGCTGGGTCCGTTTGTCACACATGTCACAGATTATTTGTGTTAAAGGAGTGAAAGAGGAGACCAAGCACCCGGCCGTTGACTGCACAGTTAATCTGAGGCTCACCGCTCCGGCCTGCTGACCAGCGCCGCTCGTTACACCTGACGGTTCTCATCAGCTCACATTGTCGTCTCATCAGGAGCTGGATCTAATGAGGGTCAGTCTCTTATTATAGTCTCTCTGAAAGCACCCCGCTCTGACCTCTGACCTTTCTCTACCTACAGCCAATCAACATTTGTTTATTACCTCTTTCCTTCCTGCCTTTCTTTGGTCCTGTGGTCAGACAGCATGATTGGAAAAATCAGCCACCAAAGGAGGACGGGAAAAAAAACTTGATGTTTCAAAGAAATAAAGACGATTAAAAGAACAAAACAACAAAAAAACAAAACAAAAGTTAAATCAGAGAAAGGTTGGTGGAACAATTTCCCTGAGAGCAGTTTTTTTTTCTGAAGGGGTCTAGGGTGAGTAAGGAGGGGGAGACGGTGGGGGTCACAGGAAGGGTGGAGGTGAGGATTAGAGGGCAACAATGAGTTAAATGTTCCCCAACCAGACCACATGGAGGCAGAAGCATTCCTCCAAGTGTCCATAATTTGTCTGGATTAATTGTGTGTGTGTGTGTGTGTGTGTGTGCGTGTGTGGGTGTGTGTGTGGGGTGGGGGGTGGTGAGGTTGGGGGGGGGGGGGGGGGGGGGGGGGGGGGGGGGTCCAGCTCAGACCTTCCTCTATGGACGGTGGAGGTGAAGGGGCTCTTCAGAGAGAGTGGAGGACCCTCGCTGTCAGACAAGAATCTGAAGAGACCTCCCAGGAGCCGTCAGCGGTGAGACCCTGCAGCTACAGTTATTCACAGCGCTCAGCAGCGTGGAGAGGACCGGCCGACCAGGCCTGGAAGAGACCAGCCCAGCCTGGACCGGCCCTGCCTTAACCGGCCAGGCCTAAACTGGGCCGGGCCGGCCTGGAATGTCCAAACAGACCCTGCAGCTTCAGTCATTCACAGCACTCAGCAGCATGGAGGGGACTGGCCCGCCAGGACAGGACAGGACAGGACCGACCTGGACTGGCCTGGACAGGACACAACAGGACACGACAGGACTGACCTGGACCGGCCAGGACAGGACACGACAGGACTGACCTGGCCCGGCCCAGGCAGGACAGGACCGACCTGTACTGGCCCGGCCAGGACAGGACCAACCTGAACCAGCCTGGCCAGGACAGGACAGGACTGACCTGGACCGGCCCAGCCAGGACAGGACAGGACAGGCCTGGTCCAGGCCTGGAAAGGACCAGCCCAGCCTGGACCGGCCCTGCCTTGAATTTTCAAACAGACCCTGCAGCTTCAGTCATTCAAAGCACTCAGCAGCATGGAGGGGACTGGCCCGCCAGGACAGGACAGGACCGACCTGGACCGGACCGACCTGGACCGGCCCGGACCGACCTGGACCAGCCGGCCAGGACAGGACAGGACCGACCTGGACGGCCCGGCCAGGACAGGACCGACCTGGACCAGCCCGGCAAGGAACGGACAGGACCGACCTGGACCGGCCCGGCCAGGACAGGACAGACCTGGACTGGCCTGGCCTGGACAGGACAGGACACGACAGGACTGACCTGGCCCGGCCCAGGCAGGACAGGACCGACCTGTACTGGCCCGGCCAGGACAGGACCGACCTGAACCAGTCTGGCCAGGACAGGACCGGCCCAGCCAGGACAGGACAGGACAGGACAGACCTGGACCGGCCCGGCCTCGCCAGGACAGGACAGGATTGACCTGGACCGGCCCGGCCAGGACAGGACAGGACAGGACAGGACAGGACCGACCTGGAACGTTCACACAGACCATAGCCAGATCTGTTCAGGTTGGGCACACATCTAAATGGACCAACCGAGTCATGACCTTCTCCCCTGGGGACTGATGATGATGATGATGCATTAGCAGGAGGTGGTTCCGTGTCAGCCCTGGAAACTATGCTCCGTGGAATCAAAGCAGATTGCTCCAAGCCGCTGCATGCATCAGGTCTCACCATCACTTCAGATCTTACACTGCCCCCTAGTGGATCCACATGTCATTAACTAAAGTAACTCCTTTAAAATAGACTAAAATGAGAGAAAGTTTTCGAAAATGCTGCTCTTTAAATCTTCCAAACCTGTATAAATGTGGGCAGATAAAGTTTATTAAAATGTCCCAGAGCTGCTGTGATGATGTAACAGAGCTACACAAATAAATCAATGCATTTCAAAAGAGGTTGTGGTGGTGAAGGGGTGTGTGTCTGTGTGTGTGTGGGGGGGGGGGGGGGGGGGGGTCATGATGAGTTTAAAGGATTATAATCACATGCAGCAGCATTGAAAAAGATAAAAATTGACGTTGAGGAACAACCTGACGGTTTGTCACGTTTTTTTTTTTTTACTGAATGCGTTTTGCAACATTTGATTTATAAACACAGCTGCTCCCCCCCACCCCACCCCACACAAACACACACACGTGTGGGCAGGTCCTAACACGTGTGGCAATCCAAGCGCAACAAGGCTGGATGTCTTGAATGAGTTTGAGTCGCCATCTGCTGTTGCAAACATGTTATGCAGATTCTAACTGTTATTGTTACTAATTCTGGCTTCTTTATTAATTTCATCTGGCTGCATGATCTGGTGAACTGTAAAGTGACCTGAGATGACATGTGCTGTAAATAGAATTAAACTGAATTGAAACTCTTCTCTGCCTCATAAATAAAACAAATCTGGTCTTAAATGGATCAAAAACAAATCTGCAGGTAAATTCTTCATTTGAATTTGAATTTAAGCTCTTGCTGCATGTGCGTGGCCACTAGAGACTGACACGGGAGTGGATTTTCACTCCTGTCCCGTCCCACTCCCACAGAAAAAAATGGTGTCCCGTCCCGATCCCGGGCCAGAGTAGAAATCTAAATCCTGTCCCGTCCCACTCCTGGTGAAATTACTCCCACTCCCATCCCGCTCCCATTCAGAATGACTCCCGCTCCTGCACCACTCCCATTCTTGTTGTTTTTGAGCGCGGGTGAAAAACTCAGAGCGGAAGTTACTATCGGTTTGCTCCCGCTCCCGTCTGCTCCTGTTAATGTTTAATCCTGTACCGTCCCAATCCCGTGATCATTACTAATACTGACTCCCATCCCACGGGAATCCCACGGGAATCTCGTGACCCATGGGATTCCCGAAAAAATGTCAGTCTCTAGTGGCCACCATCCAGACGTCGACCAGTACCTGCTGCTGGTAGGGGTCCTCATTTTGGCATGAAGCCAGGGGGCCTCAGTGCTTTCAGTAAAACCTAATTTAGATCCCAGCAGATGCTGCTCCTAGACGCGCCTTGGAAGAGGTGGAATACCTCGGCACACAGCTTCTGTTTGGTTGCTCAAGTCATGCTGAAGCTCCTGTGAGAGCGTCTCTGTCAGCCCCTACCACCCAAGCAGAAAACAACTTTAATAAACATCAGCTCTCTTTCCAAAATAACAATCCACTAGACTTTGTTTCCAAGTCTGAAGATGTTTCCCTTCCCATCCAGGAAGCTTTTTCAATTTCAATCAGCTAAGGAAAACCAGCTAAATGCATCTACTCATTGACCCCAAGGCAATCCTTCACACTAAGCATGCTTGTAGGGACAGTGGAGAGGAAACAGTGAACAGGAAGAAACCTCCAGCAGAACCAGGAGTTGAAAAAGCTTCCTAGATGGAAAGCGAAACGTCCTCAAAACTTGGAAACAAAGTCCAATGGATTGTTTTTCATCTTTTTTAGAATGACTCTGACTTGGATGACTGAGAATCTTCACCAGCAACATCAGCTCTCAAACAGCATCCCAGCTGTTAGTGCAGTGAAGGTTTCCAAATTGAGCCTAGGAGGAAGTTCAACTGAATAAACGGATAACTCACCTTCATCCGCCTATGACACAGCCAATCAGCTTTGAACCACACCTCAACGAAAGCCAATCAGCATCCAAATTTCATCATTAAAGGCCTCCGAACCGCTACTCGTCTGCTACCTAGTGCACAGGCGGTGGTTGTGCTATGTTCAACTTCATCCAGATGACCCTGTTTCCACCCCCCTCCAGCCCCTCCTCCACCATCGTAGCTAAAGCTTCATCAGAGCGTCATTCCTCCTGGACTCTTACTGCGTTCCACGTCTCATCTCAACCGGTCCGGCAGCAGACCTCCATGTTGAGCCTGGTTCTGCCAGAGGTTTCTTCCCAACGGGGAGTTTTTCCTTTCCACTGTCGCTTCATGCTTGCTCATCATGGACAGGTTCTCTCAACCTGTGTTTTCCAACTGGACTTCCATCTTCCAGGTCCCTGAGTGAGGCTCTAGTATCAGCTCACGCAGTCCACTGGATCTCCCCATAAAGCTCAGCAGAGTTTTTCAGATTGAAATATGGTTTAATAATCAGACACAACCTCTTGTTTGCTGAGCAGGAAATGCAGTGTCTCTCTCGTTAATTCATATGGAGCATCAACCTGCTGGGATGATTGACCTGCAGCTCACATATCGCCATGGAGACCTTTGATGCTCCAATCAGAAACAGAGAATAATCCTATCTATCTGCATTTTTCACCGCCTCTTACAGCTGTGCCCTTCACCCAGGGGCCGAGCGGGGGGTGAGGGGTCGCTGTCCTACATCATGTGTCATTGTGAATCCCATTTATGTAAAGTATAACAGCACAAAACACACACACACCCTTCTGACGACATAGGAGCAGTTGCTTCTTTTGAAGTTGTCTGTTAGCTTTTCGTGTCACCTTTAGGATAACCTGTGACCGCTGTGACACAGGCAGAGGTTACTGCGGTTCAGCCTGAAGGCAGCAGGAAAAAGATGGACTCCACCGAAATGAGTTCTGAATTTATTTTTTGCTTTTATTGACCAAAATATAAATAAAAGCTGACAGAAACCATTTCTAAGTTTCTGAAATATATTTTGTCTTTGAGATGGTACAAATAATGAGCTGCATTATGGAAACCAAGCTGATAGGAGAAAATAATCGCAATGTTGCATGTCTGTGTAGAATCTCATTAAGTAACAAATCAAATCACGTGGAGTAAAAAACGCTCAGCAGTAAAGTTTTTTTGAATCATTGTGCTAGTTTAGGTAATAGTTTACCTTGCTGTGGACACTTTAAAGCTCATGCTGCATCTAGATCTTCAGGTTTACCTGGGATTCTCTCTGTGCTAACAGGAAAGTGTTTTTTTCCTTTCACAGTAGAAAGTTCCTAAAAATCTAATTAAAATCCAAACAATTCTTTTTAGAAGTGTAGAGAACAATAAATACATGGTATAAAGTTTTTGTCCTTTAATTCCATTCCAAGATTGTTATAACTTGAAGTGTGAGGAGTGCTAATTATCTTATTTTTAATAAGATCAATCTTATTTATAAAGAATCCCATAAAATCATTACTTCTAAGAGCAGGTGGAATGAACGGTTCAACAGAGCTATGGCTCTGGGTGAGTTTGGCAACTGAATTAAAAAGAAATAAAGGATAATTCTTATTTTCTATTAATGAGGGGAAATATGCTGCTCTTGCTTTACAACAGGTCCTCTTATACAGCAGTAAAATATTTTTCCAGACTAGGTAGGATTCCTGTAGGCCTGTGGAAAAATATTTTCTCTCCAGTTTCCTAGCATTTTTGCTTCAAAGTGTGCAGCTCTGCATTAAAGCAAGGAGCCAGCTTTTCTATTTTTTTTTTTTTTTACATCTGGCAATGTGGCAATAAGAATAATTGTCTTGATGCCAAAAAGAGCCCAACAGATTTTACTTTCACAAGTGGAGCAGTACGTCTATTGCCACAGTGTTCTGCTTGATTTATGCATATAAATTGCTTTATTATAATTATGCAGGGAGTTTTACAGATTATATGGACACTGCAATGTAAGTAGAACAGAAGAGGAAAAACAGAAAAAAGGAGAAAAGATGAAAGAAAGAGGAGATAAAAGGGAGATAATGATAAAACATCTCAGTCGGCTTCATCACCTGCAAAGAGATGGAAAAAAAGAACAGCACAACCAATGGACAGAGTATAAGATCTACAATAAAGTAACACCTAGATACTATCGCTGAAGTATAAGTACTATTATTTAATCTGACATGTATTCTGTGGGAGCTGAAGATCAGAATATGGGCTTTCTGTATGGAAGTGAATCTCTGAGTACCTGGAACCAAGCACCTGTAGTTGTTTGTGAAAGTGCACTGTCAGGACTCCTGTCTGTGTGTTTGTGTTTCTGTGTTTGTCTCCCTTCATCCACCAGGAGGCGCCTGGTTCTGGTCCGCCTCCTCACACACCTGCCACTTCTTCGACGCCAGAGTGTTTGCCAGTTTAAGGAAGTTCTCCTGCTAACTGGATCTCTCGGACCTTCACACCCTGGAAGGATAAACTGAGCTTCAAACTGAGCTGGGATTCAAACAGGAGGTTTGGATCCACTTTCCCCAAGAGATCGTTTGAGCTTTCGACTGAGAAAGCGGTTATTCTCCACTACGTTCAAGTACAGCAGGAAATCTGAGTGGCAGTCAGTTTCTCCGTTCTCCAACTATCAGCCGCATTCTGGATAAACCTGTTCCGCCCTCCACCAAATCAGAGAAACACTGGAACCACGGCACACAGACAGGAGTCAAGGATACAACAACTTCTCTGGAAACGTGAGTCGGCAACCAAAACCTCTTCTCCAAGTTTCACGAGTCAAATTCCCCACTGAGCCTGAACTAACCACTGTGTCACCCCCTCACTTTGCAATTCCGGTTGAGCTGTGTTCAGAGCATCACTTCTCCCCTTGTTTTACTTCTTCAATAAAACCCGGTAAACCTTTCCCCTGGTCTCTCTGTTCGATTTTTTGCATTTTTGGGTCAGTACTTTGTAACATCATGACATGCACTTGTGCGTGTAAAGTTTATCCAAAGAAAAAATGCTCAATAGTGGTTGGGAAGAGCCGAAGAGGCGGCCCCCCAGAGCACTGAGTCCAGCACCAGGAGACCCAAAGCCCCAGACGCCCAAAGGGACCCCAAGAACAAAGACGCCAAGGAAGGACCAACCCAGGAAATCCGACCCCTACCAAGGGAGGAGGAGAGACAGCCCCGAGGAAGGGGCTGAGACGAGGGGACGAGTCAGCGGGCTCAGCCGCCGGCAACCAGCCGAAGTGAATCCGGCCATGGGCCCCAGGGATCCAAGGCCCAAGGGGCGCCCCATCCCTAGGCGGGAGCCCCAGCCGGCCTCGGCAAGCCAAGCCCTGCGGTAGTCACCCGGGCATCCACCCCCAAACCCCAAGCTCCACCAGTGCACCGGGGAGCCCAGGCGCCGAGCAGAGGGGCAGGACGGGGGAAATGGGCTCTGCACTTGGCAGAGATTTGAGATGTGCTTGGCAGAGGGAGCAGTTCAGACCCCAACCTGAAAGTCCCCCAACACAGTGTCAATCACGCCTTCCTGTCCATCAAAAAAAAAAAATAAATAAATAAATAAAAAGGGAGAGAACCCTGGCCGGCCAGCCCACACACAACATGCAGAACCCTCACCCCGGATGAAACCTCCACCAGGGGATGGTACGGACCAGAACCGAGACCGGGAGCCAGACCTGAAGCCTTTCTAACATCCACATCCCAGCACCACCACCCCCCGCCCCCCAACGGAGCTCTTATTCCTCCCCTACGTTAACATTCAAACCACTCACCACACAAGCGACAAAAGACATCCAGGCCAAGATCATTCCCACTGCCCCTCCCTCCCCTTCCCCCACTAGCAGAGTGTAAACCCCTGAAGGGGTAAATATCTGCCATAGGTGTTAATGTCCATGCCCCCCCACCCTGCCCAGCTGTGGCGGGGCCGGACAGCTGGGCATACACCGGCCTATAGAACCCGAAACCCGACGCCCAGCCGGGGCAATGCACCCCAGGGAACCCAGAAATCACCTTTTGTTCTTCCATTAATCAAACAGCATCACCAGGGGCCCCTCAGGGACGTAAGATTTTCCACCAGTGTGTTCCTGTTCCTCCCAAACAGCTCCCATCTCTGTCAGTGAAGCTGAGCGCGTCACATCTCTGCCTTCATGGGGCCCATCTACATTAAGATCCACAATTCTGAGATTAAAGTCAGAATTAGGACTTTTTTCCCATATTAAACTGAAACAATATTTAAAAATCTGTTAACTTTTAATATGTTTTCAGTGGCCCTAATCCTCCTCCATACTTTCAGGCCAGTTTTAATTTTTTTATTTTTATAATATGCCTCATAAGTTTGAACTAATGAACTGGCATTCACTAGCATGCAGTTGCCTGAAATGAATAAAATAAATACATTTACTTAGAAATAAATTTGATCAAGAGAAGGTACAGTTTAATGTTTTCAGTTTACTGTAATCAAGCTTTTATTTAAGTTTTATTTTGTTTTGTTTTTAGGAAAGCAGGTGTATATTATAGAATGTAGGCACAGTTTAAAATCCTGATCCTCACTCCTATTCAGAAGGTGGCGGTAATGCGCACCTAAACGATGCCTGCCAACCGCCATTAAACCAAAGAAGAAGAAGTGCAGCAGCAGCAGCAGCAGTGTCATTACCCACCGCTTCAAGATGGCGGAGTGAGGAGACGCTCCCTACCGAGATCTGCACATAAAATTCATAAAACGCGGTAAAGCCCTGACTATATAAACAATAGCACTATTGATTCTCTACAAGACAACATAGACAACATAATACATATTATTTACAACAAAATGCCGAACCAGAAAGGAGCTAAAAGAGGTCTAGAAACATCCAAGTCCAAGCCTGCGTCTGAGAGGGCTAGCGAAGCTAACGTGGCTAGCGCTTCAACCGGTAACGCATTATTTGATAACAGCCACAACTACGCAGCTGCCCCCTTAACTTTGACTTTGCATGAGGAAGAAATTACCGACTTTCCTGCCCTACCTGTTACACCTCTGAAATCGCCAGCACCGAAGAAGGTTATGAATGATCGCAGCAACCCGGAGCCTTCTGCTACAAATGAGATCATATCCAGTCTGTCTGCGCTGATAAACGTCCGTTCTGACAATCTAGAGAGCATGGTGCAGGAGAACACGCTAAAGATTGAGGGTCTCAAAAAGACTATTGACTTTGTATGCGCTGAAATGAATGATGTGAAGATGAAAGTGAATGATCTGGAAAAAAGAGTTACAAGAGAAGAAGGTCGTGTGGATAACTACCAGCAGAGGCTTGATGAGTTGGAAAGATATTCCAGGAGGTGGAATCTCAAACTACAAGGAGCTGAAGAAACTGAGAAAGAAGACATACGAAGAAAAGTGATAGAAATCTGCCAGTCAGTTCTACCAGAACATAAACACAAGCTGCCTGATGCCATTGACACTGTTCACCGTCTTGGAGCCAAACGTACAGGTAACACCAAACCTAGAGGGATCATCATTCAGTTCTCCTCCAGAGTCCTCAGGGATGCAATATGGAAAGCAGCCAAGACATCTTCGTACCTGAAGAACAACCAACTGAGATTCACTGAGGACATGAGCAAGGATGACAGAGAACGACGCAATAAACTTTGGCCCTTGATAGACAAAGCCCGCAAGGAAGGTAAACCAGCGTACTTCGTTGGAGGTCGTGGATTTATCAACAGATCAGAAGTCTTCCCTCCTTCACTCTCAACGAATCCTTAGAAAGGATAATTTCACCTTTTCATTTACAATTTAAATGTGTTCTACACTATACTCTCACTTCCCGTTTCTTTTGAACATTATATATTCTCCTTTAGGCAATATATAATTTAGTTATGAAGTCTTACCTTGTTCTTGTTGTAAGATCCTAAAGTACCATAGTCAAACCAAAATAGATAGCAAAGTGCTATTTTTCAATTATCTCTCTTGTATTATAAAAATTTAGTCAATTCAATTCAGTTTATTTATATAGCGCCAAATTCACAACACATGTCATCTCAAGGCACTTTACAGTTCAACCAGATCATACAGTCAAATTGATACAAAGTTTTCTATCTAAGGAAAACCAGTTGATTGCATTGACTCATTGACTCAAATACAATCCCCCACACTAAGCATGCTTGTAGCGACAGTGGAGAGGAAAAACTCCCTTTTAACAGGAAGAAACCTCCAGCAGAACCAGGCTCAGTGTGAGCAGCCATCTGCCGAGGCCGAGTGGGGTTCAAGGAGACAGAAGCAGAGATACAAGCAGCTGTAAAAGGCGGCCCCGTCCAGGAAACACACAGCCAGGCAGACGAGCTCCAAGGCAGCTCCCATGCCAGAGGACGAAGAGAGCACATCCACTCAGTCACGGTCAGAGAAACAGGACCACACTGGAAAACAGGCCGATCTCCAACATCTATTAACAAGGGTGTTGATAGAAGCAGCACAGCTGATGTTTTTTTCCAGGATGACGTCACAGCCAAACAGGAACAGACGAGGCAAAGCTACTCTGAGGAAAAGCAGAGAGAGCAGAAGGTTAGAGATTGAACTAACAGATTCTGCAGAATAGGAGAACCTCAATAGTCAGGCCTCTTACCGATTTACTACTTAAAGCGTGCAGCTATCGGTCCCCTTCCTTTGTGAACTCCACTTTATCATAAAAGTGTAGTTCTTGTTCTTTATTCTCTGTTATTCTTCTTAAATAACTCTGTCCGTTTCATTTGTATCTCTCAATGCCAGGGGGTTAAGACAAACAGGTAAACGCAAAGCATTATTCTTATTTGCCAAACAATTTAAAACAGATTTTTGTTTTTTTCAAGAGAGTCATTCTACATCTTCTGATGTTAATTTCTGGAAATCCCAGTGGGGAAATGATATGTGGTTATCTCACGGATCTGAGCGCTCCGCTGGATCTGTTTTACATACTGTTTGCGACACTCTAGGTCACTACATTTGCTCAGTAATTGAATGCCTTAACAATACCTTTATTGTTGTTAATATATATGGCTACAATAATATAACGGAAAACAACAAACTATTTGAATCATTAGAAGACAGAATTACTTTTTGGCTTGCCAAATACCCAAACTCAGTCATTTTAATTGGTGGGGACTTTAACATTGCCTTAGACAATACGATGGACAGATGGCCCCATAAGCCGCAGTCCTCATTCAGTGCCAGTTTAAAAAATTTTATGGAGAAATTTAATTTTGTTGATATATGGAGAGAAAAATTCCCAGATGACAAAATCTTTACATGGAGCAATAAAATAGGTTCCAGACAATCCCGGATAGATTTTTGGCTTATTTCCAAATATATTAACAAAGACAATATCGATGTTAACATACTTGCCACCCCTCTTACAGATCATAGAGCTATTCGCATTAGCATCCAGATTTATACCCCAGATAATACATCGTATAAATGTGCTTACTGGAAACTAAATAACTCCTTGCTAAAGCATGATGTGGTTAAAACTCATATTAATAAATTAATTTTATATTATTGGAATAAGGCTAACAAGGAAGGGTCCTTTTGCAACAATTGGGAACTTCTCAAATTTGAAATTAGCAAATTTTTAAGACATTACGGAAGTCAGATCTCTAAATTAAAGAAAGCTGAAGAGGAAGAAGTCATAAGCAAGATCTCCTCCTATTACCTAAAATGCCAAGAAGAAGTTTCAGAGGTAGATAAATTAAATTTAATAGAAAATCAGAATAAACTGGATGCTTTGTATAAACACAAGGCTGAAGGTGCCTTCATCAGATCCAGGAAACGATGGCTGGAAGAAGGAGAACAAAATTCTGCTTACTTTTTTAGACTTGAAAAATACAGATCAAGAATAAACTCTATTTTCCAACTAAATATCAATGACATTATATCAAACAATCCTAAAGAAATTGCAACCTTTTGTACTAAATTTTACTCTAATTTATACAGCTCAAAATATAATAAAGAGATATCAGAATCATTCCTTAACAAAATAAAAAATGTACAAACTATTGATGTAGAAGATAAAAACTACTGTGACAGCCCTTTTACCGTGGAGGAAATTTCTAAGTGCATTAATGCACTCAAGGCCAATAAATCCCCCGGCACAGATGGTTTATCTGCTGAGTTTTATCAATCATTCTCTAAGCATATAGCTCCATTTCTCTTACAGTTATTTCTAGAAAGTATAGAGAACAACACTCTCCCTCCTACCCTGACTCAAGGCCTAATAACACTCATTCCAAAACCAAACAAAGACCCTCTATTTATTGATAATTGGAGACCTATAAGTCTACTCAATAATGAGTATAAAATTATGGCTTCAATACTTGCTTACAGACTTGAAGAGGTTTTGGACACAGTTATTGATGAGACACAATCCGGCTTTATGAGGAACAGACACATCTCTAACAATATTAGACTTGTTCTAGACTTACTTGATTATTCATATCTAGTACCTGATGAAAGTTTTATTCTTTTCCTTGATTTCTATAAGGCCTTTGACACAATAGAACATCAATTCATTTTTCAATCTTTAATAAAATTTGGTTTTGGCCCCTTTTTTTGTAATGCAGTCAGAACATTATACTCCAACTCCAATAGTGTTATTAAATTGCCAAACGGCACCACCCCAAGATTTGACCTAAAACGTGGCATTCGTCAAGGATGTCCCGTTTCACCTTATTTATTCTTACTTTGCTCTCAAATCCTTACAACTCATATCTCCAATAGTACCGTACAAGGAATCAGCTTACCTAACAAAGTACTCATAATCAGCCAGCTGGCAGATGATACCACACTATTTTTAAGGAATGCAAACCAGATCCCTCTGGCCTTAGAGGTGATTAATACTTTTTCCAAAGCCTCTGGCTTATTTTTAAATTTAAAAAAATGTGAATTGCTACCGATTAAGGATTGTCATGCTATTGATATTTGCAATATTCCTATTAAAAAAGAAGTTTCTTATTTAGGAATCTTAATCTCTAAAGACCAGAAGTTAAGATGCTCCTCTAATTTCATACCAATTATACAGAAAACCAAAAATAAACTGAACCAGTGGCTTCAGAGGGATTTATCTCTTAGAGGAAGAATTTTGATTTCTAAAGCTGAAGGATTATCCCGACTGACTTATGCTGCTCTCGCCTTACATTTAGACAATAAAATCTGTAAAGATATTGATCGTATGCTTCTTAATTTTATATGGAAAAATCGTACTCACTATATCAAAAAAAGTGTTATTATGAATAATTATGAATCAGGTGGACTTAACTTTCTGGATTTCTCTACCCTAAATAACACATTTAAAATTAAATGGGCTAAACACTTCCTTAAGAATCCAACCTCTATCTGGAACATTATACCACAACACATTTTCTCATGCTTTGGTGGCTTCAACTTTATTCTACATTGTAATTACAATGTTGAGAAACTCCCTGTAAAACTCTCATCTTTCCATAAGCAGGTGTTCTTAGCGTGGACGCTCATTTATAAACATAACTTCTCACCTCACAAATACCTCATCTGGAACAACAGAGATATTCTATTTAAAAACAGGTCACTCTATCTTGAAACCTGGGTTCAAAATGGAATTTTACTGGTGGCTCAGCTGATTAATAAAGAAGGACGATTAATCAATTACAATGAATTCTGCTCGATATATAATTTTCCATTTAGTATCCAGGAATTCTCCATGGTGGTTAATGCTGTACCTTTGGGCACCTTAATGTTGTTTAAAAACACTAATTATACTCTGTCTGTTCCTCCTTTTATCCCTGCTCTAACCGAATCATCTGTGGGAAAAAGCTGTTTTTCAATGGAGTTTAGGAAAAGCAATGAGAGAATACGCAGATTGTTCCAAGAACTTACTGTTTCTCGTCCAGCCATAACATTTTATTGGAGCCGTTATATCCCAGATATTCACTGCAAAACTGTTTGGATGATCCCCCATAAATATTTAATTATAAACAAGGTGAAGGAAGTGTCATTTAAAATTCTCCATAAAATTTACCCTGCTAAACATTATATGATAAAATATAAACGCGACATAAACACTAATTGCACTTTCTGTGAGAGCCAGCCAGAAACTGTGACACATCTTTTTTGGCTCTGCCCTGTTATACAAAGGTTTTGGTCTGAATTTAGCAGGTTTATTATTGACCATATCTTAAACAATTTTTCTTTATGCTGGGAAAATGTTTTATTTTGTTTCTATAGATTTCATAGAAAGGTTGCTGATCATTTCTTTATAATAAACTTACTAATACTCTTTGCTAAATATTATATTCATAAATGCAAGTTTGCTAATAGGACACCTTGTTTTTCTTTTTTCATTAAAGATATGGGTCTATATGTCAAATCAATAACAGACTCTACAAATCAAAAGGCTCAAAGGACAATCTCGATATGTACGTCTTTGCATGTTCTTATCTAATCACCCCTGGTTGTATTGCTTGAATGTTGTGTTGTTCATTATACTGTTTGTTGTATACTAATTTCATTTAAATAAAGTTCATTGAAAAAAAAAAAAAAAAAAAAAAGCAGTGTCATTACCATAGATATCCATAATAAAGTAATCCATAATCCATAATTTATTATGGATATCTATGGTCATTACCCGATCCGTACCGGAAGCACGATCCGTACCATCAGCTCATTTGCGCGTGCGCAAACAGAATAACTTCCGGTGGCCTTTTTCTTAATTTTTTATTCTTTTGTATTTTTTAGAGGCATGGGTTTCTTTTTGTATATCTTTGTATTTTCGTCAATATTACATTTTCTAAAAATAAAAAAACAGAAATACATAAAAAAGTTCAATCGCCTTGTGATAGTTACTTTGACTGCTCTGAGCATGCGCAAATATACGTCACACAGCGTATATATTTAAATTTGTTTAAATATTCGATTTACTCTGTTCTTAAAGCTACAGTGTGTAATTTTCAGCGACATCTAGCGGTCAGACTGCAGACTGCAGCAACATGAACGTCTCCCCCCCACCGCTTCTCCCCCCCAACAGTACGGCGAGCGTTACGGGACAAAATGTCTTCCACGACGTCCGCATCACCTACCTTCTCAAGTGATGAGGTTTGTTTACATAGATAATTTTACAGATAGTATTTCATTAGTCTGTGTAGGGTATAGATTTCATGTAGACTTAAGATAATAAATATACCCGTTATTTTTTCTACGTCGTTGTGACGTTTTGGTGAGCTGCTTTGCATGGTGATATAAACAGACGAAGTAATTGTAGTCATTAGTTTAACAGCGAGATTGTGTTCGCTGGAAGAATATATATTCCCCGTTTACAGAGTCCAAGTCTTGTTTGTGGCACGGGGGTTACAAGGCAAGGAAGAGGGAAAGGAAGAGGGCAGAGAGGCCGGGGTGAGCGTGCAGCTGGGGCCAGGCGAGAGAGGGGAGCCAGCGGGGTGAGAGCAGAGGAGGAAAGGCTTGAAGATCTCCAAAGGAGCCGGAGAGAAGTAACCGAGGTATATATCCAGAAAATTATTTTACAGAAAATTACTGAATCATTACCTGTGAAACGTCAGGGACGTTGCTGAATAAGTATACTGGAGAGTAACAGCATCATCACGCAGCATGTTATTGTTTTAGACAGGTCTGAGCATCCTGTACTCCAAAAACTGCAGTGATATTAGACAATTGTGTGTATAGGATTAATTACCTGTCCAAGAGAAAACTGGCAACTTGAGCGTCACTTTGAAAACCTTTTTCCTCCATCAGTGACTTCCATCGTGTAAATGCCGTGCCAATGTTGATCCGTGTTTTTTGTCGTTTCTTGTCACTCTTGCGTTTATTCTCGTCGTGTTTCCGCTTCTTAGATGACGGGGGTTCGGTGTCCGCCGCTTTTCGTTGTGATACAGAGTAGGCATGATCCTCCATTCGTCTGATGTTTGGCCACACAGTGCCAAACAGTTTGCAAAGTCACTCACGCCTGCCGCCTTGTTTACCTTTCTTGTTACCGAGGCGCAGTATACCTGCTTCTTCTTCTTCTTTGGTTTCAGGCAGACTAAACGCTTCTCAGGCATAATACTGCCATCTACTGTTCAGTACCGTCTCAGTTCATCTCTCTCAACTTGCCGTAGTTATTTTCGAGCGTCATGGGAGATCTCGCAATCGCTAGTTTGTTGCCTCTGCGCTTGCCGTAGCGCAAAGATGTCAGCCTCCATGGCTGCGAGACCCGCTCCTATGTAATTATAAATAACGAATTCTAAGGCAACGCAAATGTTATGGTTAAAAGGCTGAGCTCATAGGTGATGATAAATAACATAGTTATGTATAATATATTAAATTTCTGAATTTATATGCCTGTAATTATTACACACTGTAGCTTTAACTATGCACTCCAGCAGTACTGATCCCACAATAGATTAATTTGCTACCTTTCGTGACCTGCAGTTTTTCATTGATAAGGGAACATTT
The DNA here is from genome assembly GCF_016077235.1 of Cyprinodon tularosa. NCBI lineage: Eukaryota > Metazoa > Chordata > Actinopteri > Cyprinodontiformes > Cyprinodontidae > Cyprinodon > Cyprinodon tularosa. The sequence goes on along the minus strand of NW_024039233.1, from coordinate 495,186 downwards.
CCCGAAAATTTGGATTTTTATTCCAGAAAAATGAAGTCAAGCAATACAATGGATTGAATTTAAAAAGCATCCATTTCTTCCAGAAAAGTCTTCAGTATTGTCTTTACGATGTAGTTTGGTATTCTTTAATTATTTAAGGATATAAATAAAGTTTTTTCAGTACCGTAATTACATTGTTTTTTGGCGACCCGGAAGATATTCTCTTCGCGCAGGCGCAAATGAGCTGATGGTACGGATCGTGCTACCGGTACGGATCGGGTAGCGACAAGCAGCACCAGGGCAGATGGCGGACGGCAGGCAGGAAGCAGACGAGCTGTTTGACAGGATTCTGTTGGCGGATGAGAGGTGGGTGACACCCGGCATGCAGGTGAACTGATTCCGCTTTAGCTGTCTGAACGATCCGATCCGGTTTATCTGCTGATGCTGAACCGGAAGCTGCTCCATACACGGACAGAAATATGGCTGAAACTGTGTGAGATAAAGGCTCTGTTCGAAATCCTGGGCTGCATCCTCCAAGGACGCGGTCTACCTAGACTGGATCCTTGGAAGTCCGTGAAAATAAGGAGACGGGAAGAGTTTTGGCTGTGAATTCTAACAGATCTACCCTTCGGCTGGTTTTACCACCGTAAGCTCTGTTGCTTAACAACCGTGAAAGTTGACACACAAAGCAGGAAAAGAATGAAAACCGAAGTTTTCAAAACTGTTTATTTATTTCTTTTTTATTATAAAGTGAACAAAGACTTATGAGAATCCAGAGTGGAATAAAGGTTCCAACCACCGGGAGCAGGAACAAATCAAATCAAATGTAATGCATTCTGCACATCTCTGATGTTGCTGCTATTTTCAAATATCCATTACTGTAAAATTGGTTATTTATTCTCCAGTTTGATATTGTTTATAACACTTTACAGTATTGTATTGTTCAAATTTTAACTCTTCCCTATTATGCTATTCTTTTTTCTACATTTTTCTAAGGTCCACATTTGTGTGACCATTTTCAATAATATTTCTGCTGCTGTAAATCTGCCCATTGTGGGACAATAAAGGGATTTTCTATTAGATTCTATAAAAGTGGAAGAAAGATAGAAGTAAATCTAAACAATGTATGTATAAAAATATATCTGCAAAATCTCTAATATTCAACAACAAAAAATACTTAGGTAAGCATATTGTGCAAAACAGCAATAAAAAAATTAAAGTTCTATCAGATTTATAGTCCCCCCCCTGCAGATATATTGGAATCTGTCCTTAAATTCCAGCCAAACTCATTTACACAGTAACAGATAAAAACCTTTAGATAAATCAAACCTTTCCGCCACATATGTGACTGAATAACCATTAAAACAACTATTTTCATTCATCTCAGACGGAACTATTCACTGACTGGATTATATTAAACTGAACTTCTAATTTTCACCACTGTTCGGCACCAAGTAACCTTTCCTCTGATCACGGAGCAGCCGGCTTGCTATGACATAATCGTCCTTCGAATCTGGCCTTCTGAGGACGCAGCCCATGAATTCAAACATGGCGGTAGTCTCCCTCAGACTGATGCTGACTGGGCAGTGTTGCCATGGTGACATGAGGGGGTTCTGCTGACAGGGACAAACTGTTTACAATAGAATAGAATAGAATAGAATAGAATAGAACATCCCTTTATTGGGGGAATTGTGTTTCATCAGCAAAAGATTTTCAGCAAAAGTTAGTGATGGATTCATGAATGGAGATCATAGATCTCTATTTATTCACTGGATTCCCCGAAAAAAGTGAAGCCACCGGCCGCCATATTGGTGCTCCCTAGTTAGACCGGTCAGAATGTAAACAATCTGTGCGCTACAGCATCAAACAACCATGATGTTCTAATTTTCAGGGAGGCTGAAGACTTTTAAAATAAAGATAAATTCATCACTATGATCCAGACTGGAAATCATGTAATATAACATATTATACAATCCATCACAATGAAATGAATGTTAATGGAGCGGAATAATACAGATGAGCCAAACGTGCTAATTTGATGAAGAACATGTAATATACCTGGATTGATGACATTGTTGTGGTAATTACTTCTTACAGGTGTGGTAATGCATGCAAGATCAAATGTTTCAGTTCCTTTTTTTCCATCAATGTAACCTGCAATATATTTCAGCTCATTACTTTTTCAAATGAGAAATATAACAAACATTAAAGGATCGACAGCTTCATCCACTTCATAAAGAATAACTACATTTCACTATACTTTCTATTTTCTAATGTTAGACCCAATGTCAGTGTCTAACTCAGTCAGTGTCTTCCAGTCAGTCTGAGATAGCCAGACTAATGTTAGTCTGCAGACTAAACTATAGGATCCATCGGCTATAGATGGATTTACTGCTTAGTTCATCCACTGACTGGGAAATGACCTGAGGAACGTCTTCCTGCAGACAGAAAACTGCTGGTTTCTGCAGCCAAATGCTGCACAGGGAGGAGTTTTACTGCGCGTCTCTGTGGGAGTGGGGAGTACCAAGATGGCGGTTGGTGGCTTCACTTTTTCCAGGCAATCAGCGACCCAGTGAATAAATAGAGGTCAGTAGAGCGTGTGGTTTCCATGAAAGTCATGTGACCGATCCAGGTGGGTTTCTAACTGAGTGATTCACTAAACTGGGTTTAAAATGTTTCTGTCAACATGAAGCATCTGCTAAAAAAAGTCATCTTTTGCAGTTTATCAGTAAAATGATCCAGAATGTTTAGGTACGTTTAGGAACCTTTTTATTTTAATTTTCTCATTGTGTCATCCTTTTCCTCTCAGTTATCACTTACCTTAAATTTCAATTACTTGAAATAAAGTTAATTTCTAATTGACTCTTAGTTTATTTACTGTTTTTACTGCACTTAATGTTTTTAAAAAAGGATTTAAAGCATCCTCATTTCAATTCCTCAAATCAATTCAGTTTAGACAAGAGGTCACGGATTAGCGGACCACGGCCCAGATCCGGACCCAACCGGATTTTAAACATTTATAACTGCTGGAAGAACTGCATTTTATTTCCTAATTTTATTTCAGTGTTAAACAGTTTAAAGTTTACTTGGTTAGCCCTGGTTTAGTCTGTCCAATCAGCTGCCTGCAGTGTCTCTAAATGTCCAGCAGGTGTCAGTATTCTGTGAGAGGGATCAACGCAGCATTAGTAGTTTGGCTTCAAAATGACTTGTTATCACTAGTAAAAGTGATCACACAGTGTGGGCCTTTAAAGTTATAAAAATAATAGACTGACAGAGTTAAAAAAATAAAATGAAACTGTATAGTTTTATATTGTACTGTACAGACTTTCTAAATCTAAATATAAATACTGCAGCCACCCTAAGAATACATAATAAACAGCTGTGGACATTTTTACAGTAGTGAATCTGGGAAAATATGAAAGGTCCTTCTCTACATCATGGTAGGTCTGTCTGTGGGACAGTTTAAGGAAAAAACTCATTTCCAGTTTTTAACCCTTTCAGCTGACACTGATTGTGAGCAGCTGGACGGTAAGTTCCTGACATCAGCTGGATCGCTGCACAGAACCGGCAGCCAAATAATGGCGGCGGTGTGTCAGATCAGCATTCCAATAGTCAATACGCATGAGCGTGTATCCCTTTAGTGATGTGAAAGAAAAAAACAATTCATGGTCAGATCTCCATATGCTTCAAAAAACAAACCAAAAAGATAGTAATTAAATAGTTCTTTTGTACATGACTAAAGGGATACACGCCCGTTAGGGTAGTTTAAAGTCTACTTTTCATACCAAACTTAAGGGATGAACAAACGAGATGAACTAAATGAATAAAATCGAAAACTAAAGGGATCAACTAAAATGATAAAGAGATAAACCTAATTTTTAGGCAACATCAGTGTGAGGATATTTAGGAGGTTTACTCCCAGTGAACCGAGGCTGAAGGCAGCACATCAAGAGCCAATCAGCCAGCAGGGCCAGCTCATTAAAGGAAAGGCTTCCTGTTGGATTTATGGTTGATTATTACCGTCCAGATGATGACAGACACAGGAACAGCAGTGTGACAGTGGCCATGGCATCTTTAGAGGATTCCTGGTTGGTAGGAGCTGCATTAGCATTGAATTGATTGTCTGTATAAAACCTACAGGTGCTGGTCATAAAATTAGAATATCATGAAAAAGTAGATTGATTTCAGTAATTCCATTTAAAAAGTGAAACTTGTATATTAAATTCATACATTACATACAAACTCATATATTTCAGATGTTTATTTTGTTTAATTTTGATGATTACAAATGACAACAAATGAAAATCTCAAATTCATCATATCAGAAAATTAGAATATTACTGAAGACCAATAAAAACAAAGGATTTATAGAAATGTTGGCCAACTGAAAAGTATGAACATGAAAAGTATGAGCATGTACAGCACTCAGTATTTAGTTGGGCCTCCTTTGGCCTGTATTACTGCAGCAATGCGGCGTGGCATGGAGTCGATCAGTCTGTGGCACTGCTCAGGTGTTATGATAGCCCAGGTTGCTCTAATAGTGGCTTTTAGCTCTTCTGAATTGTTGGGTCTGGTGTATTGCATCTTCTTCTTCACAATACCCCATAGATTTTCTATGGGGTTAAGGTCAGGAGAGTTTGCTGGCCAATTAAGAACAGGGATACCATGGTCCTTCAACCAGGTACTGGTAGCTTTGGCACTGTGTGCAGGTGCCAAGTCCTGTTGGAAAATGAAATCTGCATCTCCAAAAAGTTGGTCAGCTGCAGGAAGCATGAAGTGCTCTAAAACTTCCTGGTATGTGGCTGCGTTGACCCTGGACCTCAGAAAACACAATGGACCAACACCAGCAGATGACATGGCACCCCAAACCATCACTGACTGTGGAAACTTTACACTGGACTTCAAGCAACGTGGATGAAGTGCCTCTCTTCTTTTCCTCCAGACTCTGGGACCTTGATTTCCAAAGGAAATGCAAAATTTACTTTCATCAGAGAACATGACTTTGGACCACTCACCAGCAGTCCAGTCCTGTTTCTCTTTAGCCCAGGCAAGACGCTTCTGACGCTGTCTGTGGTTCAAGAGTGGCTTGACACAAGGAATGGGACAGCAGAAACCCATGTCTTTCATACGTCTGTGTGTGGTGGTTCTTGAAGCACTCACTCCAGCTGCAGTCCACTCTTTGTGAATCTCCCCCACATTTTTGAAGGGGTTTTGTTTCACAATCCTCTCCAGGGTGCGGTTATCTCTCTTGCTTGTACACTTTTTTCGACCACATCTTTTCCTTCCCTTCGCCTCTCTATTAATGTGCTTGGACACTGAGCTCTGTGAACAGCCAGCCTCTTTAGCGATGACCTTTTGTGTCTTGCCCTCCTTGTGCAAGGTGTCGATGGTCGTCTTTTGGACAACTGTCAAGTCAGCAGTCTTCCCCATGATTGTGTAGCCTATAGAACTAGACTGAAAGACCATTTAAAGGCTTTTGCAGGTGGTTTGAGTTAATTAGCTGATTAGAGTGTGGCACCAGGGGCCATCAATTTTGAACCTTTTCACAATATTCTAATTTTCTGATATGATGAATTTGAGATTTTCATTTGTTGTCATTTGTAATCATCAAAATTAAACAAAATAAACATCTGAAATATATGAGTTTGTATGTAATGTATGAATATAATATACAAGTTTCACTTTTTAAATGGAATTACTGAAATCAATCTACTTTTTCATGATATTCTAATTTTATGACCAGCACCTGTAGAACTAAACGCTATTTCTGACATTTAGAATTGAAAAAGCTTTTTGGATGGAAGAGAAACGTCTTCAAACCTGGAAATAAAGTCCAGTGGATTGTTTTTTTTACTTTCTTTGGAACCCAAGTAATGTTTTCTGGGTTTTTTCTCTTATTGCGGATTTTTTTTTAAAAGCAATTTTTTTCTCCTTTGCAGGTTCCGTGGTGAAGGTTATCAGGAGGGCTTTGAGAGGGGAACGGCCAGGGGTCTGCAGAACGGCCGTAGACACGGCACCTCCCATGGAGCCAAGCTGTCCTCAGAGGTGAAGCTCCGTCAGGTTCTACAGATGCAGGCCTGAGCCTCCCTACTGATGGTTAATCAGGCATCTAGAAGCCAAACTACTAATGCTGCGTTGATCCTGTCTCAGAATACTGACACCTGCTGGACATTTAGAGACACTGCAGGCAGCTGATTGGACAAACTAAACTGTTTGATCTGATGACCTGGAACAATGATATCATTAAAGTTATTGGAGGTTATATTCTATTATTTCATATCTATGTTTAAATTGGATATATCTTTGAAAGTTTAGATGCAGCCAATAAATAATGTAAATATTTATCATAACGTTAAAATTTAGGGGAAAATATAAATGAGGATGCTTATGGACTAAGATTTTAAATCATTTTTTAAAACATTAGGTGCAGTAAAAACAGTAAATAAACTAAGAGCCAATTTGAAACTAAATTTAATTCAGATAAGTTTAGTGATAACTGAGAGGTAAAAGACACAAGGAGAAAATAAAAATAAAAACGTTCCTATTCCTTTTAGGCTCATTTTAACCATAAACCTCAAAAGATGAGAGTTTGCCGTTAAAGCAGCATCACTAGCCTTCATGCAGCACAGAAACAAACTCCTCTGATCATGGATCCTGTCCCTAGAGGCAGGCGGCTCACGGCCATGCCTCTAGTTTGTATGTTGAAGATGTGATTAGTGGTCATTAATGAAACCAGAGGTCTGCTGTGGTTGTTCCAGTTTCATTCCAGTTTAATTTGTTCCACATGACGTTTTTCTTGACAGATCTCCTTCTATCATGGATTTGCTGTCACTTGGAGGAGTCTGCTGCAGGGTAACGCTGACGACAGGTCCAGGTAGGCTCCACCTGGAATAAACTGAAGGTCGTCAGGGTTCAGCCTGTACCACAGAGGGTTAGCGCCACGCTACAGATCAGTTTTATACATGACAATAATGTAACATTATCAGTAGAGACGGTGAGATGAAGCCAAATAGCTTTAACCATCCCCACAGTTCATGAAGCTTCATGTCAACATGTCGCCACCTACTGGTGGAGAGCAGAACTACACTTAGTAATATAATCTGGGATTATTTCTCTTGTTTTTTCCCCCAATTTAACTTCCTTTTAAATTGTTAATGATTGATTTATATAATAAAATCGTTTGTAAGTTGTTGTTTTTTTTGTCTAAAATGTCTTAGAACAGAAAAATCATTTAAGGTTCACTGTTTTTCTGCCATTTTAGTGAAATAAGCTCAAGCAGACAGTGAAGGTGCAAATTGGGCAACGATGAGCAGAATGAAAGGCGTTACTCATTTTAATCACAGTTTGTCCACCGTTTGGTTTTAATCTGGTTGGAAGTTTTGTGTTCAACCAATCTTTGGTTATGACAGAGTTTATATTTCTATATTTGTACTTGAGCAAACCAACACTAATGAGTCACATTAGCCAAAATACTTTTAAGTATTATCCCAGCTTACAAAAGTCTACAGGGGGTTTGGAACCAGCAACCTCAGGAGTGAAAGTCAGTGTCATTACATACATAGTTTATTCTAACCAAAATAGTTTTAGCCAACTAGATTGGTTGGAAAAACAACCAATCTGTTCTCAGAATCTATTATACTGACAGCAGTTCTCCTCCAAACTCCACATCTGGACTGAATACTGAGGCTGTTTAGATTCCTGTGGAAGTTCTGGGCGAGCTGAACCGCTTCCTGGAGCGCTGACATGGCATGGCGGTAGCAAGGCCTCCGATGTCATCTATTTTGGCCCCTCCCCTAAATGAAGCAAACCTCGACAGGCTCTTTGGGGAAACGCCCCCTCCTTTGCTCTACACACGCCTTAAACCCTCGGCTCATCTCATAACATCACTAATTATCAGAAGTCGTAATATTACCAGAATAAAGTTGTATTTTATGAAAATTTAAGGAAATATTAAGTCTTTTAGCATCAGATTATTATCAGGATCACATTTTTGAAATGAGCTGGAAGCTTTCTTTCTGAAACGGGTTGAGCTCTGATGACTTCTTTCTCCTAAAATTTCATCTTTATTCTTGTAATTAAAAAAGCAAAATCTCCAGCCTGGCCCTAATGCTCCGTGCTAACCCTGCATTCAGGCTCCAGTTACCAAATAAAAAGAAGCTCACTGTGTGAACCAGCAGAGCAGCAGGTCACGCCTTTACTATCTATGTGTTCAGATCTATGGAGCACATTTCTAAATGCTGTAGGGACCAAAAAACCAAAATGAAGAAATGTTTGGTGGAAGCCCAGCCCTGAAAATCGTACCAACTAGCTGACCAGCAGACACCAGTACCCCACCTCCACCCTGCTGGCCCATTGCTGCTCCAACCACGGATCCATCAATCCAGTAGAGGTTCTTCCATTTCTTGGCTTTTGCTTGTTTGGATTCAGCCTTTCTGACCGCCTCATACCCTGAAGGTGAACAGATTCTTTTCCAGCCTCCCCATTTCATTTCCAAATGTTGGATGGTGTGTCATCATTCCCTAATATCTATTCTTCCAGAAGATGAATCTTTGTTTGCCCTGAAGGGCCTTAGAAACCGTCTTTCAGGCTACCTTCATACTGCAGCCTTAATGCTTATTTGCTAAATCCCATTTTTCTGCGTGGTTGTTCACATTTCCAAATGTTTGCGTCTTGTACGTTTTCTTCTGTGTGAACTGCATTCATACAGCTTTAGTGTCCCGCACTCGCATTAGAGGACGCAGTGATGTCATAAGTCACGAGTATGCTCTGTGTTTACCGAGGTAAACATGGATGGTAGCACTGCAGTGCATCTAGCGATGTTTCGTTTCTCTCCCAACCTCAGCCAGTTGATCAACAACACCATCTTTTCATAAAGGTAGAGAATAAAGTCTGCTCTCTGCAGCATCGTCCGCCATGATTGCTTTTATTCTTCCTGGTTCTCCTAAAGCCGGGCGTACACTGTACGATATTTTCCATCGTTGCACGCAGCTACAGCTCACACTGTACGATAAGACCGAAGGGTTTAAAAGTTCGCAGTTCACGATGTTTGTTCTAACGCTGTGCAACCCAACGCTCTGATGCGATTTACCTGCTCACACTGCACGTCTAAAAACAACATCGGACTCAGCGCCGAGAGATGGCGCTGGTCAAACCCGTCAGTCTGGAAGAAGAAGAACTCCCTGGTTTGGACATGCGCAGTGCTGGAGGTTCTGGTCAATCGGCTGGTAGCTCTGCTTCAACAGCAGGATTTACCCACGACCACCTGACAACAGCCGACTGGATTTCACACATGTTTGATTTCCCCCGACCTTACGATTCCTGATGGGGGGTGGTCGTTAGAGGCTGATCGCCTCCCGTTACCCCTGGACTCTACACCACGCACCATCAGGCTGAACGTCGGCCCGATTAAAAAAAAACATTCTCATGTGGCTGAAGAATCTGCCCAAAAAGGGCAAAAACTGGTACAGCGTACGCCCGGCTTTAGAGTAGAAACGATCTGATCCGTATCCGATTCAGGACCACGGAGCCAAGAGGCCTGGGTCACTGGGAAAGAATCGGATCTGTGTTGAAAAAAGTCAGGAAAAGATCAGATGTAATCATTCTTTAATTTGATGTCCCAGTCTGCCTAAGCCAGGCTTTTCATTTAATCAGCTAAACTTAATGTTACTGCAGAACAGGCAGAGACTGAATGTTTAATCATCAGAATAACAACAAATAAATATTTACCATTGTGACTAATAAAGCATGGCTGGTGAAGCGACGGCGGCGTAGAAGCCAGCTGGGTATGAGGAGCGGAGGGAGCTTCTCCTCCCATGGAGGCCGTATCCGCTAAATAAGGAAAAATACCTGGATATCTGATCTCAGGGAGGATGGCTTCATCTTCCTGTACAAAGTCCTCTTTCGGCTAATGAACATCTTCCTGGTTGATAAATGTTCTTTCAGCTCCTGATGCCAAATCCGGTCTCTGTTTGTTTGTTTTTTTTGTCCCAGGAAGCGTCTGAAGGCGCTAGAAGCTCTGCTGAATTTGATCCAAAGGTCTCCTCTGGAGGATCCGCAGTCCGTTAAGCTTCAGGAGGACATGGAGAAGCTGAGAGCCAAGTTTAGACAGGTATGCCTTCCTGCTTCAGGCTGACTGATCCACTGAAATCCTCTGACCTCATGACGCTCGTTTTCTCACACCCTGCAGTGTGTCGTGTGGTCGGAAAATTTAGATTTCTCTTGTCTTATATATTTAGTTATGCTATCCAGTGAAAAATGTTTTTCCTCAGTTTGTTTTTTTCGTGCAAGACTCTGACACAACCTTCAAAGTTTTATCATCAACATAAGTAAAGAAGTAAAACTGATTACTGAGCCATAAGGGCTGTAAGACGGTCTGTTCTCTCTTTGCAAAGATAGGAAAATAAATGGCCGACTGAATGGAATACACTATATTGCCAAAAGTATTTGCTCACCCATCCAAATTATTGGAATCAGGTGTTCCAATCACTTCCATGGCCACAGGTGTATAAATTCAAGCACCTAGGCATGCAGACTGTTTTTACAAACATTTGTGAAAGAATGGGTCGCTCTCAGGAGCTCAGTGAATTCCAGCGTGGAACTGTGATAGGATGCCACCTGTGCAACAAATCCAGTCGTGAAATTTCCTCGCTCCTAAATATTCCACAGTCAACTGTCAGCTGTATTATAAGAAAATGGAAGTGTTTGGGAACGACAGCAACTCAGCCACGAAGTGGTAGGCCACGTAAACTGACGGAGCGGGGTCAGCGGATGCTGACGCGCATAGTGCGAAGAGGTCGCCAACTTTCTGCAGAGTCAATCACTACAGACCTCCAAACTTCATGTGGCCTTCAGATTAGCTCAAGAACAGTGCGCAGAGAGCTTCATGGAATGGGTTTCCATGGTCGAGCAGCTGCATCCAAGCCATACATCACCAAGTGCAATGCAAAGCGTCGGATGCGGTGGTGTAAAGCACGCCGCCACTGGACTCTAGAGCAGTGGAGACGCGTTCTCTGGAGTGACGAATCGCGCTTCTCCATCTGGCAATCTGATGGACGGGTCTGGGTTTGGCGGTTGCCAGGAGAACGGTACTTGTCTGACTGCATTGTGCCAAGTGTAAAGTTTGGTGGAGGGGGGATTATGGTGTGGGGTTGTTTTTCAGGAGCTGGGCTTGGCCCCTTAGTTCCAGTGAAAGGAACTCTGAATGCTTCAGCATACCAAGACATTTTGGACAATTCCATGCTCCCAACTTTGTGGGAACAGTTTGGAGCTGGCCCCTTCCTCTTCCAACATGACTGTGCACCAGTGCACAAAGCAAGGTCCATAAAGACATGGATGACAGAGTCTGGTGTGGATGAACTTGACTGGCCTGCACAGAGTCCTGACCTCAACCCGATAGAACACCTTTGGGATGAATTAGAGCGGAGACTGAGAGCCAGGCCTTCTCGTCCAACATCAGTGTGCGACCTCACAAATGCGCTTCTGGAAGAATGGTCAAAAATTCCCATAAACACACTCCTAAACCTTGTGGACAGCCTTCCCAGAAGAGTTGAAGCTGTTCTAGCTGCAAAGGGTGGACCGACGTCATATTGAACCCTATGGATTAGGAACGGGATGTCACTTAAGCTCATATGTGAGTCAAGGCAGGTGAGCAAATACTTTTGGCAATATAGTGTATATCAATCTCCGTTTATTTAATTAGGTTTAATATTTAAATACTTTTCCCCCACTACAGTCGGCAGTAGGGCTGTCTGTTCAATTCTATTCAGTTTATTTCTATAGCTCCAATTCACATCATGTCATCTCAGGAACTTTCCAGTTCACCAGATCATCCAGTCAGATTGATTCAAAGTTTTCTATCTAAGGAAAACCAGCTGATTGCATCAACTCGTTGACTCTTCAACAATCCCTCACACTAAGCATGCTTGTAGCGACAGTGGAGAGGAAAAACTCCCTTTGAACAGGAAGAAACCTCCAGCAGAACCAGGCTCAGTGTGAGCGGCCATCTGCTGAGGCCGACTGGGGTTCAATGAGACAGAAGCAGACATAGAAAAGGAAGCAAAAAGCAGAGAGAGCAGAACGTTAGAGATTGAACTAACAGATTCTGCAGTGGGAGAATAGAGATAGAATGAAGCAGAATGATGAAATAGGGGTCCCTATGTCCTCCAGCATTCTAAGCCTATAGCAGCATAACTATAGAGATAAAGGAAAAGGAAAGTTTTAAGCCTAGCCTTAAAAGTAGACAGGGTGTCTGCCTCACAGACTAAAAGTGGTAGTTGGTTCCACAGGAGAGGAGCCTGATAACTAAAAGATCTGCCTCCCATTCTACTTTTAGAAATTCTAGGAACCACTAGTAAACCTGCAGATTGAGAGCAAAGTTCCTATAATCTCTGGGTATCTCCCTCCCCTTAAGCCCGGCGGGCCCGGTACAGGGCCCAACAGACACCTGCTCATGTTCATCTATTCATAGAAATGGCTAAAACTCAGTCACATGGTGTTTCATCCACACGCATTTCAAATGGGGCTTTAAAATTTTTAAACATGTTTCAAAATCATTTTTTCACAAGTACTATTTGTTTTATAGCTGTGTAAATAAATAACATTAGATTTAAAATTCCACCTGACGTGTGACTCTGCAGGAGTAATGCAGCAGCAGGTATTAATTTTTAGCCCCGCCCCCTAATGGCATCATTGGAAACTAGAGGCTCAGACCTTTCCGAGGAGGGGTCAGAGGTCATTGTGTGACCATTTCAGGGGATGTAACCGTTATGCGTTACATAAGCTGCTCTGTTATTCTTATTTTCTGTTCAGTTTGGTGATTTTATTGGTAAATTTCAATGAAACAAATCTTAGGAGCAAAGGCTTTATCTCATGCAGAAGGTCTCCATTAATGGAAATCAGCATATCTGTCTGATCAGATTCACTTTTATGAGCAGAAAAATGCAGTTTTGCACTTTTGGTAATTTTTGCACTATTGGTCAGTCCAAATTTGCTTGACTTATAGTCAAGATGAGGATCTATAAAGTCTGAGGTTTCATCCAGAGTTTCAGCTGAGCTTCCATGGTGTTTTTCAGTGTTGGACAAGGCTAAATATTTTTTCTTTGTTTAATCACCTATAAATCAGACATGGTGACATTTAAAATAGGGGTTCCGCCTGAAAAATATCCCTCAGTGCCTTTCTGTCACAGAATTAAAACAATTTTATTTCCAATTTATAGTTTGGGAGCTGGACTTGCTTTGATTCCCATGGAATTTCAGGTTTTAGCTCCTAAGACTCTCTGGGCTTTTGTTCAAACGATAAAAAAAAAGTACCTGTTTTTCTTTCTATGCATGTCCTTCTGCCTGAACGACGAGTTCTTCATCATCATCATCCCTCAGCAGCGTGACCCATCCCTGAGTGGTGTTATTGGTGGGATGGCCTCTGATATCCCAGGCAGTACTAGTCTTGTTCCAATCTGTTTGTGTGAAATGGGAACACCATCGAGCACCAAGCAGCCCTGTTAAGCTGCGTTCACCCCAAACCTTTGGCCAGTTTCCTCCCTCTTAGTCACCTTGAAGTTCCTCTGGCTTTGAAGGCTCCGCCATCATGGATTCAGCTCATCATCACGGACATAGATTCAATGAGCCACTGGGAAAACTGTCGGCATTCCTGGGTTCACTGAATTCCCAGAGATGAAACCATTATGGGTAATAGCTCCGCCCCCTCCAGACGCTGCGTCTGGCTGACGGACGCTGTCTGGGACCCGGTTCGGGGCGCTGCTGTCCCTCATTGGGGGTGGAATCACCGGGATGACTGATAGAAGGTGTGACGGTATTCTGGAACTCAGTTAGGAGCAGTGGGAAATCAGAACAGGAACCAGGCTGTGCCTCCTTCTGGTTCTAAGGAACCTCAGCAGGAGAAAGAAGGTAGCAGCAGAGGAGAGAAGGCTACGCCTGGCTGGAGCTAGCCTCTAGAGGCTGAGGGAGTTGATGGTGCTAACTGTTGTTAAACATGCATGACGGTTCAGGCTCATGTTTGCTTATTGTCCTGAGATGATGGGAAGATCTTAAAGCCTGAAGACCTGCTGCTCTTTGCCTTCCTGTGATTAAAGGCCTGCAGCCAGAAAGTCTTTATAATCTGTCTGAAATTCTGAAATAGGATGAAACTATGAAGGTTCCTTAGTTGCTGTTCTCACTGGTTCCTCTTTCTTCCAGGTCTGTTCGATGCTAAACGTCTCCACTGACTTCAAAGAATACATCAAGACAGCTGAAGGGACTTCGTTCTGATTGTTCCAGGGGGGCCAGGCGGGGGCTGCCCTCACAGACGGGTCGCTCTGCAGGATGTTTAGGGCCGTAAAGCCAGAGGGCGTGGCCTAATGGCTCCGCCCTAACTGCTGTGGAAACCTTTGGGTTTGTGCTGATCCAGGCTCTGCCTGATGAAGAAGCACCTGAGAAGCTGAGGCTGTACTGGAGTGATTGATGGGTTGGGGTGGGGGGGGGGGGCTTATCAATCAACTGATGGGATGGACTTCTCCGCACACGCTGTGATCAAACTTTCTAATTACAGATGTGAGGAAACGGTTTGTTTGTGTTTTACCAATAAATCAATTGTTGCCATTTTTTTCCTCTGGTTCCTTCTTCCAAACCCACTGAACTCAAATAGAAAATACAGGAAGAGAAACTGAATGTCATCATTATTCTCTCTTTTTGATTGGTAAGAAATGAAATAGCAACTTCAGAGCAGCCTTTGAGCCACAAGGTGGCAGTATCGTGTCCTCTCTGCTCCATGTGCCATAATCTGCATGGAGCAGACAGTCTACCATTAACAGATTCTCCCTCATTTCAGCTTCATCTTTCTTTTTATGAGTGTGATTCTCAGTCATCCAGGTCATAGTCAAGTTTTAAAAAGTTCAAATTCAATCCACTGGACTTTGTTTCCAAGTTTGAAGACGTTTCTCTTCCGTCCAGGAAGCTTTTTCTATTCAAAATGTCAGAAATAGCGTTGAGGTCCAGGTTTTATCCAGCAGCCCATCAAAGCCTGGTTTTAGTTTAGAAAACATGTAAATAGAAACAGATGAATGGGTCCCCCCCTTTGGAATGGGGGTGGTTTGGCTTCTTTGTTAGCCTGCATGCCCCATACCTGTCTATGTCACCTGTGAAGGGGTTGGGGCTGCGATGATAGCGGGGGGGGATCAACTGAAACACTGCTGCAGCTGAGACAAAGACCCCAAGCTGTAACCGTTATTAGCTGAATGAAGTTACATGGTTTTAAAAGGGAACGCCATTTTTTATATTTATATGTTTTAAAAACAATGGAGCTGTGCTTGCTTTGATTCGGATGACGTCATACACATTCTGCTTTGTTTTAAAAGATTGAAATATAAAAAATCTAACGGCGGATGTCTGGGGGACAGTGATTGGCCTCCATGTTCTGAATGCTGGCGTACCATAAAGAATAAAGGATGAACAGTTTAGTTTGTGTCTTCAAGTCGTTGCCCATAGGAAGACGTTACTTGGATCTAACCTAACAGAATATCTTCAGAACGTCTCCAAATGACACTAAACTCATATGGGTGAGTAGAACATGATGGAATAACGGAAAATCAAGGACCCAATGTAAAAAAAAAAAGGCGTTCCCCTTAAACTGTGTTTATCATTTATCTGCTGCTATTTTGAACCGACATTAATGAATGTATTGACATTGGTTCTCCTCTTGAATACCCTTTATAAGCTACCTGAACTGACTCTTGGATCCCGTCCTCCCCTCTTTTAAATTATTCATTTAGTCTACCTTGTCTTTTATTTTCTAGTAGCATGTAGTGCTTTTCATAGGTGTTAGATTTCTGCAATCCTGGATTATTAGAAATAAAGACATCATTGTTCAAGCTGCCGTCATTTGTGCTTCATACAGTGAATGGTTTATCACTCAGGTCAGATTCACCCTCCTTTTGGTGATATTTGAATAAACAGAGACAGAAATTTCTTTGGTTGTAATTAATAGCTCTGCTAATAGCCTAGCCTAAGTCACTAAATTGGTGGGAATAACTGGATTTCAACAGCTAGTCCAGAATTACGCGCTGCTTTTGATGGATAAATTACGTCGTTCCTGCGTTTCTTTCAGTCTGTTCGATTTCAACTCATGCTTTGTCACAGATTCCAATCTTAAGGAAGCCTGGATTTAGAAGCCAAAGTTTTGTGGAAAGTAGTTGTTTCCTATTGCCACTGACTTTAATTAAATCTTTGAACCTAATATTTAAAATATATTTGAGTAATGCTTTGGTCTGACCGCATTAAAACTGTCCAGTCCAGTCATTCAGCAACACTAGTTCATCCCAGGTTATCCATATATTAGATGAATAAATCTCAAGTTACTGGAACCCGAGTTCCTTAATTGGGAATCATAAATTCGTTAACTAATTTAATTTCACCAGGCTAAACTGGAACATAGTATACTCCTGTATAAGAGGACCCTTTGTAAAGCAAGAGCAGCATACTTCTCCTCATTAATAGAGGATAAGAATAATCCTAGATTTCTTTTTAATCCAGTTGCCAAACTCACCCAGAGCCATAGCTCTGTTGAACCGTCCATTCCACCTGCTCTTAGCAGCAATGATTTTATGGGATTCTTTATAAATAAGATTGATCTTATTAAAAATAAGATCATTAGCACTCCTCTATCTGTGATTGGTTTGTCTCTGGAGGGCAGCATCTGAGGTAGTCATGGAATCTGAACCGGGTTTAGACTGCTTTGATCCAGTTGAACTTTCTGAGTTAGAAAAACTATTGTCTTCATCTAAGCCTTCAACTTGGATGTTAGATCCAGTTCCAACCAGGTTATTTAAGGGGGTATTCCCTTTGATCTCCTAGTCCATTTTAGATGTGATTAATCCATCTCTGTTCCAGGGATATGTACCTAAAGCTTTTAAGGTTGCTGTAATTAAACCTCTGCTTAAGAAACCGTCTCTTGACCCAGATGACTTGGTCAATTATAGACCTATACCAATCTTCCTTTCTTATCTAAAATTCTTGAGAAAGTAGTTGCCAAACAAGTGTGCGATCACTTCCACCATAATGAACTTTTTGAAGAGTTTCAGTCTGGCTTTAGAGCTCATCATAGCACTGAAACAGCTCTGGTGAAAGTCACTAATGATATTCTCATGGCCTCAGATAATGGACTTGTATCTGTGCTCGTCCTGTTGGATCTCAGTGCTGCATTTGATACAGTTGATCATAATATTCTTTTAGAAAGACTTGAATATTTTGTTGGAATTAAAGGAACAGCTCTAGACTGGTTTAAATCTGATCTATCTGATCGATTACAGTTTGTTTATGTTAATGACAGATGTTCCTCATGCTCAAAGGTTACCTGTGGACATAGGCGGATCTACTGGGGTGGCATAGGGGGGCAACTGCCTCCCTAAATGACAGCCTTGCCACCCCTGCTGCCACCCCAGTTGGCAGTAGGGGTGGCGAGGCTTATAAATTATGGATCATTTGAGAATTACGACCGCTAATTTCCAATGTCGGACTGCAGTGAATGCAGCACGAGATGACGCGAGAGCGATTGAAATGGAGTTGTTTAAAAAACCGAATGGGGCAAAGCGAGGGAGCCAGGGGTCATGGGGAGAGGAGACACGGGATGAAACAGGTAAAAACTGATTAACCATCTATAGAGAAATGAAATCATAATGAAAGCACAATGTTACTAGCATAGCTGCAATGCTGATTTTGAGATGATAAAAATCAGGTTGCGGAACGTTATTTCTCTAACTAAGATGTTAGTAAGGCCTGATGTTTCGGGCTCATAAAGACATATGTGGTCAACTATGACAGAAAAGAGACTATCAGTTTGGTTTTACTCAAATCAAAACGCAAAAAGGCATTGGATCTAAATACATTATGTGAAGCGTTTTGCTGAGCAACATGGAAATCACCGCATTCAGCCGTTATAGTCATGTTAACTTTATGTTCTGCTCTCTGGTGAGACTTTTCAGAGCTGTTACATTTTGTTTTGGCACCTGAGAAAATCTGATATTTCCTTTAATAAAACCAAAAGAGTTAAAAGTAAAGTTAAAAATGTGATACTGGTGTGAATCCTGCTTAATATGAAGCAGTGCTGTTGTTTCTTTTTTTGTATATATAGTATGAAACTATCCAGAAATGACCTGTATGAATCTACTCACTAAATGTTTTGTACTTTTTCAGACTGGAAGCAACATTTATTTTTATGTTGCTTTTTTCAGATTTGTGGAGATGTTGATGTTACAAACAGTACCTGCCTTTTTGTTGATTTGTTGATACAGCAGATCTACATGCATGAAATGTCCCTTTCATGTTGCCGTAACTGCTGTATGTCAAGTTACTTAGGGGAACAAATGGGGTAAATGTGTGTTCAGAGTAAACAATACATAGATGTCTGGTACCTTGTTCGGGTGCCTTGACCCATTTATTTCTAATGTGTAGTTCTGCTCACTTTAGTGCAGCTCAGTCCATAGATCTCTGATGGGAAACTTTTTCTTTCTATAGTTTCTTCTTGTGCAAATGCTGCAAAGCTGCCTCTCTGCCAGTCAATCTCACACATCTGCGACTCAGCACCTGTGTCTTACCTTAATACCTTTCCTGTGATAATGCCCCTCTAGAAGTAGTGTTACCATTCTTCTATCTCCTATTACCAGAGATCACATTGTACGATGTATTTCTAATATGAACTGTTTCACAGGAAACACTTACAGTACAGACTATGCTCACCAAACTGTGATAACTGTGATTAAATTTAGTGTAAACAAATTATATACACTCACCGGCCACTTTATTAGGTACACCTGTCCAACTGCTTGTTAACACTTAATTTCTAAGCAGCCAATCACATGCCGGCAAGTCAGTGCATTTAAGCATGTAGACATGGTCAAGACAATCTCCTGCAGTTCAAACCGAGCATCAGTATGGGGAAGAAAGGTGATTTGAGTGACTTTGAACGTGGCATGATTGTTGGTGCCAGAAGGGCTGGTCTGAGTATTTCAGAAACTGCTGATCTACTGGGATTTTCAACCATCTCTAGGGTTTACAGAGAATGGTCAGAAAAAGAAAAAACATCCAGTGAGCGGCAGTTCTGTGGGTGGAAATGCCTTGTTGATGCCAGAGGTCAGAGGAGAATGGCCAGACTGGTTCGAGCTGATCGAAGGGCAACAGTGACTCAAATAACCACCCGGTACAACCAAGGTGGGCAGAAGAGCATCTCTGAACGCACAGTACGTCGAACTTTGAGGCAGATGGGCTACAGCAGCAGAAGACCACACCGGGTGCCACTCCTTTCAGCTAAGAACAGGAAACTGAGGCTACATTTTGCACAAGCTCATCGAAATTGGACAATAGAAGATTGGAAAAACGTTGCCTGGTCTGATGAGTCTCGATTTCTGCTGCGACATTCGGATGGTATGGTCAGAATTTGGCGTCTACAACATGAAAGCATGGATCCATCCTGCCTTGTATCAACAGTTCAGGCTGGTGGTGGGTGTGTCATGGTGTGGGGAATAATTTCTTGGCACCCTTGGGCCCCTTGGTACCAATTGAGCATCGTTGCAATGTCACAGCCTACCTGAGTATTGTTGCTGACCATGTCCATCCCTTTATGACCACAATGTACCCAACTTCTGATGGCTACTTTCAGCAGGATAATGCGCCATGTCATAAAGCTGGAATCATCTCAGACTAGTTTCTTGAACATGACAAAGAGTTCACTGTACTCAAATGGCCTCCACAGTCACCAGATCTCAATCTAATAGAGCATCTTTGGGATGTGGTGGAACGGGAGATTCGCATAATGGATGTGCAGCCGACAAATCTGCGGCAACTGTGTGATGCCATCATGTCAATATGGACCAAACTCCCTGAGGAATACTTCCAGCACCTTGTTGAATCTATGCCACAAAGAACTGAGGCAGTTCTGAAGGCAAAAGCGGGTCCAACCCGTTACTAGCATGGGGTACCTAAGAAAGTGGCCGGTGAGTGTATGTTGCCACCCCTCAAAAATTCCTGCCCCTCTCTCGCCACCCCATAATATTTTTCTAGATCTGCCCCTGCCTGTGGAGTACCACAGGGACCAGTGCTAGGAACAATTCTCTTTACTTTATACATGCTCCCAAACGGTAGAGTTATAAGACAGCATGGGATTAATTTCCACTGTTATGCTGATGATACCCAGCTATATCTGTCTATAATCCAGATGAAGCTAACCCATTACATAGATTACAGGCATGTCTGAAGACATAAAAACCTGGATGACTCTTAACTTTCTCCTTCTGAATGCAGACAAAACAGAAGTTATAGTCTTTGGACCAGAGTCTTTGAAAAAGAAGCTGATTAGTCAGTCACTTCATTTGGATAGGATTAAACTGATTTCAGATAATAAAGTAAAAAATCTTGGTGTTATTTTTTATCAGGACCTGTCATTTAAATCCCATATCAAAGAGGTTTCTAGAATTTTCTTCTTTCATCTGAGGAATATTGCAAAAATTAGAAATCTCCTATCCAGGGTTTATGCTGAGAAACTAGTCCATGCATTTGTTACTTCAAGGCTGGACTATTGTAATTCTTTACTATCAGGAAGTCCACAAACTGTAGTTAAAAGCCTTCAGCTGATGCAAAATGCTGCAGCCAGAGTTCTGATGAAAATGAAAAAGAGAGATCCTATCTCTCCTATCCTGGCTTCTCTTCATTGGCTTCCTGTTAAATCCAGAATAGAATTTAAAATCCTCCTTCTCACATATAAAGCCTTAAATGGCCAAGCTCCATCTGATATCAGAGATCTGATTGTTCCTTATGTTCCTAACAGAGCACTTCGCTCTCAATCTGCAGGTTTACTAGTGGTTCCTAGAATTTCTAAAAGTAGAATGGGAGGCAGATCTTTTAGTCATCAGGCTCCTCTCCTGTGGAACCAACTACCAGTTTTAGTCCATGGGGCAGACGTCCTGTCTACTTTTAAGGCTAGGCTTAAAACTTTCCTTTTTGATAAAGCTTCTAGTTAGAGTGGCTCAGGTTATCCTGAGCTATCTCTATAGTTATGCTGCTATAGGCTTAGACTGCTGGAGGACATAGGGACCCCTTTTTCATCATTCTGCTTCATTCTATCTCTATTCTCCCACTCTGCAGAATCTGTTAGTTCAATCTCTAAAGTTCTGCTCTCTCTGCTTTTTCTCATAGCAGCTTCATCTGGTCTGTTCCTGTTTGGCTGTGACTCCATCCTGGAGAGAAATATCAGCTGTGCTGCTGCCATCAATACCTTTGTTTCTAGATGTTGGAGCTCGGCCTGTTTTCCAGTGTAGTCCTGTTTCTCTGACTGTGACTAACTGGATGTGCTCTCTTCATCCTCTGACATGGGAGCTGGCTCGGAGGTCGTCTGCCTGGCTGTGTGTTTCCTGGACGGGGCCGCCTGTGGAGTTGGTTGACAGTTGCCTTTTTTATCTCTGCTTCTTTTTCTATGACTGCTTCTGTCTCCTTGAACCCCAGTCGGCCTCAGCAGATGGCCGCTCACACTGGGCCTGGTTCTGCTGGAGGTTTCTTCCTGTTTAAAGGGAGTTTTTCCTCTCCACTGTCGCTACAAGCATGCTTAGTGTGAGGGATTGCTGAAGAGTCAACGAGTCGATGCAATCAGCTGGTTTTCCTTAGATAGAAAACTTTGAATCAATCTGACTGGATGATCTGGTGAACTGGAAAGTGACCTGAGATGACATGATGTGAATTGGAGCTATAGAAATAAACTGAATAGAATTGAACAATTAGTCTCTAAAAAGAAGAAAGATTTTGATTTTGTTTCCAATAAAGAGTTAGATGGCAGCAGAAAGAGGTTCTGTTCTCAGACCAGGGAGGTCCAACACTGACAGCAGTTCTGGTTCTGATCAGCTTCATTTTCTCTGCAGAGTCATTAAATTCATGGAAATATCTGCAAATAGATCAAATTATGACCAATTAAAACATTTATCTTCAGTTGGTGGGAAAACAACAAAAAGACATTCAGAAAGATTTTTAAAAAACAGTTAATCAAATAAAATTTGTATTTAAATGATTTGAGTTTTAGCTTCTAAACTTAAATAAGCCCCAAAATAAATTTAAAAAACTGATGGATGAGATTTCAAACTTTTATTCCTTTTGCATCCAAACCAACATTCCTGAATTTAGGAAATAAAAGAATCCTAATGAGTTCCCAGCATGTAGCTTGTTGCTTAGTGTTTTTTGCATTGTGAATAAATATGTGAGGGAAGAGCAGCGGCTTAAAGACACATGAAGGAGAACCAGAACCAACAGGGTCCATTTAGAAAGCTGCACCGACCCAAACAAAGGTCACATGATCCACAGAGCTGCAACATCAACAACCTTTAAACGTCCTGTAGAACGTCTGCAGACCAACAACAGAACAACAGCAACAGAACCTGATAGACAGGAAGAACCTGACAGAACCAGCGGGTCCAGGGTCCTTTTTTCAGAATAAAAACACCTTGTTTGATCCTAGATTGAACCCCGAAGGAAGAAAAGTAAAGATTTCTTCCCTTCGCTCAGTGGTTCCATCTCTGTTCCTCTTCTTGCTGCCACACCTGAACTACATAAATGGCTGATTACTGGATCAATTTCACTGCTTCTGGATCCACTTTGATACCAGAGACTTTATAGGAAAAGTTCGCTCAGCCAGGAATCCATGGATCATTATTTATACCTAAAACAGTGACTTAATGAATTAAGCGTTAATCAGTAAAAAAAATAAAAATAATATTTTCGTCATGATCACTGAGTCTGGGAGCGGCCATTTTTGCCCAAATATAGTAACCCCTCCCTCCTGCCATCTTCCAGCAGTGACGTAACGGTGCGGTAAGCTTAGCGCCATTCTCCCCGCTTTACAAGCAAAATCAATGGGAACTACTAGACACATCTGCAATCAACAACAATTATTGAAGATTTCCAGAGGACTGCACCATTGAAATTCACCAGAGCTATAGTGAAACTGACAATGCCCACGTGCATGGCAGCTGGATGTTGGAATACATCGGGTAAAAGTGAAAAAAAGAGTTATTCCACCTTTCTGATTCCTGATCCTCCACGGACGGGTTGGTCGTTGGATCGCCAACTTGAAGAGGGAGGATTTGCCATCGCACTTCTGGCCAGAGAAAAAACCCGTAATATGTAGCCAACATTTGGAAGAAGAATGTTTTCAAGATGACTTGGATAATAGCGCGTTGTGACAAACACCAGATACAGCACTGGGACTTGATCAACAGCCGATACCGCACCGTGACGTCACAAACCAGTAGGTGGCAGTAGTGTTCTTGGACAAACATGGATGCCTCCAGTAAAGCACATTCACATGGAAATTACTCTGAATTAAAAACACTGATCATTTATTGAACAGGATGGAATCATTTCAGATTTAAATTCTGAATGTGAGCCAACTTTTCCTTTAAACCTGAAACTTGATCAAACTCACTGGGAATGTGGATCTAAACTGGGAGACCTACAGGAACAACGTTGGACCCAGTAGAACCTGCTGCTGCTTTATTTCTTCAGCTTCTGGATCTTCTCAATCAAAATGCTTCAAATCTTGATCCAAATTAAATTTTCTGACATAGAAACTTGAAAATAGATAATCCAGACTGGTTCTACACCAACATCCCATCTGACTTTCAGCAACAACTTCCAGAATATCTCAGCATTAGCATCTGGAGAACAACAGGCTCAGTTCAGCTAAACAGCTAAAAGAAGTTCAACCAACATGAAAATCAGCACCACAGCTGAATTAAACTACTTCAGTAAACCATGGAGCGCTGTTAGCATCATATAAGGTGGCGTACCAAACTGCGCAGTGCAAAAAGGCCCACACCATAGCAGAGGAGCTGATACTGCCTGCAGCATTAGACATGGTCTCTGTCTGCTGGACGACGCCACTGCAGCAAAACTAAAAGCT
The DNA here is from genome assembly GCF_016077235.1 of Cyprinodon tularosa. Taxonomy (NCBI): domain Eukaryota; kingdom Metazoa; phylum Chordata; class Actinopteri; order Cyprinodontiformes; family Cyprinodontidae; genus Cyprinodon; species Cyprinodon tularosa. The sequence continues at coordinate 471,284 of NW_024039233.1, read as the reverse complement.
ATCCCTCTGCACTGCAAAAAATTATCTAGAAATAAGTAAAATTTTCTTAAATTAAGTGTATTTACCCTCAATTTGAGTGGGTAAATACGATGATTTGCCAATGAAATTAGTATCTTTACTCTTAAAATAAGATAATTAGATAATAGGAACTTGAAATAAGACAATGCAATAGTTTTATCTTATTTTAAATGTAAATTGTCTCGTTCCATTGGCAAAGTGTCTCACTTTCATACTGAATTGGAGAAAAAATGCACTTATTTTAAGTAAAAATTGCTTAATTAGATTTCCATTTTTTGCAGTGTGTCCAATGACACTGTTCCCAGACGTATAGATGACGTCTTCAAGAACAGCTGGTAGATAAACTCAAATGTTTTGCCTTACAGTTTGATGAAGCAACTGACAGCAACAAAGACTGTTTATTGCTTATGTACGTTTGACTTGTCAAACTCCCTGCATGAGGATCTACTTTTTTGTAAATATGCCAGAGACAGAGCCACAGCTGAGGAGCTATTCAAAATTCTGGACTCCTTTCTGACTGAGAATGGGCTAAAGTGGATTGGTGTTTGCAGTGATGGTGCACAAAGCATGGCAGGAAAGAGAAAAGGACTCATCAAGACAGCCTCACCTCTTGCTGAGTGGACACACTGTATTATACACAGAGAAGCAATTTCATCCAGGCAACTTTCCCCTGAATTAAGGCCCCGTCCACACGAAGTCAAAACGAACACGAAACGCTAATATTTTCCAGAACGTTTGTCGTAAAGACGGAGACGTAAAATAAATGTGATCGACCACACGAATGCATGAAAACGCTGCAAAATGTATGACAGGCATGTAAGTGGCGCTGTCGTGCCAAAGCAAAAATAGGCGAAAACAGGCGACGAAATGTTGGGCATGCGCACTAATATTTATACATGGTTGCCCTACGGGTCCATTTTCGTGGTTCAGTCAAATTCAGGTGCTGAACTATGTCGTCGATATTGCTCTGTTCTTCCTGGAGATATTCCAGAAGAAGAAGATTCTGTTGTAAGCCCGACAGCAGGGTGAGTAGCATTAGCAGCAACCATTCAACACAGTACGGCGCCATTGTTGTTGTGATACTGTGTCGCGCATGCGTGTTTAGAGGTGACGCTATGACGCATGCGTGTAAAAAAAAAAAAATGGGGTTAGAGCGTAAAGATGGAAACGCGAAAACGACGTTTCAAAATCTTCCCACTCTGAAGGCTGAATAAAAAAAAGATTGTTTACAGACCCCCGAAACGCCGGCTTCGTATGGATGAAAATTTGTACGTTTAGGCCAGGGTTCGGCTTCGTGTGGACGGGGCCTAAGTGAGGTTATGACTGACATCATAGATGTAGTCAGTTTTATAAAGACCAGACCACTAAAAACAAGAGTCTTCTCTTCCATCTGTGAGGAGATGGAAGCTGGACATCAAGCTGTGCTCTATCACAGTGAGGCAAGGTGGTTGCCGCGAGGAAAAGTCTTGTCCCGAGTTTCTGAGCTCAGAGAGCAAATCAGAGTGTTTTTGGAGCAGGAGCACAAGTACGAAGTGGCAGAAAGATTTTGTGATGAGAACTTCCTGGGAAAACTGGCCTACCTGAGTGACATAGGGAAAGCTAAATGAACCGAATCTACAGCTTCCAGGGAAAGATAAACACCTCCCTCAGGTCACAGACAAGATTAGCTCTTTCACCCGAAAGCTTGCAATGTGGGGCAGGCAACTTGATGAAGGACCTGCATGAATGTGTGGACACTAATGACTATGATGCTATCTCAGAGATTCCACACATTAAGCAACATATTTTCTCTTCTCTGATTGGATTCTTTAAATAGTAATTCCCTTAAAACAGTTCCCAGTATGACTGGGTGAGAGACCCTTTCAGTGCTCCAGCTCCAACTGGTTTCAGCTCTGCAGAAGAGGACGGGTTCATTGACATGACGTCTGACTCCACATCGAGACTGAGGATCCCATCACAGACATTCGGTGCATTCTGGCTGAGTGTAGAGAGGCAGTATTCACTCTTAGGGGAGAAAGAAAGCTATCAGCATTCTGCTTCCTTTTGCAACATCTTACCTTTGTGAGATTGGCTTCTCTGCTGCTGCTGCACTGAAGACCAAGTACAGGTCCAACTAAACACTGAGCAGGAGCTGAGAGTTGCACTATCATGCTTCCAACCTCACTTGGAAAAGCTGTGCACTGCAAAACGTGCTGATTGTAGCCATTAAACCTCACTTCCTCCTCATTTTAATCAAAAAAAGAAAGAAAAAATGAGCACAAATTGTTCAATTCATTTTTGTTTTGTAGGTTCAATTGTTTAATATGCTGCGCTCCTGAGTTTATGTTGCTAACCTCAATATAGTTTTAGTATTAGTAGTTTATTAGTTATTATAATTATTCAATATTATTTATTGATTGTATTTTATTTTGCAATGGTGCAATTAGTTGGTCAAACATGTTTACAGTTTAAAGAAGGATTCATTCATTTTTTATTTTAGGCATTGATGCACTTAAAATCTTTTCTGTTGCTGACTTAAAACGCGATTTAATAAAGTTAACCATATGTCTTACTTTTTTACTTTTCTTTAATGTTAATAAGGATAAAATGTTATGCAGAGATGGATAGTCACGGTGGGGAGTGTGTGTGTGTGTGTGTGTGTGTGTGTGGGGGGGGGGGGGGGGGGGGGGGGGCGTAACAGAAAATAATTGAAAAGCACTGTGCTACACCAATGAAATCAGCAGGTTTTCCTTAGAAAGAAAACTTTGAATCAATCTGACTGGATGATCTGGTGAACTGGAAAGTGACCTGAGATGACATGATGTGAATTGGAGCTATAGAAATAAACTGAATAGAATTGAAAGTATAAAGTACTCCAATATACACTTAGTATGGTACTGAAGTATTTGACTTCATTACTATACAACACTTGTCGTCCATCATCAATACAGCTGTTAACTTCTGTAATGATGACATCATTATAGTTCAAAGGAAAAGCAGTATGGTTGATAAAGAGAGACTGATTGACCTTCACTACAGCTGTAGTTACCAGCTGTGTCCACTGGAGGGCGCCCAATAAGCCTGTAGGTTAATCAGCTACTAATGATCTTAGTCTGGCTATAAAAGAGGAATGAAAATCAGCTTTAGAGCCTCAGGTCTGTGAAGCTTCTTCTGATTCAATCATTTTGTGATAAAGAGGCTGAAGACAGTTCTATCCACCATTTCCCACTCAATCCTAATCTGACAGATTTTAATGCACTGTGGGATTTTATGCTAAAGACAGTTTTTAACCATAAGAACTAGATGCTGTGTTTCACTCTGTATCAACAGGAGGTGTTTTTGTCCCGATCAAATAAAAATCTGCTGTGAATCTTCTTTGTGTTTAATTATAATAATATAACCTGATTTTAATCTGACCAGATAATAGTTCAAATTAAAGCAATGAGAAACTGTACATCTGATTAACATTGAATCTGTAGTAACAATCCTCAGCCACCAGAGGGCAATGAGGAGTCATGATTAAACATCCTAAAACTGTTAAATATTTTATTTCTCACTAAATTCTAACGAATGCTGCTATATTGATCTAAGCCATTAAATAGCAATCCACCTGTTTTATATTCCTTTATTATTAGAGATGGAGTTTCATGATCAAATATTCATTCTTACTAGATGGTATAAAACAGTCACTTAGAAGTATTAATAGTTCTGTTCATTTAGATGAAAATGGATCAAGTGATCAAATAAATACTCTGCCAGCTTTTATCCCAGAAGGATTAACAGTTGATTGTTTGGAGAACCAAAGTTTGAAAAGCTAAAAAGATCATTAATAAACACAAAAGATGAAAGCATTGAACAGGATGTTTTACTCTGAAAATATTCAGTTAATCAAGAGAAAATGCACTAAACAAGAATTCCTCTTTTATTTTTCCAGATTCTGTCGTGAACATGGTCTCTATACAGCCCTCCTGTGGTGTTAGGTTGTAATTACACATTAAAGATCAAAGAACATCTAAAAGCAGCGAACTCTGCTCTCCAGAGCAAGTAGATTGGTAACCCCGCCTCCTGCTCTCCTCTATCTTGTCTGCTGTCATGATTCATGCAGCTATTATTTCATCCAAATGAAAAATGGAGAACAGAGAAGCAGATCATGGCTTGTCTACAGTGAAAAGGAGGACTGGGTTATTTACTTTTGCCTTTTTGGAAACACAGGAAGGAGCAATCAGCTAAGTGAGCTTAGTGCTTGGAAACAATCTTTCATTCCTTTAGAGACAGCATGAAAAGTCAGCTGAGCTGAGTACAAAACATAGAGAGGAAAACAAGAAGAAAAGGGACAAGAAGAGAGGGACAGAACCTAGAACAGATAATGGATGTCTATTCTATTAACATTTCTCTATCTGGAGAATGGGTCTGCTCTATGTGTTGACTTCTCTATTCAGGGGGCCCCCTGCCTGTCTTTGCCTAGGGCCCCACATTTCCTGAAACCACCCCTGCCTGCTGCTGGCTTTTTTTAAAAGTGCTTCCTGTGTCGTTAACGTTAGCCACCCCAAAGTCCACTTTCACTATTCTTTTGTTTTGCTTATTTGACTTCACAAAAAATACAACTTCAACTAAGCTTCATGCTTTGACCTGTTGTTAATCTCTAGCGAAGGCTTTGCAATGATTTTTGTTTTTCTCTCTCTCTCTCTGTAGACATGTTCATGTACATGTTACACATCTGTATTTCTCATCCAGACTTTGCATGTTTTCTGCAACAGCCTTCTTACTCCTCGGCTTTCAGAGGCCCGCTGACAATAAACCAATGGCACCAAATCTGTGTGGAGAGGTACAGTAGCAGCTGGTTTATGTGGTGTCAGGCGGCAGGTGAATGCTGTCTACTAGGCGGCAGCTTCTAAAGCCCAACAGAAAAGAAAACGAGGAAGGAGGGAGGAGAGGGTGACAGGGGCCAAATGGGAGAGAGGCTCCATTCAGATGAGTGTTTTAGCACAATCTGGAGCGTTTAGCTTAGAAAAGATCGAGAAAGGAGGAGTTATTGTCAAGAGAAACATCCAAAATCCAAATAGAAACATGAAATAAATTTAGCAGCTGAGGATGACACAATGTTATCTGACTTAACTACCAAAGAAGACATCCAGAGGAAGAAACAAGGTTTTGAGGAACGAAGAAGAGCAGGAGTTAGAGGAGGAGGGAGGAGGTCTTTGAGAGAATGTGGTGGAATGTGGGGAGCAGGTGGTGAGTGGTGACATGAAAAGCAGTGGTGACAAATGCAGCCGGCCGCAGCCACAGAAAGGCTCTCTGAATGAAACGATGGCATCAGGTTTCCCCACAAGCACAGCAACAGCTCCATGAGAGCAAGGAGGGGGAAGAATGAGGAATTAGGAGCCTCCATAGCGAGGAGGAAACACGCTTTGCCTTTAAAGGGAACACAGATCTATGGCCGTGCATTTTCCAGTCATAATGATATTTTAATTGAAATTATAAATTAAGAAATAGATTATTTTAAACTGGTTTGAAATTGAAAAGTCGAATTCACTTTATTTGACATCATTTCATCTCAAGTCACTTTATTGAGACAACTCAACCAGATCATCCAGTCAGATTGATTCAAAGTTTTCTATCTAAGGAAAACCAGCTGATTGCATTGACTCATTGACTCTCCAGCAATCCCTCACACTAAGCATGCTTGTAGCGACAGTGGAGAGGAAAAACTCCCTTTGAACAGAAAGAAACCTCCAGCAGAACCAGGCTCAGTGTGAGCGGCCATCTGCTGAGGCCGACTGGGGTTCAAGGAGACAGAAGCAGACATAGAAAAAGAAGCATAGATACAAAAGGCAACTGTCAACCAGCTCCACAGGCGGCCCCGTCCAGGAAACACACAGCCAGGCAGACGAGCTCCGAGCCAGCTCCCAAGTCAGAGGATGAAGAGAGAATATCCAGTTGGTCACAGTCAGAGAAACAGGACTACACTGGAAAACAGGCCGAGCTCCAACATCTAGAAACAAAGGTGTTGATGGCAGCAGCACAGCTGATATTTCTCTCCAGGATGGAGTCACAGCCAAACAGGAACAGACCAGATGAAGCTACTATGAGAAAAAGCAGAGAGAGCAGAACGTTAGAGTTTGAACTAATAGATTCTGCAGAGTGGGAGAATAGAGATAGAATGAAGCAGAATGATGAAATGGGGGTCCCTATGTCCTCCAGCAGTCTAAGCCTATAGCAGCATAACTATAGAGATAGCTCAGGATAACCTGAGCCACTCTAACTAGAAGCTTTATCAAAAAGGAAAGTTTTAAGCCTAGCCTTAAAAGTAGACAGGACGTCTGCCCCATGGACTAAAACTGGTAGTTGGTTCCACAGGAGAGGAGCCTGATGACTAAAAGATCTGCCTCCCATTCTACTTTTAGAAATTCTAGGAACGACTAGTAAACCTGCAGATTGAGAGCGAAGTGCTCTGTTAGGAACATAAGGAACAATCAGATCTCTGATATAAGATGGAGCTTGGCCATTTAAGGCTTTATATGTGAGAAGGAGGATTTTAAATTCAATTCTGGATTTAACAGGAAGCCAATGAAGAGAAGCCAGGATAGGAGAGATATGATCTCTCTTTTTCATTTTCATTAGAACTCTGGCTGCAGCATTTTGGATCAGCTGAAGGCTTTTAACTACAGTTTGTGGACTTCCTGATAGTAAAGAATAACAATAGTCCAGCCTTGAAGTAACAAATGCATGGACTAGTTTCTCAGCATCACCCCTGGACAGGAGATTTCTCATTTTTGCAATATTCCTCAGATGAAAGAAGAAAATTCTAGAAACCTCTTTGGTATGGGATTTAAATGACAGGTCCAGATCAAAAACAACACCAAGATTTTTTAAGAAATCAGTTTAATCCCATCCAAATGAAGTGACTGACTAATCAGATTCTTTTTCAGAGACTCTGGTCCAAAGACTATAACTTCTGTTTTGTCTGCATTCAGAAGCAGAAAGTTAAGAGTCATCCAGGTTTTTATGTCTTCAGACATGCCTGTAATCTATGTAATGGGTTAGCTTCATCTGGATTTATAGACAGATATAGCTGGGTATCATCAGCATAACAGTGGAAAGTTGTTTGGCAACTACAGGTGCTGGTCATAAAATTAGAATATCATGAAAAAGTAGATTGATTTCAGTAATTCCATTTAAAAAGTGAAACTTGTATATTATATTCATACATTACATACAAACTCATATATTTCAGATGTTTATTTTGTTTAATTTTGATGATTACAAATGACAACAAATGAAAATCTCAAATTCATCATATCAGAAAATTAGAATATTACTGAAGACCAATAAAAACAAAGGATTTATAGAAATTTTGGCCAACTGAAAAGTATGAACATGAAAAGTATGAGCATGTACAGCACTCAGTATTTAGTTGGGCCTCCTTTGGCCTGTATTACTGCAGCAATGCGGCGTGGCATGGAGTCGATCAGTCTGTGGCACTGCTCAGGTGTTATGATAGCCCAGGTTGCTCTAATAGTGGCTTTTAGCTCTTCTGAATTGTTGGGTCTGGTGTATTGCATCTTCTTCTTCACAATACCCCATAGATTTTCTATGGGGTTAAGGTCAGGAGAGTTTGCTGGCCAATTAAGAACAGGGATACCATGGTCCTTCAACCAGGTACTGGTAGCTTTGGCACTGTGTGCAGGTGCCAAGTCCTGTTGGAAAATGAAATCTGCATCTCCAAAAAGTTGGTCAGCTGCAGGAAGCATGAAGTGCTCTAAAACTTCCTGGTATGTGGCTGCGTTGACCCTGGACCTCAGAAAACACAATGGACCAACACCAGCAGATGACATGGCACCCCAAACCATCACTGACTGTGGAAACTTTACACTGGACTTCAAGCAACGTGGATGAAGTGCCTCTCTTCTTTTCCTCCAGACTCTGGGACCTTGATTTCCAAAGGAAATGCAAAATTTACTTTCATCAGAGAACATGACTTTGGACCACTCACCAGCAGTCCAGTCCTGTTTCTCTTTAGACGCTTCTGACGCTGTCTGTGGTTCAAGAGTGGCTTGACACAAGGAATGCGACAGCAGAAACCCATGTCTTTCATACGTCTGTGTGTGGTGGTTCTTGAAGCACTCACTCCAGCTGCAGTCCACTCTTTGTGAATCTCCCCCACATTTTTGAATGGGTTTTGTTTCACAATCCTCTCCAGGGTGCGGTTATCTCTCTTGCTTGTACACTTTTTTCGACCACATCTTTTCCTTCCCTTCGCCTCTCTATTAATGTGCTTGGACACTGAGCTCTGTGAACAGCCAGCCTCTTTAGCGATGACCTTTTGTGTCTTGCCCTCCTTGTGCAAGGTGTCGATGGTCGTCTTTTGGACAACTGTCAAGTCAGCAGTCTTCCCCATGATTGTGTAGCCTATAGAACTAGACTGAAAGACCATTTAAAGGCTTTTGCAGGTGGTTTGAGTTAATTAGCTGATTAGAGTGTGGCACCAGGGGCCATCAATTTTGAACCTTTTCACAATATTCTAATTTTCTGATATGATGAATTTGAGATTTTCATTTGTTGTCATTTGTAATCATCAAAATTAAACAAAATAAACATCTGAAATATATGAGTTTGTATGTAATGTATGAATATAATATACAAGTTTCACTTTTTAAATGGAATTACTGAAATCAATCTACTTTTTCATGATATTCTAATTTTATGACCAGCACCTGTACTTTCACAAGAATTTTAGATGAGAAAGGAAGATTGGATATAGGCGATAACTGACCAAGTCATCTAGGATTATTCTTATTCTCCTCTATTAATGAGGAGAACTATGCTGCTCTTGCTTTACAAAGGGTCCTCTTATACAGCAGTAAACTATTTTTCCAGACTAGTTGGATTCCCGTAGGCCTATTTTCTCTCCAGTTTCCTAGCATTTTGCTTCATAATGCACAGCTCTGCATTAAACCAAGGAGCAAGCTTTCTATTTTTAGCGGTTTTCATTTTCAAAGGAGCTGCGTTGTCTAAGGCAGTACGCAGAGAACTAGCAACCCCATCAACAAAATCATCAACCTGTGAAGGGGAATAAGTTAAGCTTTTGCAATCTGCAGCACTGCTCAGTGACACAGAGCAGAGAGAAAGTGAAGCAGATTCTTTGAAATTTATAACTGCACTATCTGATAAAGATCTACTGAAATGGAACCTTCTTTTGGGGGAGGAGAACTCTGTTAAAGTAATCCTGAAGGTTATTAGAAAGTTTTCAGAGAGGACAGGGTTGTGAGGAATTACTGTTATTTCTTCACATTCTTAGACTTAGACAGATTTTATTTGTCATTTTGTTTTACACAAGTGTAAAACAAAAATAAATTTTGTTTAGAACCAGCTCACTGGGCAATTTCATCTTTTAAAATTGCAGCCTTGAAAAATAGTAAAAATGACTGTACATTTACAGTTCTAACATTTTTTAAAAATATATAAATTAATAATGATAAAATATAATAATAAAATACAATACAATAACCCATTTCTACAAAACATTCATCAGTGTGATGGCGGTGGGGAAGAAGCTGCTGCAGAACCTGCTGGTCCTGCATTGAATGCTGTGAAGCCTCTTCCCAGAGGGCAGCAGGGAGAACAGTCCATGGTGGGGGGGTGAGGGGTCAATGATGATGCCACGGGCTCGGGACACGCAGCGCTGTGATGAAATGTCTTTACTGGAGGGAAGAGGAGCCCCCATGATCCTCTCTGCTGTTCTCACCTTCTTCCAGTCTGAGGTGCTGCAGCCTCCACACCACACAGTGAGACAGCTGGTCAGAACGCCCTCTATGGTGCTTCTGGAGAAGGTGGGGAGGATGGGTGGGGGCAGGAAGTCCAAGCGCTTCTGGGCCCTTTGGACCAGTGAGGTGGTGTTTCTAGTCCAGGTGAGGGTGTCTGTGATGAATGTGGTGCTGCTGACCACCTCTACAGCTGAGCTGTTGATGAGCAGTGGAACGTGGTTAGGGCGGTTCTTCCTGAAGTCCACCATGATCTCCTTGGTCTTCTCCACCTTCAGGATCAGGCTGTTATCCCTGCACCACCAGCTGCTCCACCTCCTCTCTGTAGTCCAGGTCGTTGTCGTCTCTGATGAGGCCCACCACCGTGGTGTCGTCTGCAAACTTCACCATGTGATTGGTGGTGAACCTGGGGAAACAGTCGTGTGTCATCAGGGTGAACAGCAGGGGGCTCAGGACGCAGCCCTGAGGGGAGGGGCTTAGACTGATGACATCAGAGCGTTCCGTCCGTCCCGGACTGACTGAGGTCTGTTGGTGAGGAAGTCTAGCAGCCAATAGCAGAGGGGTGTATTGAAGCCCAGCTGTTCCAGTTTGCCTATCAGATGCTGTGGGATGATGGTGCTGAAAGCTGGGTGTTCTTCTCCTCCAGGTGTGCCAGGCTCAGGTGGAGAGCAGCAGAGATGGCGTCCTCAGTGGAGCGGTTCCATCGGTAGGCGAACTGGAACGGGTGGAATGTTGGCGGCAGACTGGAGACGATGTGTTCTTTAACCAGCCTTTGGAAGCACTTCATCATGATGGGAGTCAGAGCGACAGGCCGCTAATCATTGAGTGAGGCGACCTGAGGCTTCTTTGGGACTGGAATAATGGAGGCAGACTGGAAGCATGCTGGCACTATGGATTGGTCCAGCCAGGTGTTAAAGATGTCTGTGAGGACACCAGCCAGCTGATCTGCACACTCCTTATACACCTGCCCAGGTATGTTATCAGGCCCTGGGGCCTTCCTTGGGTTGACTCTCCTCAGAGTTTTCCTCACTTCAGCTACGTCCAGGTTTAGTGCCTCCTCCCACTGGTGTGGAACAGCTTTCACTGCTTGAGGCTGTTTAGTGACTCAAACCTTCCAAAGAAGTTGTTCAGTTCATTTAGGAAGTCAGTTTGCTGCATCTACTGGGGGGGAGGGTGTGTTGTAGTCTGTGAACATCTGAATGCCTTTCCACATCCTCCTGGTGTTGCTGTCATCGTGGAAAAGATCCTGGATCTTCTGGCTGTGGTTCTGCTTCGCTGATCTGATGGCAGGATTTAAGTTGGCACGCGCTGTTCTCAGTGCCTCTTTATCTTGAAAGCTGAGTTTGGTGCTTCTAGCGATTTCCGAACCTCTCCATTTATCCAGGGTGGTTGGTTGGCCCGGGTGGTGATGTTCTTTTTGATGCTGACGTCCTCAATGCATTTGTTGATGTAGGCTGACACAGTCATGGCATACTCATCAATATTTAATAAGTTGTCATATGTTGCTGCAAACTTAAAGATGTTCCAGTCAGAGCATTCAAAACAGTCAGTTGTTTCCATGGCGCCCTCAAACCACACTCTGACCTCTTTAACTGTCGGTTTAGCCCTGATCAGCTGGGGCTTATATGCAGGGATAAACATGGCCGAGAGATGATCTGATGACCCGAGGTGGGGGTGGGGGGGCTGCTCTGAATGCATCTTTGATGTTAGAGTAAACCAGGTCTAAAGTGTTTTCACCCTGAGTTGCAAAGTCCACATGTTGGTAGAAATGAGGGAGAACAGTCTTCAAGTTAGCCTGGTTAAAATCCCCAGCAATGATGACAACACCCTCTGTGTGCAGACTGGAGCTCAGAGAGCTCTGGTGTAGAGTCTTCATGGCCTCTTTAGTGTTAGCGCTGGGGGGCACATAAACAGCAGTGATGCTAACCACACTGAACTCTCTGGGCAGATAGAACGACCTGCAGATAACAGTCAGAAACTCAATGTCTGGAGAGCAGAAGCTGGAGACTGATCTAGCATTTTTACTCCAGCTGTTGTTGATGTAAACACAGAGTAAACGCAGTTTCAGATGTTTATTTAACTAACAGCAAGGCAAATGAATACTGGAGGCTGAGGCTTGGCAGAGGAAACGGTTACCGATCTGCAGTGAGAACAAAAGTTAGACACGTATAGGAGATTGGCAGAACGAGTGAGAGAAAACGTTAATAAAACCACTGTATGATGGAACCGGGCCAGGGGGAGTGAAGAGACGGACTTAGTGGGGCACATCCCGAGATGCTGGTTAGTGACTGAGTGACATTTGTGCAGGTTGATGGAAGTCCGTGAGGAGGGGCCCGAGCAGCAGCGGCGGAGGAGGGATCCGGGGCAGCTGATGGAAGCTGATGGAACCAGAGTGACTCTGGAGGGATTGTTCGGAGCCGTATCCGGAACAGTCTGAACCTGAGATCTTCAACTGAAGATGTCTGAGCACAAGGGATAGCTGAAAAGGTTTTCCACAAGGAGAAGCAACCTGAGAAACACAGGAGACTAGGGTTAGCGCTTGAGAAAGGTAAAATATCACATACAGAGGCCTTTTAGCGCACCAACAAGGTGTAACACTGGCGTCCATCAGCTGTCAGAGCGCTGCTTATGTAGCGAGGCCACACGCCGCTGAACGAGCCACAGGTGTGTACCATGCCCACCTGTCAGCTCTAGACACCTGCGGAGAGGGGAGAAAAAGGCAGAGCCAGCAGAGTCCTGGCAAAATGTTTAAAAGAGTTCTAAGTATTAACTGCCTTTGGAGTAATCAGTAAGTCAGACTGAAAGATTGTTGCTACTCCTCCTCCTAGCCCACAATTTCTGGATAGTGAAAATTTAAATAACTATAAGGAGTTGCCTCATTTATGCTCACATAATCCTCTGGCTGCAGCCAAGTTTCTGTAAGGCAACATAAATCAATCTGTGATTATCACAGATAAGGTCATTAGGAGAAGACCCCCAACTCACTCCCCCGTGAACATCCAGGGGCAGGACATAGAAAGTGTGGAGAGTTTCAAATCCCTGGGTGTTCACGTCAATAATAAACTGGACTGGACTGTTGTCTGCTGGGCCCCTGGCAGCGCAGAGCGGGACAGAAAGAGACTAAACAAACTGGTGAGAAAGGCCGTTTCTGTCCTGAGCTGCACTCTGGACTCAGTGACTGTCTAAGCTTCCATCCATCATGGAGACCACCTCCCACACTCTGCAGCAGACTGGAGAGGAGCTGAGCAGCTCCTTTAGTCAAAGACTTTTACACCGTGTTTGGAAAAAGGAGCGCCACCTCAGGTCATTCACCCCTACTGCAACCAGACTCTACAATGCCACACTACAACTGCAATAACTGGTACAAAATTTAATGTGCATTTACCATTTAATACCCTGTGAAATACATGTTTTTTATATTTGCGCAATAGCTAAAATAGCTATTGCTAGCTATAAATACCCTCCTTCCATCCATCTTCTTCCGCTTATCCGGGGTCGATGGTAGCAGCTTCAGTAGGGAGCCCCAGACGTCCCTCCCCCCAGCCACTTAGGTCAGCTCCTCCGGGGGAATCCCAAGGCGCTCCCAGGCCAGCAAAGAAACATAGTCCGTCCAGCGTGTCCTGGGTCTCCCCCTGGGCCTCCTCCAGGTGGGACGTGCCTGGAACACCTCACCAGGGAGACGTCCAGGAGGTATCCTAATCAGATGCCAGAGGCACCTGATTAGGATGCCTCTGGCATCCTCTCGATGTGGAGGAGGAGCAGCAGCTCTACACTCCTCCACTAGGGGCAGTCCATCCTCCCCAACCCGGAGAAGGCACTCTACCAATTTTGTGGCTCAAGACCATGGTCTCAGATTTGAAGGCACTAATCCTCATCCCGGTTCACACTCAGCTGATAACTGCTCCAGTGAGAGCTGTAGATCACGCCCTGATGAAGCCAATAGAACCACATCATCTGCAAATAACAGAGATGCAATCATAAGGCCACCAAGACAGATACCCTGAACACCTTGGCTGCGCCTAGAAATTCTGTCTATAAAAATTATGAACAGAATCGGTGACAAAGAGCAACTTTGGCGGAGTCCAACCCTCACCGAAAACGAGTCCGACTTACTGCCGGCAATGCGGAGCAGGCTCTGACACCGGTCATACAGAGACCTAACAGCCCCTATTAAAGGGCCTGTTACTCCATACTCCCAGAGTACCCCCCACAGGACCCCTCGAGGGACATGATCAAATGCCTTCTTCAGATATACAAAACACATGTAGACTGGTTGGGCAAACACTCATGCACCCTCCAGGATCCTGCTGAGGGTGTAGAGCTGATCCAGTGTTCCACGGCCAGGACGAAAACCCCACTGCTCTTCCTGAATCTGAGATTCGACTATCCGACGGACCCTCCTTTCCAGAACAGCGGAATAGACCTTACCAGGGAGGCTTAAGAGTGCGAATACCCATGTAAATAAATACCCATGTTAATACCCTGTGCAGTGCTTTCATCCTACCCCCTTGGAAAAGATAGCAGGTGTCATGCTGGGTCCAGATGCCGCAAATGAGCTGTCCACTGTGCCGGTGTCTGATATTATTATCAAGAGAAGAATCTACGACATGTCTGTGGGCATTGAACAACACTTGAAGGAGAAACTGCAGGCAAGCAGCAGATTTTCCCTACAAAAAGACAAATCTGCTGACATAAGTGGAGCTGTCCAAATTCTGGTAGATGTCAGATACGTTGATGTTGATATATGTTGTTAATAAATATTTCATGAGTAATATAGTTGTCTTTGTCACATTTTACTTGGCATTAGTAAGTAATTATGAACTGCGCTAGAGAAATCTCACCGAAGGCTCGAGAATAATCTGGCATAATCTAACGTTCAGTTAACTGAGTCGGTTAGAGGGCTGGTTAAATAGAACCTGGAGCAGGTGGCTCAGATGAGCGGTAATGAGAAACTTGGCGGAGCTAGGCAGGAGAATGAAATGAGTAATCCAGCCTGTCATCAGAGCCAAGATCATGACACCAAAGCGTTATTACCGATGATTAATGTAATGATTTCAAGGTCGCCCACATAAAACTTTTCAAATAAATAAACTGCTGCTGGGGTCCAGTTTTGACCAATTGTGTCAAATTGGTTTTATTGGTTCTTTGAAGTTGCCATCAGGGAGTTAAGAGTACTGATCATCTATCCAAACGTTCTGTTAACTGAGTCGGTGTAAAGTCCACTATATAGTCCCGCTCTATACAGCTATTTAAAAGTGGGTGAAACAGTCAGTGGAGATTGGAAGAAGTTTGAGCACTCCTAAATGTCTCTTCTGGTCTTGGAACATTTAGAGAAGTTTTTTTTTTTTATTTTGTTCCCTCACTGAAACGGTTGCTTGGGTTTTACAGTAAAACACTAAGCTGTGCTGCTGCCTACAGTCATACCTACAACTTTGAAAGCTTTCCGGTTGCAATGTCCTGTTCATAAATCCATAAATCCAACTTCTGAGTTCGACTGGAGCACAACATTGTCAAGTTGGTTCCTGGCTAGTTTCTACAGTAATCAGCTTAAAACTGCTTCTTTACAAAGGAGGTAGATCGTAGTTTACTGTTCTTAACGATGTGAAAAGTCTTTGTTTGAACATTTGTGAGATGGTTCCTTCATGTCAGTAAATGGAGCTCCTCTAAGCACAGGCTTGGAGGCTGTCCAACTTTACCTTTGATCTGATTACAGATGAAGACGACTTTGATTAGAAATTGTAGTTAAATTGAAATGAACTATGATTAAAATAGTTCCTTCCACCTTATTTTTGTTTTCTTAGAGGATATGCTGCCTGGAATTTAACAAGTTTCAGCATCATAACTTTGGCTGCTAATGAGAGCAGCCTGCTGAATCTTCTTTTGTTCTTGCTATTGAAAACATGTTTATTTTTTTATTGACAATAAGCAATTATACCTTACATACATACACATATCAATCAGATGTATCAAGGTTAGGGCTGGATCCAGGCTTTCAGGCATGCTGACCAATGCCTATTATGTCAGGAATCCAGTTTGTGTGGTCTATTGTTTGTTCTGTCTCTCCCTCCACCACCAGGTGGCGCCCTATCCTCGTTTGTACTCCCTGCACACCTGCGTCTCATTGGATCATTATCGGGAGGAGTACTTAAGTAGTGGACTGTCACTACCTCGGCGCCAGAGTGTTTGCCAGTTTTGGGAAGTCATCCTGCAAGCAGGATTATTTGGTCTTCTTCCCCTGGAAGGATTGTTTGAGTCTCACACTGAGCAGGGGATTAACCTCCACAAGTTCTGTTCGAGTTCTCCTGGATTTCCGAGTGGCAGTCCTCTCATACTCCTCTGGGTCCAACGAAGGGTCTACCTGTTCTCACCCCAATGAGTCCCCTCTTCACTAGGGCAACCCACACAGACTGCATTTGAAGCTAGAGAAGAACCCTCCAAAATGTGAGTCCCTCACTAGAATTATCCTTACAGCATCCAAGCTTCCCACCTCTGTGAACTACCCTCCTCCCTTCCAGTTCTGGTTCACCAGCCCTCTGACTACCAGATCCAACCCCTCAAACCTTACCACAATAAACCTGTTTAAACCTTTGCCTTGCTCTCTGAGTGGTTCACTGCATTTTGGGTCAGATCCTTAAATAAATCATAACATATTAGGGCTGCCTAGAATCGACACTTATCCTCCTGATTTCCACTTTTCTGAGAAAACCAGAAACACGCTGAGAAAATGTGCTTTATGAGAGCCGCTCAGGAAAATGTTCTCAAACCTTATAACTGTAAATGTGGGATTACTGTAGATTAATGAAAATAGCCTAATGACCCACCAGTAAAACGGCTGGCTAGCTCAAGTGGTAAGTCACCTGTCCTGCAAATAGGAAGCCTTGGCTCGTTCTCCCCCCGCCCCCGGCTTGGGTCCTTAGGCAAGACCATTCACGCTAAAGGCTGATTTATACTCAGAAACAAGGTCGTCTGCTTGTGTGTCGCAGTGTTTGCAGATATGTCCCACCCCTTCCCCAGACTCTCCAAAATTGTAGGTGACTGGGGAGACTGAGACAGGAGGCCTCTGATAGGTCAGATCTACATCCGCTCTACTCTATACGTTTTTCCTGTTTGGTTCCTTACCGGCTTGTTTTGTTTGTATGACGGCCATTTTAGAAAACGACTGGTGAAAATGGACTAGCTAGAAGAGCGAGGTGCGTGAGAACGTTGGTACCGTTTTTCCAGCTGGATCCCCGCTCTTTTTGGCCCTCATATCCCTCTGTTGTCGCACATACTTGACCCCACTTCCTCACCGCCTCGGCCATATCTAGACCCACAGCTAGTTCCTGTTTGGCCCTCTTGCGTGGTGGCGTGGAATAAGGTTACCCTGAATGCCTGCTTTGGGGAATGGTGGCCTAGTGGTTCGGACATAGCGCTTAAAATCCTCAATTTCTGAGTTTGAGCTCACTCCCACAGACTGCCACTCTGGGTCCCTGAACAAAGACCCTTAAGGGATGTTTGTCCTCCCGCAGCAGTGTGTTGCAGCTTGTCGCAGGTATGATGCAGATATTTTTGATTTATGGCCAATATTGAAGCGTGGTCTGCGCTATGTTATTTCACGCCACAACGCCAGAGGGACAATCAGGAACTAGCTAGTGTTGTGGGTGTCCGTGTGTCGGTTTGACGTGCTTGTTCGCCATCTACAACCCCTTATCCAACGCCGGACAGTTCACCCGTGAGTGTTCCCCAAAGACTGGCCATGGAGCTGTGTGTTACGCTAGCTACAAACTAGCGTCCGGTACAGTGTCTCGGTTAGTGTCCGAAGTGTGCCGGTCGCTGTGGATGGCCCTACAGCTTTAAAGCAGTTTCTGCCATTAGGTACCAAAAGGGAAATACACATAGTGTAGAGCGGATTTAGAACTGACCAATCAGAGGCCTCCTGTCTGTGGCACTGTCTGCGGTCATATCTGCGTAAACTGCGACAAACACACAGACGACCTGGTTTCTGAGCATAAACCAAGCTTTAACCCCACACTGCTCCCTTGGTGCCGCGCAATGGCAGCCTCCTGCTTCCAAACGGGATGGGTTTCATTTCGTTGCAATGTACTTGTGACAGTGTAAAGACAATAAAACACTGGATAAATAAAATAAAGCACACAGGAAGTTTATAAGACTCCATCTAATCAATGTCTTTATTGTGTAGTCAGCACAAAGATGAGCACACGGTTCGTTGCCGTAAAGTGGAGTAATTTTTATGAAAACAACAAGAGGTCTATGGCTTACTGAGCATGACACCGAATCGATTTACAAACTCAAACCAACGCATCAACAGTTCAAATATTGGAGCACAAAGCCTTTCTTTTTGTATAAATATAAAAAGGGGGAGGAAGAAAGGCCAGAATGGGCGTAAAGGGGATAAAGTCTCTTTTTACCGAGACAGCTTAACACTCGACAGAGTAATAGATATCCCATTTTCTGTTATGGCACCAGTATGAAAGCATGCCCTGGACTAATGGATGCTTCGGGTTTAACAGAGCTGGTAGGCACTGATCCAACAGGCAAATAGAATAAGGACTAAAAAAATTAACAAAGAAAAAGACTAAAAGTCAGAGATAGATCTTGACTGTCACATGAGGTATAGTGGATCAAACACGTCTATATATCTAATTTTTCCTTGTTTTTCTTTTTTTTGACAATAGTTTGTGGAATTATATAAAGTAATTATAAAAAAAGGAGCATATATATATTCTACACAAAACAACAAATGAGGATGTCAATAACAATTTTCTATGAGAAAATTCCAACCCAGAATGGCGCAATATTGACATTTATGTGTATAAAATAAAAACGATCAAAACATAGCAGCAAACAATAACAAAAAACAACAAAGCATTGTTTTCATCCACTTCTTTTTTAACATCTTTTACTTTTTTTAACATGTATGTGGGATTTATTTTTTTATAGCAGCAGAATAAAAGGAGTGTTGTTCTCCTACTTTCTATGTGTAATGTACAATCA
The DNA here is from genome assembly GCF_016077235.1 of Cyprinodon tularosa. NCBI lineage: Eukaryota > Metazoa > Chordata > Actinopteri > Cyprinodontiformes > Cyprinodontidae > Cyprinodon > Cyprinodon tularosa. The sequence continues at coordinate 452,532 of NW_024039233.1, read as the reverse complement.
GAAACCTAGCATAGAGATCCCGCACCACACCCCGTCCCTCCCGTGCAGGAACCCTGACTTTAACTCTACGGCTGATCAGACACACCTTGTGGTGATCTTCACCCTTTTCAAGCCTCGGTACGCTCGCCAACTTCTCCCTCTCTTCCCGTGTCATTCTGGTTTGTGCAAAATCATGTCAATTGTCTCATCACTCCTCGTTTCTCCGCTTGATCCATTTCCTGGAAGCCATGAGCAGAAATCTTTCCCTTAGCATCTGTTGGGTTAGTGGGACGTGTTCTGGGGACCGGGAGGCACGATGGACGTTTAGCTTTTTCTGCCCCGCAGGTAGATAAAAGATTAACTTTTTGATGTTTAGCTGGGATTGTTTGAAGTAATCGGAATCATTTCTGCATATAAATACAGAAACGTAGCATCAGACTTTGACCCACAACTTTTCAGACAAGTCAACCTTCTGTGTGGGAGCCGCTCGTCAACTCTTTGCCTCAATGGGTGCAAAAACTTTTCTTCATCTGTTCGTCCAAAAGATTCCAGCTCATCAACACACCCATCATTCCTTTCATATATATAGATCTCCATATATGGTGTGTTTATGTTAAAAACTTTATGGATGTGAGATTTTCTTTTTCATTTGAGCCAGCATTACTGACCAAAAGTGCTTTTTGTAGGAAAGTAAAACCACTGGTAAAATGAAGACGGACTCGTCAGAGGCGCCCCTCTGATGTTCCATTCTAACAACCAAGTGAATGAATTGATGCTGTGGAGGAGTGAACAAAGCTTTCTATCTGTCCACATCAGCAGCTGCTAGCTTCAAAACACCAATGTGGCTCTTTATGCTGGCTTTACGGAATCCAACCAGGAATATGGAACAGAAGAAGAATAAGACTAAAATAATAAAGTGACAAAACAAGCAAATGTAAGAACTGGGAGAGATGGACTAAAGTGGTTCTATATATAAGACAGAGGGGAAGGAAAAGAAAGTAAAACAGCTTTTGTTTTAATAAAAGTCAGATTTCAGGAGCAGACTGACGGTCTGATCTGAAGCATTTAAAGATTCCTAGTTTATTACATAAGAAAAAAAAAGACAACTATCCTCTAAACTCCTTTAGCTTAATCTCCAGCTCACAGGAGATCCATGTTTAGCATCTGTTCTCTCAGGTAGCGTCCTTTCCTTAAGGGGGGGAGGGGTCACTGGCAGGAGACGTGCTGCATGGCAGCGGGACGCTTTGTCTGCTACCGGCAGCCATTACAGACAGCAGGCAGGTGATTGGAGTCAGAGGCTGCGATGGCAGCCAACCAGGAAGCAGGAGAAGGCGGAGGATGTGCACGCGGGGACGGAGCGCCCCTCCCTGACCCGTCCGCTGTGTTGTCCGACACACGCATCTCCTTGATCGACAGGTTTATCGTGAGAAATGGTTGGCGGAGCTTCCTCAGATGTTGACGTCTCTGACGTCCGTGGGCGTGCAGGACAGGTCAGCTTCCTCGTCCATGCGTTTGGTTTCCACAGCGCCGCTGTGTTGCTGGGCCTGGCGCAGGCTGGACTCCAGCAGGGACTCGATCTGCTCTTGGCATGACCGCAGGCAGTCCTGGGGGGGGAGGACAGGTCAGTTACACCTCCAACAGGATAGATAAACTGGATATGGAGGGGGCGGGGCTTCTTACCGGGTCGCTGCGGATGACCTGAGACAGGAAGTTGGTGAGGTTGGCTGAGGACAGGGACGTGTCTTGGCTCTTCAGGTAGAGGCCTTGAACCGCGGCCACTACGCTTCCTGCTGCCACCATCGATGGAGGACTGGCGATAAAGTTAACATCTGGAGAAAAAAAAAACCCAAATAAAAATCAGAATCATTCAGCAACATTTAGGAACAAAAACCAAGCAGGTCCATCAGAAGGTGACAGCGATGTCCAACCTGTTGCACAGAGCGCCACGAAGGTCTGGGCGTGTTTCCTGAGGATCTGCTTGGTGGACGGGTGGATCTTCAGCTTGGACAGGAAGTGCTCGATGAAGTCATGAGGAGTGACTGAAGCCAGATCCCACTTCAGTTTACCCAGAACCAGCAGCTCCATTTGCTGTGGACAGAAGCAACGCTTTCCGTCAGAGACAGACTCTCATGGATTAATACATGTTTCCATAGCAACGCCTTCAGCTGCCATATTCTCCCTTTTTTTTTTTTTTTTTTACAAATTATCCTCATTTCTAATATAGACTCAAGGTTTTATATCAAATCAGTATGACAGGAAATTAGGGCAAGGCATGATTTTTTATTTTTAATACAAGAATAAAGTCTTTAAATTATGAGAATAATATAGTATCATTATAAAGTTGCAATATTATTAGAATAAAGTCGTAATATTATGACAATAAAGTCGTATTTTATAAAAACTCTTACAGGAAGCTCTATCTTCCCTAAAAAGAGGAACTTTGAGCATCTTGTTAAGTTATACTTTGGTTCCATAGATAAGGAAATATTAGTAATAAGTATTTTAGCATCAAATTATTATCAGTATTAGAACTTTTATCAGTATTAAGTTCTGTGTGAAATGAGTTCTGCTATGATGACTTTATTCTCCGAATATTTCATCTTTAGTCAAGTAATTTTATGACTTTATTCTGATAATATTATGACTCTATTGATCTCCCTGTGCAGAAATGTATGCATTACAACCTTGTAATAAAACCGCATTATTTTCATAATGTTATGATTTTATTGTTGTGTTTAAAAGCTGGGGCCTAACTCTCCATCCTAAACCAGCACAGCTGAGCTGATGGGGAAACTTTTCCATTGGCTGCATCGTTACCAAGCGGCCACTGGGTGTCGCTGTGAGCCCTTCTTTTGAAGGTATGTTCAGAGTCCATTCATAAAATGTGAGCTGATGGTCTCCATGGGAAAGACCATGAACTCCCACTAGTTAGTAGCCTGAATGATCGCTTTCTTTAGATTTCTGATAAACCGCAAAGGCCTTCAAACATCTCCCCACGCGGGTTTCCTCCCACGCTGTTCATATTCTGGCATTAGTGATGATTACCAGCAGCTCTCCTGGTAGCACCGACTTGTCCGTGTAGATGCAGAGCTTCTCTGCAGTCAGAGGGACCGTCTCCTTCATCTTGGATGCTAGAAACATGCAGGTCGCTCCAAGCAGCTGCAGCCTGCTCTTCCTGGTGGCCTCCACCGATAAGAATCGGTCTAAATAGTTCATCGCCAGCGGAAAAACCTCCTCCTCACACTTCTGCTCCTCACAGACCTGGGGAGGAGAGAGGAGCGCGTTAGGAGCAGCAACATTTCCCACAACATTAAACCGGTCAGATCAGGGAGGTTTAAGGAAATTAAACGTCACTAGCATAGAGAAATTAAAATAGAGAAATTAAAAGTCACAGTTGGATAAAAATCATCAAATCTAAATTCAAAATAAAAAAGATAAAAGTTAAAATACCAACAGGTTGTTTATGAGCGATTAATGTAGAACTTTAGAAGAGAGAAAATGATCATTAGTGAGTACAGTTCTGGCAGAGACACAAAGGTGGCGTAGAAGCAAGTTTCACTCTAATTTCAACTTCGTCATCTTTTCAAAAAATAATTAGAAATATTTAAAAATTACTAAGGCGGTTAAAAAAGGCATGGAAACGATCCTCATCGAAAGCCTGATCATGCTGGGCGAAAAAAGTCCAGAAAGAGACCAAAATGGAATTTTAAAAAATATTTCTGCCATAAAGGCGCTTCACGCGCTGCGAGCGAGTCCTCCGCGATACGCCGCTTTAAAAATTATTTAAAAATACAAAGAGGCCAAAAACTTCATCCCAAAGTGGATGTAAATGTGTAATAAGGCATCAGGAACCAAAGCCGACGCTTCCCGTCGCACTTTTTCTGTCGGATCGATGAAAAAACGCGTTTTATCCGCAGAAAGCTTCCAGGCTGCGCCGATCGGAAGCCCAACTTTAGCGGTTAATGTCTGGAAAATGACGACACGCACACAGCAAAGCACGAGCCCAGCCTGCAAAAACATTTATTCTGCATTTTATCGGCCCACTGTCACCCCTCTTCACTTTCTACATTTTTTATTATATTAAAATTATCTCCGTGCGCGTCAACAAGATGGCGCAGAGCAGGCTTCTGGCACGGGCCACACTGCATACGTGTACATTGGTGTTATTTAGGAGGAAATAATTCCCTCTGAAGAAATTAATGGCATAAAATAAGCTGTACTTTGTAATAAGTTGAGTAGAAATGGATGAGAGGAGCGGAGGTCTAAGCGCTGCAGGAGCAGCGGCTGCTGCGGTAGCCTCGAACACCAACATTCTCTCTCCTTCACTCTTTATTTCCTCACACTGCGAAAGCTGCCATCGGTTAGAAGCTGAACTAAAAACTAACCTCCAACATCCAGGTGGCCAGTATTTTCCTCATTTTGGGAACAATCTCCTTCTGAACACATTTAAAGTAGTTGGGGGCCGGTAGGTAGTTCTCCTCCGCCTTCAGCATGGTCTGGAGGACTCGGTCATTCAGGAGGTTCTCGTCCTGGTAGGCTCTCCTGATCGAGTCCACCTCGCAGCACAGCAGCTGCTCCTCCATGGTACCAGGGCTAAAGGAGGGCTGGACGGTCCGGGCCAAACACGGGAGGCGGCGGAGTTAAATCCCTTTGTTCTGCTCGCTGCCTCGCGCTGCTGCTCCCTCGGTGTGCGCGAGCCTTCTGAGGAACAGACCGCTTCGGTCCGCGAGACAAAAAACCCCTGCCCCGCGCTCCCCGAGCAGCGCGCGCGCGGGCACGGCCGCACACACAGGCTTCACTTCCAGGAGGAGGCGCTGATACGTGCGGTGACGTCACTCTTGTTAAATAGGGAGGGGGGATCAAAGCAATGTGCGCGAGGAAGGATTGTGTTATATACATAGATGTAGACCTATAGAGAGACGGAAGGGGGAAGACCCCTACCGCCTGCATGGCCGCTGCTGGAGGGGCCTGCCGGCTGTGCGCCGGTAGGGGGCGATAGCAGCGCTTCCTCCGCTGAATGAAGGCAGCAGCTTTGTGAGCAAACATGAGGTGAGCACATGGGGGACAGGGAAACACTGCCGCATTCATTCATCCTATTTACTCCACATATCGGCAGCAGGATGAATATTGTTGCACTGAGAGTTCAGTCAGTGACACCACCCCATCCATCCACCTATGAACTCAACCGAGTGTTTATTACTCCATTAACAAGCGTGTACCCGAGCCAGCATGCAGCTGGAGCCTCGTTTGCTTCTTATTGCAGCTGTGCAGCAAACCGCTCCTCATGCAGCAGTTAAAACCCACAGAACATTCTGGGTCTGACATTCAGAGAGTCTGTGTTTAAACCAGGGGTCTGCACTCCCAGCTATAGGCCTCTGCTCCATTATATCTGTTTATACCTAAACTCCATTGATCAGGTTTGCTGCTAGGTTAACTATTCACCCAGCTACTCATTTAACATTAAACTGCTCTATCTACAAATCAATGAGGAAAACTCTAAAACTTCCAGTGAAATAAAAGACTTTCCTGCACACACACACCCACACACACATGCACAGACACATACAGGAGGAGACTGGAGCTGGACCAATAGGAAGAATTTCTGTTACTAGGCAGAATATTACTGTTGCTGTAACTTTTTTATGTGGGGAAAAGTTCAATGCACTGCAAAAGTTGACATTGTCTTTGACCGCCCCATCAAAGTCGTTCGGCACAAATACTTGCAAATAAAACTATTAGATAAAGGCAACAAGCGCTGCTTTATTCATCCACAATCACACAACCTTTTAAACCCAACAAAGGATGCCGCAGTGGACGGCAAAAGGCCGTAAAGTCTGACATTTAGAGCTTCATACACATCAATCCAGCCTCCATCTCCAATGTGGCTCACATTTATCTGCTCACATTCACTTTTTACACGTGTAAATTCAGAACGTTTCAATCTACTCTCAATATGAATGAGAGCTTTTCACATTCCAGGAATTCCTCTTTGGGCTGTGGGCTTTACCGTAATGCCTGAACCAAGCTTTACCAACTTTCAGAGCAGAGTTTGACTTTGTTGATCCTGTGGAGTCTATAGAGTAAACAAAATTGTATATATACACCTAGTGAAGACATTTAAATGACCAATTAGTAGAAGCAGCGCAGCGATCCCTTCCCCAAATCCTTTCAGTTAATCTGATTTTTCACATTTTGTTTGAAATAAAGCTCCTGTGTGTGGTAAACATTGTTTTTTATGTCCCAGTGCTGCTATATTTAGGGTAAACATTCTGAAGACCACTGCAATATCAGAGACAATCTGAAGAATTTAACTTAGCTTAAATTTGGAGATTTAATTGTATCTTTCTGACATTTCTTAAACTGTTAAAAAGGCCAACATTTCCAAATTGTGTTGGCATACATTAAAACTTCAAATATGACTAAATCATTTTAGTTTTCCATCTGATGTTGTTATTAAAAGAACCTCCTTAGAGCAGCACTGTCACACATTCCCCCCTCATGCTCAGATGGATAGTGTTTCTGTGGGAAACAAAGGAAGCAGGAGCATGTGACTTTTGGAGTGAGCCTCTTCTAGCACCGTTATGGTAACAGCAGAGGAATATTTAAAGGGACAGGGAAAGTTTAGAACAACAGCAACAGCCAGATTGAAAACTTTGATCACACAAGTATTAAAAAATAGATCCATGTCAAAGGTGTAGCTTTCTATATAAACTTTGACGTTTTTATGTCAAAAGATGTTAAACTGCTGCGTCTCAGTTCCACTGTGTCTTTAGAAATTAACTTTGGCTACTTTATGTATTTATTTGTCACCAGAGTGACCAAAACAGTTACTTAAAAGCATCCAAACTAAATTAAAATCTCTTCAGTCTTCTGTTGAAATAACCAGTAATTCAATTCAGTTTGTTTCTATAGCTCCAATTCACATCATGTCATCTCAGGTCACTTTCCATTTCACCAGATCATCCAGTCAGATTGATTCAAAGTTTTCTATCTAAGGAAAACCTGCTGATTGCATCGACTCATTGACTCTTCAGCAATCCCTCACACTAACTATATAGAATAAAGCAGGATGAAAAAGGGGTCCCTATGTCCTCCAGCAGTCTAAGCCTATAGCAGCAGAACTATAGAGATAGCTCAGGATAACCTGAGCCACTCTAACTAGAAGCTTTATCAAAAAGGAAAGTTTTAAGCCTAGCCTTAAAAGTAGACAGGGTGTCTGCCTCACGGACTAAAACTGGTAGTTGGTTCCACAGGAGAGGAGCCTGATAACTAAAAGATCTGCCTCCCATTCTACTTTTAGAAATTCTAGGAACCACTAGTAAACCTGCAGATTGGGAGCGAAGTGCTCTGTTAGGAACATAAGGAACAATCAGATCTCTGATATCAGATGGAGCTTGGCCATTTAAGGCTTTATATGTGAAAAGGAGCATTTTAAATTCTATTCTGGATTTAACAGGAAGCCAATGAAGAGAAGCCAGGATAGGAGAGATGTGATCTCTCTTTTTCATTTTCCTCCTGTGAGTGTGAGAGATTGCTGAAATGCCAATTAGATAGAAAACTTTGAATCAATCTGACTGGATGATCTGGTGAACTGGAAAGTGACCTGAGATGACATGATGTGAATTGGAGTTGTACAGTGTGAGCAGCAGATGCGTGCAAAGATTTAAAAAAATCGCACAGTGCACACCAGGCTTAACTCTGATCGCAGGACAATGTTGAACTATAGGGCGACAGTGATATGAACCCACAGTAGCTCATATAATAGTAATTTAGCAACCCATTTAGGTCCATCATGTACCTTAACATACTATTACACACAAATACTCCTGTTTCTATAAGCACTAATACGATAGACTTATACTCCTTTCCCACTGGCCGAAAAGCTTGTTTAAACCCGGGAACAATGGGCTTTTAGTGGCAGTGGTAACAGCTCAACTATGTCAAAAGACCCGCGTTAAAATCGCCTCGGCTCTGATAGGGATGTTGTGAGAACACCAACATCACCCACTAAATTACGTGATACCACTGAACGCAACATACAGACGCCAACACGCCGCGCCAGTCGCTTCTGATCTAAAAAGCAGAATCAACTCTGTTTCCATTGAATAAATATGGAGCAACAGGTGAGATGGATTCAGACAGATAACAGAGAGAAACAATAAAACACACTGACTACCACATTGCTCTCTGTTGTTTACTTTCCTGATTTCTGTTGCACTGGTGACATCATCAACGCAAAGGTATCATCATGATGTCACCAAACACGCAGCATCCTAATGCCGATTAGCGGTTGGGAAAGAGGTTTAACAGAGGCATATTAAACAGCGAGGCGATGGAAGGGCTTTAGAACTGGGCTGATGTTCTCCACTTTCTTATTTCTAGTGAGGACGCAGGCGTTCTGGATCAGCTGCTGCGGTATTAAGGCAGACCTGTGAAGCGACCACAACATAGTAAACACATTACAATGAATAATATTCAACATGCTAAGACACAACAGGTAGACGTCTGACGGGGATCTGCTCTGACTGGCACTGTGGTTTTATTCTGTCTTCTTCAGGCATGGAGGGAGAAACCTCTTCATCTACGAAATTCAGACAACCGTCTGCTTTTGGTGGAATCTTGGGCTCACATTCTTTCCTACAGAAGTGCAAACCAAAAAATAAATTCAATTTAACTGAGATGATTCATATAATGATATTTATCAGACGGACGGAGATGACAGGCAGATTGACTGCAGCCAGTCGTTGACTCTGCAAGATTCACTCCTGGATCAGCATGTAGAGGCAGTGCACGGTTGCTTGCATTCTTTTCTTTATTTTGCAGCAATCTCATTCACTGGTACATACCATAGGGTGTGTAACGAGTAAAAGAAAAAGTGAGCCACCCTGGGGTTCCACGTGGGAAACATCCAAATGGGTTCATGCTGGATCCATTTAGGAAATCTGATGATTTTTTTTTTTTTAAGGTGTAATTTCTCCCCCAGTTGTAGTTTAATCCCTGTTCTCTATCTGTAGGTGAGCTGAAACAGTTGGTTCTCCTCAACTCTTCTCTTTTTATCCATTTATTATCTATATTTGCAGTTTATTCAGAGTCTTAGCACCTTTAGTTTTCACATAGAACTTGTGGTGCCAGTGGAGGAAAGATTTCTTATAATGTTATAAACGTGTTTTCCAAGTTAAAACCGATTTTTTATGTTACTCACCTGTGGAACTAAGTAGTGGTTTACTAGTGGTTCCTAGAATTTCTAAAAGTAGAATGGGAGGCAGATCTTTTAGTTATCAGGCTCCTCTCCTGTGGAACCAACTACCAGTTTTAGTCCGTGAGGCAGACACCCTGTCTACTTTTAAGGCTAGGCTTAAAACTTTCCTTTTGATAAAGCTTCTAGTTAGAGTGGCTCAGGTTATCCTGAGCTATCTCTATAGTTATGCTGCTATAGGCTTAGACTGCTGGAGGACATAGGGACCTCTTTTTCATCATTCTGCTTCATTCTATCTCTATTCTCCCACTCTGCAGAATCTGTTAGTTCAATCTCTAACGTTCTGCTCTCTCTGCTTTTTCTCATAGTAGCTTCATCTGGTCTGTTCCTGTTTGGCTGTGACTCCATCCTGGAGAGAAATATCAGCTGTGCTGCTGCCATCAACACCTTTGTTTCTAGATGTTGGAGCTTGGCCTGTTTTCCAGTGTGGTCCTGTTTCTCTGACTGTGACTAACTGGATGTGCTCTCTTCATCCTCTGACATGGGAGCTGGCTCGGAGCTCGTCTGCCTGGCTGTGTGTTTCCTGGACGGGGCCGCCTGTGGAGCTGGTTGACAGTTGCCTTTTGTTTCTATGCTTCTTTTTCTATGTCTGCTTCTTGCCCCATTTACACTACCCTTGAAAAACCGATCCAGGCCGAGACCGGTCCGAGCCTGGATCGGTAACCAGGCCAAGCTCAGATTTGACGACCGTTCACACGTCACACTTATCTCGGTTATCTCGACTCCTCGCCTCCTAGTGACGATGTGCGGTATTACTGCTAGGATTGAAGGAGGGACTCAAGCAGCTGGTGGCGGTAATGCACCAAACGCTGTTTGTCAACCGCCGTAAAACCCAAGAAGAAGAAGACGAAGGAGGAGGGAATCAAGCAAATCAAAATGGCGGTGCCCGTCACATTCAGAAAGTTATGCTTGATTATTATTGCTGTACTTCGGTGTTTGCGGTGGGTCAGGCGAAGACGGCAACCTTGCGCGGATGTACTTGAGAAAGTCGGCTTTTGGGAAGTGGATCAGGGAAATTATCGTCTACTCCAGATTTACAGACGCCGGAAACAGCGACGGACCCTGAGGTTCATCACACTGCTGAGCCGAGTAATCACTGGAAACCGTGTGGAACGGTAGGGAAGCTAGTATACTTGTTACCTGTTCTTTCCATTAACTGTCCGCATTTGAGATGTATTATTTCGCTTTTTTTTAAGTCTCCCTTATTTTTGTTGTGCTTACACAAGGGTTTGGATGAGAGAGCGGAGCGAACACTGGTGGCTTTATATAGTACGAGAGACATTCAACCCTCAGCAATGGATCGAAAACTTCAGGTAATTACAAAAAAAAGCTGATTTTCTTTCCCATTTTTTAAATAAGGGTTATTAATACTTCAACTGATAGACCCATTTTTTTCCTGAAGAGCAATGCGATGAATGAAACCATTATTTGTTTTGATTTCTGAATTAATAAAGTGAAAAACGACAAAGCACTGCGTATAATAAATGCAAAAATATTGTGAAATTTCTTCTTTTTTTTTCAGAATGAGCTACAGAACCTTCAAATGGCTTTGTGAGTCGCTCAGGCCTCATGTCTCCAAGGCAGAAACGAAGATGCGACAGCCTATTCCTGTGGAGCAGAAAGTTGGTGCTGTCTTGTGGTTTCTTGGAACCACATCAGATTATCGGACCATTGCTCACCTTTTCGGAATATCCAGAGCCTCACTGTGCATGTTTGTCAAGGATGTTTGTGAAGCAATATTTTTTCATCTGACACCACAGTTCATAAAGCTCCCCACTGATATAGAGGCTAGAAATATGATGGAGTCATTTAAAGAAAAATGGGGATATCCGACTTGCATAGGTGCTATTGATGGCTCACACATACCCATTGTCGCCCCCAAGGAGAGCCGAGTTGATTATTTTAATAGAAAGGGCTGGTATAGCATTAATATGCAAGCGCTTGTAGATGACAGGTATATGTTTAGAGATCTCTGTATTGGATGGCCAGGAAGCACTCATGATGCTCGTGTTTTAGTCAACTCCCGTCTATACCAGATTTGAGAAAATGGTGTTTTCCCCCATCTTCAAACAGAAATTGATGGTGTGATGGTGCCTCCCGTTATACTTGGCGATCCAGCATACCCTCTCTTACCCTGGCTGATGAAGCCTTATCCAGAAAATGCAGGGACAACAGAAGCCAAAAAAAATACAACCACATCCATAGCCGTAACAGGATGGTGGTAGAGAACGCTTTTGGGCGGCTAAAAGGGAGATGGAGAAGGCTTTTGAAACGAGTTGACAACAAGACATCAAATGTTCCAAATGTCATCGCTGCTTGCTGTACCCTACACAATATCTGTGAGATGCAAGGAGGGGATTTCCTTGATCAGTGGGCCAATGAGGCAAATCAGCCACCTAGGAACAATTTGGTTGATGGAGATAACAATCCTGATATTAACAATGCCCACAATATAAGAAATGCTCTCTGCCGTTACTTTGCAGAGCAAAATTAGCCTACATCGACTTAAATGTTATGTATTTTAAATAATTTCTTACAGTTTAGTTTTACATAATTTTGCAATTACTAGTGTGGTGTATATTTTGAAAAAGTCAGTAACAACAACAATTTTTGTATAAACATGTTATGTATTGTACATTTGTAAAACAATAAAAAAATTTACATATTTTACAATATTTTTCAGTTATTGATAAGGTCCATAAGTCGAAAAATTTGGCACAGAAGTCGAAGGGGACGCAGGGTTCAGAGGTTGTAATTGTGCTGGTTGAGTCAACAACTGGACCATCATCTGCATCATCCGCATCTCGTGTTCCCTCTGTTTCTCTTCAGCCTGTTTAAAAAAAAAAAAACAATTTATGTAAATGTCAAATGTACATTTCATTTTCTGATTAATTAAAGAAATGCATTTTTACCTGAAATCGGTTCCTTTCCATTTCCTGCATCATGTGGCGCTGATGTCGTTGGATTGACTCCTCATGTTCTTTAAATGCTGCCAGCCAAAGGTCATCAGACTGTTTTTGAGCTTTAATGTATTCCTCTATTGTAGAGTCAATAGCTTTTACGGTTTTGCTCTTCCTCTTGCGTTTAACAGATGATTCAGGAGCCTTGGCAGCAGGAGTATCATCGCCAGGACCTTCAGGAATGCGACTTCCTCCTGGCTCCTCAGAAACACAACTTGCTATAGATTCGTTCAAAGACCGCTCATCATCCATCTCTGCAATAAACAACAAACAAGAACAAAGAAAATAGATAAATATTGAATCTGAAATACATGCACCCTCAAATTTACATGTAGAGCTACAGCTACTTTTAATGCCGTATTACAAGAGTAAACAAAGATCTCAATTTGATAGAGAAAGATATGAAGATTAAATTGAACACATTTTTTAATGGCAGCAGATTTGTAATTTTAACACTGATACTGTAAACAAAGGTTGTTGAAGCATAAATGTGGACATGCTGCTGTAGAGCCTACATACCATCATGCGTGCTGTACTCATGCTCCTCGTGTTGCATCATCTTCCACTAAAATGGAAACAAAAGCTAAAGACATTTCTTAGTAGATTAGTAGATCAACAGAATAAAAAACTAATGATTTTCGGTAACATACTTGTTGCTGCAGGGTTTAGAGAAGAGGTCTCTATAAGTACTGGAGGTCTCGACGATGCACGGAGGCCCAGCACTTCATCCATGGCACCGTAGAACTTCCACGTTTTTCTTCCTCTCCCCGACTCAGTGGCACGGGAAGGGGGGTGCTGCGGGGGCTGCAGCCTCCCTCGTCATAGCATCAGCCCCCCATGTCGGGGGGCTGTGGAGTAACATAATATTGTACTTAAAAACATGAAATTAATTATGTATTTATTTCTTAAAAGACTGTGTTTGATATGGGATTAAAATAATGGGCTGTGTATAAGATATAAACTAATGATTCATTATTTTAAGATTTCATAAAAAACTAGGCTACTCTCCCAGAAGCTTCCGCCACCTCACATTCGTTTAGGCATGGCTAGCAATAGGCAGCAGAAACGTATTTCTGACTATTTCGAGGTAAGAAATGGTTTTAATTCCCCTATACTGCCGCATTTAGCGTTATTTATGTGCCTATTCATCTTAGTCCTGTGGCTGAAGAAGTCTACGCTAGAATAAGGCTGCATATCACTAAATATTATGTCTGTATTAAGCTATTTAGTGATAAAATATGAAATTAGTTAATTTTTTTTTTTTTTTTTTGTGTGTGTTTTTTGTTTCAGATATGAAATCATTCCCCATATCCATAGTCGAATGGACTTTCAAGACGTTCAATGCTTAGTTTAGGCGATATTTAGGCCATGTTTTATTCAAGTATTCCTGATCCTGTTGATTGGGAGCTGTTGTTTGTTTTGAATGATTAAAAGAGAAGAAATAAAGTTTAAAATGTTCATGCATTTTAAATGGCAGTTTTTGGCGACAAATGTAGGCCTACAATATTATGTTAAAAACGTCAGCCACAGCCCTCAACATAATGACGTCATGTGTTTTCCAACCCAGCCATCAGCCCCCCTCGCTTGAAACAGCTTCCAGCGCGCCTGCCCCGACATGTTATTGTGGTCGACAATCTTCTTATAATGTGTTCGAAGTTTTTTTATCTTTTCTCGGCACTGCTTCGGGTCTCGGTCGTATCCCTTTACCGTGATTTCGTCCGAAATCTTTTTAAACACTTTGTGGTTGTGTTTCGCGCCCTCCAACATCGCCTGGATAGCGTCCTCTGCCCATATAGCAATAACGGCCTCAGTCTCGGCGTCATCCCAGGTCGCACCACGCTCTTTTGAAGCCATTATTGAAAATGTTGCGTGGAGAAGATCTCTGTTGTTTATACTTGTTCTTCTTCTTCTGTATTGTGTTTGTTGGCAAGCAACTTCCGGTGGGGCATTACCGCCAACTACTGGAATGGAGTGTGAATCGGCATGTTCAGCCAGTCGGCGATGACGCGTTCTGCTCATGCGCTCTTGTTATCAGAGAACCGAGCCAGGAAAAAACCCAGCCGAACCCACCTCGGGAACTGGTCTGCAGTTAGCGCGGTCCGGTTATGTCTATCTCGGTTCAGTTCAGGTTGTTTCCGTTCACACACGACAAGTTATCTCAGTTACTGAGCTCGGACCGGTCTCGGCTCAGTTTTTCAAGGGTAGTGTAAACGGGGTATCTGTCTCCTTGAACCCCAGTGGGCCTCAGCAGATGGCCGCTCACACTGAGCCTGGTTCTGCTGGAGGTTTCTTCCTGTTCAAAGGGAGTTTTTCCTCTCCACTGTCGCTACAAGCATGCTTAGTGTGAGGGATTGCAGAAGAGTCAATGAGTCGATGCAATCAGCTGGTTTCCTTAGATAGAAAACTTTGAATTAATCTGACTGGATGATCTGGTGAACTGGAAAGTGACCTGAGACGACATGATGTGAATTGGAGCTATAGAAATAAACTGAATAGAATATTGATGTCCATCCATTAAAACAGGAAAGGACTGTGTTTTTCAGGCTGTCAAAGCATCTATCTTCACCACCTTTAAAGTGCTAAAGCCTCTTCAGCTACAAACACACACGCAGGTTGTGTTACACTATCCTTCTGGGGTCTTTCCATTGACTTTCATTCATATTGCATTCATTTATATGGCCCAACCATTAGCAACACATGCTAACTGTAAACCTAGACTCAATTCACCCCTTAGACCTAGACCCTGAGAGGAAAGCCTCTCCTCGTTGGTCCTAGAAGTCCCCAAAATGTAACATATTTCATTGGAAATTGTCCCCACGGGGTAAGGAAAACATATCCCCCATACACACTGTGTGAGGGCTTTCCCCACACAGCAAAAAAGAGAAAAAAGTTTTTTTTCTGGTGAATGAAACTCCTTCATCAGCTGAGGGCAGGTTTACAATGACCCCTAAAAGATGGATAGGGAGATTGTCCTGTGAAGTGATCCGCGAACACGGATCTGTGTGTGGCTCCCCATGCCTGCACCCCGACTGACCCAACAACACCTCCATCCCAGCTCCATGGGTGGGTCCTTAGGGGCCATGTAGGGCCAAGGGCAAGAAGAAAAAGAAAACACTCACAACACAATGGGTCAGCAGGAGTTTTAGATGGGGGTAGGGTCTCCATCGCATATTCAAATTCAGTACAACTTCAGTCTGCAGGACTCTAGGTTGATAAGTATGTGTGAATGAGGCTCACGGCATCAATGAGCCTCTAACTAGCTAGCATGCAGGTGAGGGAAAGGTGCCTTTCAACTCGAAATCACTTCCTAAAGATGAAATAATAAGATAAAAAAAACATTTCACTGTTTTTCAAATAAAATGATATGAAGTTCAGTAAACAATTAATTTAATCAACAGCATGCTAATAAAAGTTTTTATCCTTATTATGATGTGAATGTGTTAAACCCTAATAGTCCCTGCCTGTTGGGTGTCAGAACTCATGTTTTCCCCAGTAGTTTATCTAATTAGGCCAGTTCCTCTGTCTGGGTATCCAGTTATCATCTTCATTATCTAACAGAGACTTGGGAATGAAGTGGCGCTTAGACAGAGTGGATCTTTCTAAGCGGCGAGGAGCCATGCAAGGCTGAAGCCATGGATGTCTCCTCATCTGCTATGATGCAACGATGATGTAAGAATAATGTAAAAATGATGTAATGATGACGTGGCAGATCATAGTTGTATAAAATGCTTCTCTATCTGTGATACGGGGCCACTCCAACAAGATGTGAGCCTGGTTGGTGAGCAGCTGCCTTCAGTAACTCTAAAGCAACTTCTCTGATCTGAGGAAGATTATAATTTCCTGATTATTATAATATCCTGATTATTTAATAAAAAATAATAATCAATTCTTTCTTTTTTCATTAAGTTGAGGAATAATAATGAACAGATAAACACAAATTAAATGAACATTTAGCCAAATAAAACAAAAAACTCGCCATCAGAGCCAGCGGTACTTCACACACGGCTATGCAGAGAGAGGACTGCTGCAGACGGGCTAACGTTAGCCCCTGCAGATGGCTAATGTTAGCCTGGCTGCTGCTGATGGCTAATATTAGCGCTGGCTGCAGCAGAGGGCTAACATTAGCCCTGGCCCCTGCAGATGGCTAATGTTAGCCCTGGCTGCTGCATATGGCTAACGTTAGTCCCTGCAGATGGCTAATGTTAGCCGTGGCTGCTGCAGATGGATAATGTTAGCCCTGACTGCTGCAGGTGGCTACCATTAGCCCCTGCAGATGGCTAATGTTACCCCTGGATGCTGCCGACAGAATATCGGTAGGCTTGGCCGTTGCAAACAGGCTGGTGCAGAAGGCTAACATTAGCCCTGGCTGCTGCAGATTGGCTAACATTAGCCCTGGCTGCAGCAGAGGGCTAACATTAGCCCTGGCTCCTGCAGATGGCTAATGTTAGCCCTGGATGCTGCAGATGGCTAACATTAGCCCCTGCAGATGGCTCATATTAGCGCTGGCTGCAGCAGATAACTAACATTAGCCCTGGCTGCTGCAGATGGCTAATGTTAGCCCTGGCTGCTGCAGATGGCTAACGTTAGCCCTGGCCACTGCAGATGACTAAGGTTAGCCCTGGCTGCTGCAGATGGCTAACATGAGCCCCTACAGATGGCTAATGTTAGCCTTGCTGCTGCTGATGGCTAATATTAGCGCTGGCTGCAGCAGAGGGCTAACATTAGCCCTGGCTCCTGCAGATGGCTAATGTTAGCCCTGGCTGCTGCAGGTGGCTAACATTAGCCCCTGCAGATGGCTCATATTAGCGCTGGCTGCAGCAGATAACTAACATTAGCCCTGGCTGCTGCAGATGGCTAATGTTAGCCCTGGCTGCTGCAGATTGGCTAACGGTAGCCCTGGCCGCTGCAGATGACTAATGTTAGCCCTGGCTGCTGCAGATTGGCTAACATTAGCCCTGGCTGCTGCAGATGGCTAATGTTAGCCCTGGCTGCTGCAGATTGGCTAACATTAGCCCTGGCTGCTGCAGATGGCTAATGTTAGCCCTGGCTGCTGCAGATTGGCTAATGTTAGCCCTGGCTGCTGCAGATTGGCTAACGGTAGCCCTGGCCGCTGCAGATGACTAATGTTAGCCCTGGCTGCTGCAGATTGGCTAACATTAGCCCTGGCTGCTGCAGATGGCTAATGTTAGCCCTGGCTGCTGCAGATGGCTAACATTAGCCCTGGCCACTGCAGATGACTAAGGTTAGCCCTGGCTGCTTCTGATGGCTAATATTAGCGCTGGCTGCAGCAGAGGGCTAACATTAGCCCTGGCTCCTGCAGATGGCTAATGTTAGCCCTGGCTGCTGCAGATGGCTAATGTTAGCACAGGCTACTGCAGATGGCTAACATTAGCCATGACTGCTACAGATGGGCTAACGGATGGTGCTGCAGATCCAGATCGGGTGGAAGCTGCTGTTGCCTCAGTGCATGCTTGGTCAGCTCTGGAAAACGGACAAGTCCGCTCTGATGCATGCTGGGTAAAGAGGGAGGGGAGAGAACAACATCCGGGGACTTTGTTCGTTCTAGGTCTGCTGTTCTGGTGAATTGGAACAGTACTAGGGCTGAGGATAATGACGTTTCACAAGCGCACGAGAACACACAAGTACACAGATTGAGAAATGGCCTCAGCATTTTTCTTCCTCTAATAAAATCAGGCAGCTCATACGTGCTACGCGCCTTTCCTGAAGGCTACATAAAAAACGTTGGGAATGAACTTCTGGTACTAACAGTGCAGGTGACCTCATTGTGCAGGCCTGCAGCCAGACCGCTCTAAAAACTGGAAACTGAAGCTGAGGCTCAGTGTGGTGTCACTGTTATGTGTTTGACAGTCAGAAGAAAGTGTGTGTTTAAGCCCCTCTACATACAAAACTGCTCTGAATGAGCATTGCACCATGCTTCAGCAAATGTATGGTGGCTACATGTTTCAGCTTGCCACTGCTCCTCCAGAGCTGCCTCACGACTTACAGATTTTATACAACATGTTAGTGAGAGGAGCTCCATAACCTGAAAGATGAGGGTTTTTAACTCATGCTCTTTAATTGTGTTCCATTAGGGGTAAAGGCAATGATCGGCGCTGTGGATTTTAAGGCCTGGGCATGTTTTCCTGCAGGTGAGCTTGGCGGCTGCTCTTTCTGGCGCTCTGCTGTGTGAGAGCAGTGGTTCAACCTCAGCTCCTGTCCTGCAAAGGGCCTGACATTCACACTCTCATTTCAATCCAACTATAGCGCTATCAGTCAGTCCCCCCCCCCGATGTTGTGAACTACTGCGTCTCTTCAGCTGGGGAAGTGTGGGGTGTTCCACTCCACACTTTATTTGCATAATATTTCCATAAACTTTTCCTAAGTATGTATTCTTGCCGATATTCTCACTGACTCACCTGCTGCAGTTCTTCTCAAAGGAAAATCCCTCTAACCTGACGGATCTAAGCTGAGCTGCTTTTTTAAAAACTCAGGACTATGTCATTGTTTGAGTTATTTTTAAAGGGATAAAAATCTTATCAAGTTCACCTTATTGTTTAAAGGTTTTTAAATTCTCATAATCTCCCAATAGATATTGATATTAATAACGTAGAGAACATGATCATTATTAGCAGCAATAAAAACCTTAATGTGAAAACAGTAAAACTCCACGTCCAAAGGAGCCAGCTGAGGTGGATCGGCCATCTGTTCCTGATGCCTTCTGGCCGCCTCCCTCTGGAGGTGTCCCATCGGGAGGAGGCCTGGTGGAAGGACCAGGACACGCTGGAGGGACGATGTCTCTGAGCTGGCCTGGTGTCACCTCGGGGAGCAGCTGGAGGAGGTGTGTGTGGATCAGGAAGTCTGGGCATCTCAGCTTAGGCCCCGTCCACACGAAGACGAACCCTGGCCTAAACGCACAAATTTTTCACCAAACCAGCCTCTCATCCACACAAAGCCGGCGTTTCGGGGGTCTGTAAACGATATTTTTTTTATTCAGCCTTCAGAGTGGGAAGATTCTGAAACGCCGTTTTCGCGTTTCCATCTTTACGCTCTAACCGCATATTTTTTTTTACACGCATGCGTCATAGCGTCGCCTCTAAACACGCATGCGCGACACATCACAACAACAATGGCGCCGTTCCTGCTCATGCTACTCACCCTGCTGTCGGGCTTACAACAGAATCTTCTTCTTCTGGAATATCTCCAGGAAGAACAGAGCAATATCGACGACATAGTTCAGCACCTGAATTTGACTTAACCACGAAAATGGGCCCGCAGGGCAAACATGTATAAATGTTAGTGCGCATGCCCAACATTTCGTCGCTTATTTTTGCTTTGGCACCACAGCGCCACTTACAGGCCTGGCATACATTTTGCAGCGTTTTCATGCATTCGTGTGGACGCTCACATTTATTTTACGTCTCCGTCTTTACGGCAAACGTTTTGGAAAATATCAGCGTTTCGTGTTCGTTTTGACTTCGTGTGGACGGGGCCTTAGACTGCTGCCTCTGCGACCCCGTCCCGGATAAAGAGGAACAAAATGGATGGATGTAGACCACAAGGACATCCTTGGTATTGCTGGTGGTCAGGAAACGGTTGCTGTATGGCTGAATGACGGAGGACTTCAGACAGGGACCATGGAGAACTGCAGAAAAACCCTGATTTTAGGGTCCAACCTGACAGAATCTATGGACCTGCAGCTTGTTGGTGATGATCTACCTCATGGTGGAGGTTACTTGGTGCAGCTGCAGGATGAGAAGCTGATTAGTCCTTCTGAGAGTCACAGTGTGTGAAGAAGCTGTTGAAGGTGGAGCTGGATCATGGCTGAGATGCTGATGCACCTGATGGTCCTGATCTTTCTCCACATGTCACTGAATGGCTCCTCCATGTGCTGCTTGTACCTGTGCTTACCCTACTGGAGGCTCTTTTTGCAGGGACCTGCTGAACGTTGTGTTGGGGAGGATCAGTACTTTGTATTAAAACTTTAAAAAAAGGGTAAAATGAAATGTGTTTGATGTGTATCTCTGTTATCTTCTGTTCATTTCTGCACAGACTTTGCAACAGACTCACCTGGGTAAAGAAATCGTCCTTATTGATGTCTCTAAACATGCACTGATGCACTCTCCTAATCAGAATCAGGCTAATATAAGCTATTGATTGCTAAACCTAATAACAACATTCAATAACAAGGTCATCCGCTGCCTGACAGACTTCTGGGGCTGCAGATGGATTATTTTCCTGGGAAATTCTGCCTGGTGGTGGACACAGGGTCACCTCTTCCGTCAACTTGAGCCTCATTGTTGGAATGTTCTCTATTAATTTTAGCGTTTGCTTTGGGGAACGAAGCTCCATGTGCTTTTAATTTTCCCCAAGTTTCTCTCTTTCCTGTTGTTTCTTCAGCAGTTGATGTCTCCACCATCTGACTGAGGAAGACTTCCCCAGGATGAAAATCCTGCTGCATGTCCTGGTTTACCGATGTGCAGGGAGAGCTGAAGGAGTGCTATCTTTTTCTTTTGCTTTAAGTTTTAATAAAGGTGGAAAATAATTTTTAAAATGCCCAGAAATGTGTTTGCAACTATCATCCTAAAAGTAGAGAAACTGCTCAAAATTCTTCCTGCAGATGAAATTGATAATTTGAGGTTCAACCTTTGAGCACCTTTTAAAATAAATCTTTTTATATAGATTGACTATCGCCTGATTTGCTTTTTTATTGAATCCAGGAGGTTGTGGGGTTAGGAAGCTGAGGCAGAGGCATTTCTTGCAAACAATAAGGTTCAAATGTATCTAACGTCCTCAGATGGAGAGATAGGCTCTGACTGAGTTCAAGTTGCTACTTGATAAAATACTGAACCATCGAGATAAAAATAGCCCTGCGATTCAAATTATAAGTTGTATTTGGAATAAAAAAGAGAGAATTAGGGGTGCTAAAAACACATCCTCCAAAGACAGATATTTACATGGGAATGTAATGTGGCAAATAGAATTAATTGACATATTACTGATCTTGCTGGATTTTATTCTGCTTTACTTCCATAAATTGCAGGATCTTCTTTACTTTATATTTGCCAGAAGATTTA
Source organism: Cyprinodon tularosa (assembly GCF_016077235.1). Classification (NCBI taxonomy): domain Eukaryota; kingdom Metazoa; phylum Chordata; class Actinopteri; order Cyprinodontiformes; family Cyprinodontidae; genus Cyprinodon; species Cyprinodon tularosa. The sequence goes on along the minus strand of NW_024039233.1, from coordinate 431,263 downwards.
AACTTTAAAAGCCTTGCCCTCATAATTTGCAAGTTAATTTATTTATAAAGTAAATATAAACGCTGCTTAAGCTAATTCAAATGAAATTAAAAGTAAAATAAGAAGCCAACCTTATCACTGTCTGTAACCTACTAACAAGGTAAGGAAAGCATCAGATGACCTACCTGAGAAACTAACGTTACCTTTTCCCACTTTAAAACCAAACAAACATGCTCGCTCACCCTGCTGATCAGCTCTTTTCACTGCCATCGAAGGCTCCAACGTGTTTTCTTTTTTTTATGTGCTGCATCATAACAGTGGTGCTTCCGTGCCATGTTAATTTGTTTTGACAAAAGTTGCATGTTACGACTTTTTTCACTTTACAAAGCGCAAGCTACTTTAATTATTGTGATCAATTTGCGCCGTCAATCCCGGCGCGTGCGCGCTTCATTTGCAGTCTGGACGCTGAGGGTAAACATCCTGCGGCTCTGACAGCAGCGCTGAGAGGGACTCCTGCGGGAGAACGGGGTTGGGATGGGGGAGGCGCCCCACGGCAGTTGCTGCCGCTGGAGGACAAGAGTAGGAACGATACATGCTTTCACATAAGAGTCTCCAAAAGCCGCCAGTGACACCGTAAAAAGTCGCCAGATTTGTTGCTAGTCGCTGTTTTGAAAAATAGTCGCTGGAGGGGTCTGAAAAGTAGCTAAATATAGCGACAAAGTCGCTGAGTTGGCAACACTGCACCTGCGGAGCGGGCTCTCTCTGCCGTATATATTTTTTTTCTTCCCCCGTTTCAGTCAAGTGGATGTGATGAGGACGGCGGCGGATGACGCATTAATCGCGCGACACAACTAATCGATGATGAAATTCGTTACCAACGCTTTTAAAAGTCGATTTTTATCGATTCTATCGATTCGTTGTTGCAGCCCTAATTTATACCTTACAATTTCCCAACACACACTCCCCCCAGGGGAACCAACCCACCCCCTGCATAAAGAACTTTCTCACACTTGAACATTGAAGCAAAACTACTTTAGTCCCTGTTAGGTTAATATATATTTCAGTGGTCAGATGGATCTCCTCACCACAGCAGTCCTCCCCTTCATGCCATGAGGAGGCTGTGTGACTCATTCTTATCTCTCATGACCTTCGTTTGGAGCCTGTGAGGCTAAGAACAGACAAATCTCAAAATTTTTTACTCCTCATGGCAGTGTTGTAGTACTCGAGATCGGTCTTGGTCTCGAGACCATTTTTTGATGTTCTCGGTCTCGTCTCGGACTTGACCGCATTTGGTCTCGGTCTTGTCTCGGTCTCGGGCGCTGAGGACTCGGCATTTTATTTCAAGACCAGTCAAGACCACAACTTTGGAAATAACGCTATTCATCAGAATATTATCAGTTTCTTAAAGATCCTTCTTTTTATTGGGTGCTTGGATTCAAACCAAAGCAATAACCTGTCTCATTGGTAAGTGCATGTTGTTGTTTTTTTACCGCTGTCCCGCCCACCCCCTTTCACCTGCGCGCGGGCTGCGGCACTTCGATTGAAAGTCACAAGTGGTTGTCTGAGAACGGGATAAGATATCGGCCAAATCATCGTTATAAAATTCGACTATTTAAATCACAAAGAACATATTTGTAAAGCAACATTGAGAAAAAAGCATACAGTGCAATGTAAGTTCTGCAGTGTTTCACTATCAGAGACTACGTCCAACTTTTATCGACACCTTGAAAAAAAGCACAAAGAAAGGTAAGCTACATATTTTCACAACTTGATGACAGATATAGATTTATTTAAGAAAAGTTATATAATATAGCTTTAATCTGTATATGAGAGAGAAACAAGAGAAATGATTGGCATTTTTTCAGTTTTACACATTTGCACATTGTTTTGAAGGCGACATTCAGAGTCATTGTTCTGTCAGATGAGCATACCTCTTCAAAAAAATTAAATACTTACTTTTTGGTGTTTTTTGAAGTGTATGGTGATCTGACCTTAAATAGTTTTTTGTTAAAAACTAAAGGGATGAACAGAAATCTGATGTCTTGTTCATGCATATTGACTATAGGTATGTTGGTCTAACAGAACAGCAACCGACTGACTGACCATTGGGCTCAGCCCTACATTTACCCTGACTTTAGGTCAGAAGACGAATGAACGACTGAAAGAAGGAGATCATAAGAACATCGAATTTCTTCCACAGGCTGGCAGGCCACTGAGCAAAGACATCAGGGAGCAGCTCAGAGTAGAGCAGCTGCTGGCTGCCCAGGACATATTGGGGGGACTATGTCCCTCAGCTGGTCCTGGAACACCTTTGGCTTCCCCAAAAGGAGCTAGAGACAGACGGCTGGTGTCTCAGCTTAGACCTAACCCCCATGACCCACTCTCGACCAGTATGACCGCCAGCTTTTTGGTATTTTTTTTTTTTTAACAGTGTCCTGTCTGGCAATCTGGCAATAAGAATAATGGTCTTGATAGCAAAAAGAGCCCAACAGACTTTTACTTTCACAAGTGGAGCAGTACGGCTATCGCCATAGTGTTCCGCTTGATTTATGCATATAAATTGCTTTATTGTAATTCATGCAGGGGGTATTACAGATTATATGGACACTGCAATGTAAGTAAAACAGAAGAAGAAAAACAGTAAAAAAGGAGAAAAGATGAAAGAAAGAGGAGATAAAAGGGAGATAATGATAAAAAAAACAAAAAAACTTCAGTCTGCTTCATCACCTGCAGCACAACCAATGGACATGGTACAAGATATACAATAAAATAACACCTAGATACTGTCGCTGAAGTAGTATTATTTAATCTGACATGTATTCTGTGGTAGCTGAAGATAAGAATATGGGCTTTCTGTGTGGAAGTGAATCTCTGAGTACCTGGAACCAAGCACCTGTAGTTGTGAGAGTACACCTGTGCATGTAAGGTTTATCCAAAGGAAAAATGCTCAATAGTGGTTGTGAAGAGCCAAAGACACGCCCCCCCAGAGCACCGAAGCCAGCGCCGGGGGACCCAAAGCCCAGGACGTCCAATGGGACCTGTTGGATTAATTGTACAAGTTATTCTACTTTAATCATATTATTATGCTTACACACTGGGATCATATAATTATGCTCACACATTTTGTTATCCTTATTTTACTTATATCATAAAGAGTGTTGAAGTATTTTACTTGCTTGTTCTGTACTAATGTTTTAAGTCTGTGCAGATGGAGTGCTGAATGTGAGAGCTGGCTGCTCAAGGTCAGACGGTTCAAGGAGAGAACACAGGGAAATGCACGCACTAACACCGGAGAAAGGAGTGAAAGCTTTCCTTATCTCATGATACTGTATGATGTTATGCAGACTTCTGGTTCCGACTGGGTTTCACCCCCTCCTCCTCCCTTTTAGCAGTCGGAACCAACATTGTAGCTAGGGCGTTCCTTAATAAAGGCTTGTGAGGGCAGAGCTGTTTCAGAGTGGTTTGGAGAATTGTAACTGAACAGTCTCTGATCACTCTCCTTGCAAGTAAATCATACTAAAATTCTCTGTGTCTTTATTTTTACAGGTTACTGCATAAAATGTTTGGTGTTTAAACCTAACAGGACCCCAAGAGCAAAGGTGCCCAGGAGGGCCCAACCCAGGATATCCGACCCCCACCAAGGGAGGAGTAGAGATGACCCAGAGGAAGTCCCCCAGCCTCTTTTTGGTATTTTCATGTGTTGAGGCATCCGATGAGATCCAGGATGGCGTCAGACCTGCTCTGTCATGTGGCTTTAAACAGACCAACTGGAAACGATAAACAGCCTTTTAAAGTCAGGAGACTGATCAGCACTTTACACTGCATTCAGCCATCCACCCACTGATGGCTCGGAGCTGCACTGTGCTACCCTGGGCACTGTTGTTTTTGTCAACAATGATGAAATTGTTTTGTTGAAGCTCCTTTTTTCATGATGATAATGAAAAGTAATGAGCTAAACATTGATCTTTGATGACTAAATCTTGACGGCAGTGAAATATTACGTCAACTAGATAAGACTTAATAAAAACATTAGGGGGTCTGACAGACATTTAAAATGCATCATTATACTGCTAAGCAGTAACAGCTGTGCTGCTACATCCTGTTTGGTCATGCTGCCCACCTGGCGTGCAGCGCTGCTCATTGTGCAGGAGCAGAGATGGATCATGGCAGCAGTGCTGGTACTGAACCCACAACTCTGACTAACTCTGCTCTTCCAGCTGTGCTTGTGCAGAAATGCATCTTTGTGCAGCTTAGCTCAGAGTCTGTGCTTCACTCTCCACTCAGATAGTTCGCTCTCATCAGTATGACTCATCCTGCTCTCCCTACTAAATAAACTATATGTGGCTGATCATCCTCTGCCAAGTATAAAAAATCCCTTTGTCTAACTATCAAGACTTTATTTCTTCCAGCTCAAAAGATGTGATGCTAATTCTTTAATTTCTACTGAAAGGAATCCCTAAATTTGAATTAATTCAATTTCAATTCAGTTAAATTTAGTTTGTTTCTATAGCTCCAATTCACATCATGTCATCTCAGGTCACTTCATAGAGACGATTCAACCAGATCATCCAGTCAGATTAATTCAAAGTTTTCTATCTAAGGAAACCAGCTGATTGCATCGAGTCATTGACTCTTCAGCAATCCCTCACACTAAGGATGCTTGTAGCGACAGTGGAGAGGAAAAACTCCCTTTGAACAGGAAGAAACCTCCAGCAGAACCAGGCTCAGTGTGAGCGGCCATCTGATGAGGCCGACTGGGGTTCAAGGAGACAGAAGCAGACATAGAAAAAGAAGCATAGATACAAAAGGCAACTGTCAACCAGCTCCACAGGCGGCCCCGTCCAGGAAACACACAGCCAGGCAGACGAGCTCCGAGCCAGCTCCCATGTCAGAGGATGAAGAGAGCACATCCAGTTAGTCACAGTCAGAGAAACAGGACTACACTGGAAAACAGGCCAAGCTCCAACATCCAAATATAATATCTATCCCTACCAAAGTGTGCCATACAGCAGTCTACTCCATCTGCTTTACTCCATGTCGCACTCATCTAGCTGGCCGGGTCTGACCGGCCTGGCTTATTTGGATTTTAGAAACTGACACGTTTCACTCTGTCATCTGTAAGAATGGAGCGGATCTAAGGGCCTGTCTGTCATGGTGTGGTTGGGGAATAACCACATTAACTAGAGGGGCTTCTATTTGTGCAGAAATGGAGGAGAGGCAAATGAGGGAGTCTGTATGAATGAGGAGTAAGGAGCAACAGAACTCGGTAGATATCAGCCCTAAAGGAAGGATTCTGACCCAAAGAACCGTCGATCCTGACACAAAGTGAAGGCGGGTTTCTCAGTAGAGGTAGAGAGATCTTAGTACTCTGTCTTTAAAAGAGCTTAATGGTTTACAGTTTATCTTTAAATTAGGAGAAAACACAGGAATCCTGCCTTACATCAGAGAGAAATCCCTAAATAAAAAAAACTGCATTTTTGACCAAAAGAAGCGGTTTTCTCTGCTAGTTTTTTTTTGTGATAGAAGGAAAAACCTTAGTATACATACTATACAAACTTTACAACTGTTAGAAAAGCAGAAATGAAAATCTTAGTTCCCAAATATAACTGAGCAAAATAACTCTACTTCTTCAGAATCCTCAATTCTGACTAAAACAATTATTAAATTAAAGATACTTAGAGCTTCATATATACTTTTTCCCGACCAGTGAGAGGTGCACTGGGACTGGCCTGCTCTCGTTCCAGGCTGTTTGCCAGCTGGTTGCTAATGCTAATGCTAGCAAACATTGCCTTTCTCTGTATAAGAACCAAATACTCCGACGCTCCTAAACCCGAATGATATTTTCCTCGAACCATTTCATAAAGACATGAATTCATTTCTCAGCCACTGGCGGGTCTGAGCTCTTTCTCAACATATGATGTTGGCATCATAACAATTATTTACAATTTGCGCCTGTAAAAATGGAAACTTTAAATCAGATGCAGAGTTTTCGGAGCTCCCCAGTTCAGCCTGCTACAAACCCTGCTCCTCCTTCTCCAAGGGTTGCACCTCTGGCGCTGCCTGCCGCCTGCAGACGCAGGCACCGCCGCCGGTGGAGAAATGTAACGACCTCCCCAGCGGGTCAATCTGAAGCTGCCACTCCCTCCCCAGCATGTTAGCCCAGCGTTAGCCTACTGCTAGCTTCTCTCCACCACCAAACCAGGTCAATTTTCCTTGTCTCAGGAGTCACCTTCTTAATTTAAGTTTCACTTATGGGACTTATTTTATGGAGAAAGAGAGGATTTGCTTCATTTCATGCCTCCCCACTTAGTTTTCCTATTTCCTGTAGCTCCTTGACAGCCAGCTTTCCCAAAACCAGAGCCCCATAGTGGGCCAGCCCTCCCTGACTTAGGTTCCTGCTGCACAGACACTGGTCCCCAAGGTTCCTGCTGCAGAGACGCCGGTCAACAAGGTTCCTGCTGCAGAGACGGCAGTCTACAAGGTTCCTGCTGCAGAGACGCCGGTCAACAAGGTTCCTGCTGCAAAGACGCCGGTCAACAAGGTTCCTGCTGCAGAGACGGCAGTCTACAAGGTTCCTGCTGCAGAGACGCCGGTCAACAAGGTTCCTGCTGCAGAGACGCCGGTCAACAAGGTTCCTGCTGCAGAGACGGCAGTCTACAAGGTTCCTGCTGCAGAGACGCCGGTCAACAAGGTTCCTGCTGCAAAGACGCCGGTCTACAAGGTTCCTGCTGCAGAGACGCCGGTCTACAAGGTTCCTGCTGCAGAGACGCCGGTCAACAAAGTTCCTGCTGCAGAGACGCCGGTCTACAAGGTTCCTGCTGCAGAGACGCCAGTCTACAAGGTTCCTGCTGCAGAGACGCCGGTCAACAAGGTTCCTGCTGCAGAGACGCCGGTCTCCAAGGTTCCTGCTGCAGAGACGCTGGTCTACAAGGTTCCTGCTGCAGAGACGCCGGTCAACAAAGTTCCTGCTGCAGAGACGCCGGTCTACAAGGTTCCTGCTGCAGAGACGCCAGTCTACAAGGTTCCTGCTGCAGAGACGCCGGTCAACAAGGTTCTTGCTGCAGAGACGCCGGTCTACAAGGTTCCTGCTGCACAGTCACTGTCCTCCAGAGGGCCTCCTTCATCGGCGTCCTCCCCAGGCTCTGCTTCACCCTCTGCCTCACAGCCGGCCTACAGTGACTTTGATTCGCCTCTGGCCTCATGGCTGGCCTTCAGAGAATGTGCTTGTCCTTGCCCACCTCTGGTGGGTTATTTTTTGCTTCTGTTTTTGGTTTTTGTTTGGTCCCCTCCTTCCTGTTCCCCCATCCTCCCATCCTGGGTGGGTTGTTTTTGTTTTAGGGGTTCTGGGATCCACCCTTAGATGGGGGTACTTTCATGGTTTTGGTTCTGTTTAAGTTTTATCTTTGACTTTTCATTAGTTTTATTTCTATTTTGTGCTTTTCTAGTTCTTAGGTTTTCCTTGTTTGTGTCAGTCTCCTTTTTCCCTAGCTCCCTTCTAGATTCCTCTGTTCACACCTGCTCCCAGTCTGCGGATTAGCCTGGTCTTTGTTTCTCTCTCCCATATAGACATCTCCTGCTCAGTCACTGTTTACTGGTTCATTGTCATAATTTCTTCCCCTTCAAGTGAGTTTTCTGGTTTTCTGTATTGTTTGTGGATCTTGTCTATCTGTTTTGTGGAGTTTGCTTCTGTTGCCACATTTTTATTCAATCTGCAAGAAACCACCTTCATCTTCAGTCTCTGCATTTGGGCGCTCTTCTCAAGCCTCCAGCCAACCTGACACCATGAAGCTTTCTCTCTCCAGTCTTTTCCTGAGAACAGTTCACTTAGAACAAACTCTTTAAATAACACCTCATAATGTATTAAATAACCAGGAGACATGACTACAGCTTCTGATAGAAAGTCATTAGATTGTACACGTTTGCAGATGAGGAGGCATCCATGGCTCCAGCCTCATCAAATTATTCCACTCTGTTCTTAGCGGAAGGACGCCGCTCTCATTCCATCCCCACATCTTTGCCACGTGCAGAATGAAGATGATAACTGTATATAGCCAGACAGAGGAATTGTTTTATAAAAAAAAAAAAAGAAAAACTACTGGAGAAACATTAGTTCTGACAGGCAACAGGCAGATAATATTAAGGTGTAATAAACTCACACATCATCATCAATAATAATAATCCTAACAGGGTGGTAAAGATGGTGAACATCAAAATGTTGGGTGATGAGCTGATGAAGTTGACTGATGGATCAGTCTGCAGGAAGCATCCGTCTCTTTAGTAAACAAAGAAGTCTTCAAAGTAGGTTTTTTAATGAACAAAGGAGAGAAAAATAAGCAAAGTAAGAGCAGAAGCAGAACTCTGGAATATTGCAGAGGGGAAATGTGCAGGATTGGTACCAGAACACTGATTGTTAATCTGTCATTTATTACTTCATCCAAAACAAAGCTGGAGCCTGATGTGAAGGGACTGAAGGAAAGAAGGGGTCAAGATGTTGTTGTTTTTCATGTCTTCTTTCATCTGCTTTGCTATCAGATGGATTGATAGATGTGTGATAATCAATAACCCTATCAGCTGTGGTCCCAGCTTCAAGCCAACAGCAGAGCCAGGCCATCCAGCCAGAAATATTTAGCTCATCAATACTGCTAATTTTAAAAGATGTCCTTTTGTATCCTTGGAAGCTGTTCATCCGCTTGTGATGAGGTATTAATATAATCTGATGGATCCTGATTAATGTATGGCAGCAGGCTGTATCAGTGGGGCCTCCTGTTGTTAGGGGTGTGGATGGCGTGTTGTCCGATAATTGACACGTTAACAAGCTTGCATGTGTGCGCTCCGCTGGGCTCATCGCTCGGCCTCCATATGGTGGAAGATCCCTGCATTAAAGGTGCCTCCACGACCGACCGCGGGCGAGCGGCAGAATCGAGCTGATCCCAGTAGAAATACGAGCATCAAATCATCAGGCTGTTTCCATGAATCAATAAAGAAACAAGGACGGTCAAAGCTGGATCCACACGTCTCACACAGTGATGGAAATGAACTTGGACGTGTTTGGGACCGCAGAGTCCAAACAGAAATAGCCCCTTCTACTTTATATTGTTTATGACTAAATGGGGTCATTATTATAGGAGATGCAAACAATACACACTCCACATCCTGCTGCTATTGTTCCACACTATATGCTAGCAGGGTCTAAGGAGATCTCAGATAGGCTGGAGAGCTCAAAACACATTAAACTCATTCAAAGGGGGACGTGTTGAAGATTATTTGGCATGAGTGGATATAATCCACGTGGATGTGTCATCCAGAAAGTCGTGAACAGACACTTAGAAGGTGGAAGCAGCAAAGCATTGGGTAAATCCATCATCCACAGACACAACGTGGTGAGCCATGTCCTAATCCCCCAGGATGGCTTCCATGCTCCATCTGGGGTGTATTGGGAGAATGGCGCGCGTTTACCATCAGTTTACGCCTCGCCGCTCGCCCGGCCATGACCCTCCTGCTTTGATCCTATTAGCAGGTGAATGAGGAGATGGACATCGGACTGACAGTCCGAGTCTTGCCTCCGTTTGGCCACCTGACCTGAACACTCATTAGCCCACACAGATGCTGCAGTGAGGGCTGCTGTATTGGACTCAGTCACTGAAATGTTTCCTGAGTGATCAGACGGTCCCAGGTTTAACTTTCCACCTCGCTGCTCTCGGATAGAAGGAACATCTTTTATGAAGCTGCTATCGTGGAGAATTAGCTGTATGACTGAAACAGTGGATCAGGCAAAAATGCTTCAATGTTTAACTCAGACATGAACTTCATCATTCTTCATTTTCCAGCAATAGTTTTTTATTAAATAAACAAAATTATTTCAAAACAGAAAATTTTTACTGGAAGAAAACAAAACTAAAAATCTGTAGATATGAACAAAACATGCAAACTATAGTATTTACTCAATTTTCATCAATTTACAGATACTGTATTAGACCTAAAGGGAAATGAAATGTTGTAGTAACTCACAGACAGCTTTTCTACGGGTTGTTGGAGGTGAAAAGCGATCCAAAGATAAGTAAAAAGTGTATTTATCCTGAATTTGAGCAGGTAAATTAGTTAATTGGCCAATGGATTTAGTATTTTTACTTTTGAAATAAGATATTTAGATAAAATGCACTTGAAATCAGACAATACAATTTTTCTTAATTTAATGTAAATTGTCTTGCTCCATTGACAAAGTATCTCCCTTCCTCCTCAATTTATGAAAAAAAGACTTACTTAGATTTATATTTTTTGTGTGTAGAGGTCTGTGTTCTAGATCAGACTCTGCTGCTGTTTAACAGAAAAGGATGCTCACTGTTGTCCATCATCTTCTTCACTTTATGAACAATTCTTGTGGGAGAAATCCTCTCCAGAGCTTCAACACACTGGAAAACAATTTAAATCTTTTTCCTAAAATGAGTGCATTTTGTTTTGAATCAAGGAGGTAAGTGAGACACTTTGTCAATAAACACAGACAATTTAAATAGAATTTAAAATCCTCCTTCTCACATATAAAGCCTTAAATGGCCAAGCTCCATCTGATATCAGAGATCTGATTGTTCCTTATGTTCCTAACAGAGCACTTCGCTCTCAATCTGCAGGTTTACTAGTGGTTCCTAGAATTTCTAAAAGTAGAATGGGAGGCAGATCTTTTAGTTATCAGGCTCCTCTCCTGAGGAACCAACTACCAGTTTTAGTCAGTGAGGCAGACACCCTGTCTACTTTTAAGGCTAGGCTTAAAACTGTCCTTCTTGATAAAGCTTCTTGTTAGAGTGGATCAGGTTATCCTGAGCTATCTCTATAGTTATGCTGCTATAGGCTTAGACTGCTGGAGGACATAGGGACCCCTTTTTCATCATTCTGCTTCATTCTATCTCTATTCTCCCACCCTGCAGAATCTGTTAGTTCAATCTCTAACGTTCTGCTCTCTCTGCTTTTTCTCATAGTAGCTTCATCTGGTCTGTTCCTGTTTGGCTGTGACTCCATCCTGGAGAGAAATATCAGCTGTGCTGCTGCCATCAACACCTTTGTTTCTAGATGTTGGAGCTTGGCCTGTTTTCCAGTATAGTCCTGTTTCTCTGACTGTGACTAACTGGATGTGCTCTCGTCATCCTCTGACATGGGAGCTGGCTCGGAGCTCGTCTGCCTGGCTGTGTGTTTCCTGGACAGGGCCGCCTGTGGAGCTGGTTGACAGTTGCCTTTTGTATCTATGCTTCTTTTTCTATGTCTGCTTCTGTCTCCTTGAACCCCAGTGGGCCTCAGCAGATGGCCGCTCACACTGAGCCTGGTTCTGCTGGAGGTTTCTTCCTGTTCAAAGGGAGTTTTTCCTCTCCACTGTCGCTACAAGCATGCTTAGTGTGAGGGATTGCTGAAGAGTCAATGAGTCGATGCAGTCAGCTGGTTTTCCTTAGATAGAAAACTTTGAATCAATCTGACTGGATGATCTGGTGGACTGTTGAGATGACAGAATGTGACGTGGAGCTATAGAAATAAACTGAATAGAATCAAATTAAAAAGATTATTATTAGCTAGCTTATTTATGTCAACACCAACCAAACACCAGATTCAGAACCCTTTACTCCCCAATAGATCCAATTTCAACCATTTTCATATGTTAGAGTAAATTAGATACTTATAAAAGTACTGTGTTCTTATCAAACCCAGCTTCCATCTACACATCAACCCAGACTGTCTGCAGTAGCAGCATCACTGACTGCTTTACTAACAGCTTCAAGTAACAGTGTTGTTGTTTTCTTCTTATCTTCCCCTGTGATTAATAATGGGGTCATGTTGCTTTCACCTTCCACACTGAGAAAAATAAATCTGAGTGAACGTAAATGTTATGTAATCAAAATGTGTGATATTAACAATAAAATGTTACGTTTGTATCTTTACATAATATATTTAGTTTTGAATTCACCTGCGTTTGTTCAAAACAAAAGACATTGTGCATTTTTTTCCCTTACAAAATTAATCTAAGTAATCCCAGCCAATCTTTTTACGTACATAGACACAACAAACAATACCTTGTTTCATTTACTCAGTACAAAAAATTTCCCCTTCCCGGAATACCCTTCCTCCAGCTGGAGAGACAAAAAGCAAACAAACAAAAAAGCTGCAACTGGATGAGCAGGTCTCCGAGATTTCGGCGACGCGAAATGGTTTGGGGGTCCTCGTCGGAAGAAGACGACGATGACAATGACACTGATCCGAGTCAAAAGCCAGTTTGTGGGATCAAGACGGCGGCTCAAGTTGTAGAGGATGAGGAAGAGCTAGAAAGTGATTCGGATAGTTGGATGCCAGTTGGTAGTTACCGGAGAAGTGGAAAATCCAAAAGTAGTGAAGCGGGCAGAACTTTTGAGAATTCAGGAATCAAAAGAAACCTTGAAGACGAAAGCACAGATGATGGAAGCAAGGGTGTACGTAAAAAAATCATGAAAGAAGAGGTGAAGATAATATTAAAATTCAGAAAGGAAGATGAAAATATTATTCTGAGCCCAGTAACAGTCTCTAAGGAGCTAAAAAAGAAAGTGGGGGAAGTTGAAATGGCTAAAACTCTGAGAGATGGAAATTTGCTAATCGTCTGTAAATCAGAAGAGCATAAAAGGAAAGCAATGAGTGTTGAAAGCATTGGAAAGAAAAGAGTGGAGAGTAAAAGAGTGTTGGGTGAAAAGAAAGATTCCCGAGGAGTTATTTACGGAATTCCGGTTAATGAAGATCTGGAGAGATTAAAGCATAACATCCATAATGTTGAAGTCATTGATATAAAGAGATTGCAGAAAACAGTGAACAATGAGAGAGTTGACAGCTTATCTGTGCTTCTGAAATTTTCTACTCCAGAAGTCCCGGAGAGAGTTAAAGTGGGTTTCATGTGCTATCCAGTCAGGCCTTATGTTCCTCCTCCACTTCGGTGTTACAGGTGTCAGAGATATGGTCACATTGCTGCAGTGTGCAGGGGCAAATAGAGATGTTTAAAATGTGGAGGGGAGCACAAAATACAAGAATGTGGTGAAAATACTCAGATTAAATGCTGTAATTGTGGTGGAGAGCACAGGGCAACATATGGAGGGTGTGAAGTTAGGAAGAAAGCAGTTGAGGTTCAAAAAGTGAAATCAACAAACAATCTAAGTTATGCTGAGGCGTTAAAGAAGGTTCAGGAAAAGCAAAAGGAAACTGTGAGTAACATCCAAGAATTAAGGCGAGAACCAGAGCAGCATGCCAGGGTTTTTAACCCTGTTGACTTTGACAAACTTGTTTTGTTTGTGGCTTATGTTATTAACTGCACAGACCAGGTTAAACATAAAAATGAGAAAATCAAAATCATTGTTAAAGGAGCTGAAAAATTCTTGGGGATGAGGAATATGTCGTTGGATCAAGTTATACAAAAACTTGAGGCGGATGGCAATAAACCAAAGTAAGAGTGATATAAAAATCGATATGAGTATAATAGAAGTTAAAAGTTTTTAAAAGAAAGATACGAGAAGATTGGCAAAAACAGTGGGAAGAAGATTTAAAGGAAGATTACTTTTTCGTTATTTATTGGCTACAGGTTTAGTCAAAAGAATTTAGTTTTTTTTTTTTTTTTTTTTTTTTTTTGGAGCATGTCTGTCTTGATCCACACTCATTACTGGTTGGTGGCGGTAATGCACCTCTTAATTGTTTGCCAACCGCCATAAAACAAGAAGAAGAAGAAGAAGAATACCCTTCCTGTTTTGTTGGTCTGGAAACCCCTTACATTTCAAATGAAGAGGCACATGTGGACTGAACCTAAGGTAAGAATGAAGTTAGTTAAATATTTAATGTACTTCAGTTTGTACATTCTTCATAGTTTTTAAATTGCTGTAGAAAAATGAGGCTTTTAATGTAATTTGAAGATTGTGTTTGTTGTAACGGTATGTGGATTTTTTAGTGTTAGCGCTGGCATCGCTAACGTTATGTTGCTTACGAGTAGCCTAGCATTATTTGAAACTTTGCGAGTGGGGATACAATAGTTTGTTATTTTGTAATTTAAAGTTAACGCTAGAATTCAGCAATAAAATAAGGCATGTAGCGTAAGCATGTGGATTTTTAGAGCAGGACTATAACATTGTTTAGCTGTATTTTATCCTTTAAAATTAATACATATATTTCTTTGTTTTTAAGTGATTGATGGGAACAACAATATTTCAAATCGGTTCAGCTTAGACCTTTTCAGTCTTCAGACGTGAAACTATTAACGTTAGGCCCAGTCTTACATGGTCTACGTTATGGGCAATTGAGTAATTTAAATGTCACTGATATGCTCATATTATTATTCTAAGTATCTGACAACATTATGGAAAGGGCCGAGGTCGACCTTTTGTTATAGAGTAAGATTTTTATATTTATCCCCCTTAAGTAGAAAGATCGCTGACAGCCCCAGCTTATTGTTTACAATTATTAACTGCCTAGAACATTTTACTTAATTTAAAAACTGAGCTATCATATTAGAAAGATTTAAGACTCCAGCTTTTGTATGTGGTCACTATTTATGTCAAAATTGACAGAGAAAGTCAGCTGCAGATAAAACTGCAGCAAAAAACTTAAAAAAAAGCAAAGAAATCTGAGGTAAACTATCTCCCACCTCATCCTCAAGGTGAAACGGATGAATCCCTTGAAAAGGAGAGGGAACTTCTCTATGAGTACAAGAAGAGAGACAACAACAGAGTAATTCATGAGAAGATGGCAAACACCTTCTCACTGCGTCGTAAAGATGTGATCCAGAAACCACCTGTGGTTGACTTATATGCTCGATGGCCTGCCCTGTTTGAGTTTTCCCAGGTATTTAGAACATTTGAATACTTGTCTAATTACCTTTGTAATACCAAGTACTTTGTCTGGCAAGGTTGTAGTAGTGTGGAATTTGTTGAAACTAAACTCCTAACTTCACTAAACTCAAACCATGCACTTAAATTAACTCTTATAGGGTGCAGCATCCCTTTCCAAACATCAGACCACTTAAATGTCGTTCTAATTGTATTTCTAGAGTTATTAGAATACAATTATACTTGGTAACATTTCTACTTGGTATTGTTTCTCTTTCCCTGTGTTTCTAATTCTTTTCTAAAATATGTATTTTCTGAATTAATTTTGTGAAATCTTTCTGCATCTCTCCTTTTGTCTTTCTCAGATCGAGGAGGAATTTGTCCTTAATTTCTTACCCTCATGTGGTTCCAAAACCGTAAGACTATTAAGATCCTTAAGTTAATCTTCGGAACACAAATTAACATATTTGATGATATGTAAGAGCTTTCTGACCCCCCTTTTGACTGCAACACCATTGTAACTTTCAAGGTCTAGAAAGGTGTGAAAGTCATTGTTAAAATAGTCCATGTGACTCCAGCGTCTCAACGTTAATGCCATGAAGCAACAATAATACTTTGTACACACAAAACACCCACAAAAAGGAATAATCTTTTACATATCAGCTTCACATTATGTTAACTTAATAAACACAGCTTTGCCTTTCCATGTTCTACTTCAAAATGCCAGCTCAGTATTGACCTCTGGTTGGCTACCTCCTGCGTCAGCTCCATATGCATGCATCATTTTGCTTAAGTGTCGGCCAGTAGTGAGCCGGCGTTTAGGCTTAACTCTCTGTTTACTACATAAACAGCGTAGGAGACTGACACAGAAGTTGTTAAAAATAGTCGTTGTTTTTATGCGTTTTTTTTGCACAAATTCATCACATTAAGGTTGAGCCACTGTAGTCACATTAACTATGTCTTTAATTTCTTTTTGGGCCTTGAAAGTGGTCATGACGTTGCTGTATGTAAAGGAGCGAGACAGCTTTCAGATTTCATTAAAAAAAAATCTTAATTTGTGTTCTGAAGATGAACGGATGAACAAACCTTTTTAGATGATCTCATATTTTATATTTTTGTAGGACAACAGCATCGAGTCCAGAAGAGAAACTGTGATCAGAGGACTAACGGGTAAAGAAATTATATTTCTGTATTTGTATTGATACTGAAAGATTTTCAAATGGATTTCTTGATTTATATATAAAGTTTTACAGCACACTTATATATATGCATACATACTCATGAACATGACTATTGGTTGACTATGACCTATGATCTACACAAAAATTGGGTTAAATCCCAGCACAGCTAAAACTACTACAGCAACCCACGTATTCACACCCAAATATAAACAACACACAGCACATCCTACCAGTGCTGTTTGGGCACAAATTGTACACAAGTATATGGATCAAAACTAGCAAAGAAACCACGTAATGCCACCCAGATTTCTGTTCATAGCAAATATATAGTAGATTAAATTCTCTTTGATATATTTCACAGGTTTGTGGTGACGACGATTCTGCAGCCATACAAGAAGCCATCACTACATTTGTCCTCAACATTTTTGTTGTCAGCAAAGCCAAAGATGGAGGTCTGGAGAAGCAAGCTGGAATTGCCATCGAGGGAGCAGAGGTCCTTTTTGGTATTTCCAGTGTAGCACATGCTTGCACCTACCTTATGGGCCTTATTTATGCCTTGGAACTTAGTCATCCGAAGAAACTGAAATACACATTTGAAGTATTTCAGAAGATCTTTCTGGAGCTGGAGGATGTTACCAAAAACATGTCCTCCAAAGTCCACGATTTAAAGATTAGCTTACTGGCCTGAAAACGATATAAGCATTGTTGATGTCAGAGGGTTTGAGTTATATCCACTCTGAAAGTTTTGCAGTTAAATTTCTCCGGTTCTTCGAATTGACTTTCTAGTTGCACTCTTGCATTTTGTTATGGGGAAAATGTTTGTGAGTTTGTTAATGAGCATTTGAAGGAAACAAAGCCTTCTGACAATATAGTTCCCAGCATGTAAACGGTTAGAAGATGCCTCTGTCTCATATGACCTTGTTGTTTGTACACACTGTGACTATACAAATCCCAACATATTTATAGGAAAATGTTGGTGTTATTTTTTCTCACTTATTGAGTACAGTATGCTAACTGGAGCCATTTGCTCCTAGTCTTTGTGCTAAGCTAGGCTAGCAGTCAGTGCATCAGAGTTCCTTACACACGGAGATGAAAATAGTGTATGTAGGAATTTCTTTAACTGTGAGGGATACGGTGAATAACCTAAATTCCCAAAAAGCACCTTGTTCCTTAAAGTATTCGAGTGTGTTACTTTACAGGACTGTATTAACAGAATTGTGTAGAAAATATTATGTAAATGTTTGTGTAGTTATTGAAAAGTCCTTTTTGTAACCATAATTCTGACGACAATAAAGCCTGTCAAGTTTCACTTAATGAGCTTTCCTGTAGCACCACTAGCACAATTTTCAATTGTACAAAATCACTCATGTGTATATATATTATTATACTCGTTAGTTTTTAATATCACTTGGCCAAACTTTCAGCTTTGTGTAATGTTATAACTACATTTCCATATTTGATGAGCACATTCTACGTGCATTCTGTTTGCCTGAAACTAGTAAATAGTGAAAAAAATAACTATTTGCATGTTTACTTTCAATAGAAATATTCAGTTGCTAATTAGAAAATTTGAGTACATGCAACTTTAAAATACACTAACAAATGTTTTAAAACAAAGTAGATCCCACTTATAATTTGTAATATGGAAATTTAAAAATTAAGTTGGATTTAAACAAAAGTACATATTTGGAACTCTTAAAGTTATGTAGATCCCCCACACACAAAAATGACTACAGCAATGCTTAAATTAAGTTAACTTTATGTGAAAATTTTATTTTGGCAAACAGGAAAAATAAGTAATTTCTAAAAAGACTGGTGTTGTTGGATCTACATAATAAAATTATGCAAAAAAATTCATTATATTTTTTAAGTAAATCAAGCAGATTATTTATATCAGTGCATCGCTCACTGATTCCATCATAAAAAACACACCAGCTTCCATCATCATGTTTTTTTTACAGCAAAGCTTTCCTGAACACTTCTAGTGATCCTTTGGTCCACCATTACTTCTGGAAACAGTATGCTGCTGTGTGTCCTTAGTTGTCCTGAACTGTTTAGTCTGACTGTGGTTTCATTTAGATCATAGTGTGAAAGACAACAACAAAAACATCCGATTTCAGAGAGAAACTGTACCGAGCATCAAGACCTGCTGCATGAACCTCAGTCAGTCAGACGAAAAACTTAAATGAAACAAAGAAAAAGTGACATTTAGAAATAAAACTCTTTTAAATAAATCTTTTTTTATCTGTTACCTTTTAAACTGCATGTAAACGATTTTCTTGAAAATAATATCTGAATCTGCCAAACATTGCAGGATTCAATTCTATTCAGTTTATTTGTATTGCTCCAATGGACATCCTGTCATCTCAGGTCACTTTATAGAGATAATTCAACCAGATCTTTCAGTCAGATTGGTTCAAAGCTTTCTATCAAGGGACGCAACTAGCGATTATTTTGCAAATCAATTATTCTGTCGATAATTTTTCGATCAATTAATAATTTAAACTGTTTTTTTTTCTTCTACACTGTTTACATTCTGATCACTGCTGCACTTTCTGAATGGAAATGTTTATTTCCCTGCTCTAAGCTGCTCAGTCAATGAAATTCTGTTTTGTATCTTGGTATAGTTCCTGCTCTAAGTGGATCGCTCTGTTGTTTAACAGCCTCTATTCAGAATTAGTTGAAAATTTTCAACTAATTTTTCAACAATTTTTTTAATAATTGATTTATCACATTTAATCTAATACATTTTTTCAGTCATTCTAAAAAAAGAAATTTAAAATCAATCCACTGGACTTTGTTTCTAAGTTTGAAGACGTTTCTCTTCCATCCAGGAAGCTTTTTCTATTCAAAATGTCAGAAATAGCGTGGAGTTCCAGGTCCAGGAACTCCATGCTATTTCTGACATTTTTTTTTTTTTTTGGAATGACTATGACCTTGACAAATGAGAATTGTCACCAGCGATTATCTCAGGCCTATTTATATCTAAGGAAAACCAGCTGATTGCATCGACTCATTGACTCTTCAGCAATCCCTCACACTAAGCATGCTTGTAGCGACAGTGGAGAGGAAAAACTCCCTTTGAACAGGAAGAAACCTCCAGCAGAACCAGGCTCAGTAGAAGAAAATCCATCCTGGGAATAATCTACATTTCAACATCCTTCACAGAGTTCTGTGTTAAAACCATGTCATTCAAACTTGATGCAATATTTTTATTAAAAAATTTCATTTACATTTTTTGGTCTTAACCTTTTGGTAAAAAAATAAGCCCATTAAGCAATTAAAAACATTATTTGAAATGTAGAGAAATATAGGACTAAAGTCCTCAAATTGAATGAGCAGATGGAAGACTATTACATAACAGCTAAACCTGTTCAGTGTCTGGCCATTAAAGGTTCCAGTCTGTGGGTCCAGTCCAGTTCCTGCCCCATATGGTGGCAGCAAAAAGAAAAAAAAGGCTCCCAGGATTATGTGGAGCTTGGAATAACACATGGCTAATCAACCCCATAATCTATGATTAGGGTTTAGTCAGTTTAAGGACAAAGAGGTGAGAGATCTAATTGTTGTCGGGCCGGTTCAAAACAAAATGCTTCAGGCTTAGACTTGGAGGCTTCTTAGGATCCTGCTGTAAATACCAGACATGGGAGGGTCCAGACCTGCATTGTTCCTCCATCGCAAAAAATATCAATCTAAAGAGGTGGTTTTTTCTTCAAATAAGTCATTTTTTCTTCAAATAAGTGTTTTTTTCTTCAAATAAGTCATCTTTTCTTGAATTGAAGAGGTAAATGAGACACTTTGCCAAGATAAAATGAGAAAGATATTTCAAGTGCATATTATCAAATAACTTTATTTCAAGAGTAAAAATACTAATTTCATTGGCAGATCATCTTATTTATCAACTTAAATTAAGAGTAAATACTCTTAATAAGACAGTTTTTTTTAGATCATTTTTGAAGTAAATTAGACATAGTTCCCCTGTTCAGGTGCAGACGTAAAGTCTTTCTGAAGTCATTTATACCCATAAAATTTAAAAGGAAAATATCAACTAAACTGGAACTTTATGTGTTTTTAAGAAACAGCTGTTTTCTAACCCCTTCAGGAAACCAGAGCTAGTCACTAGCACCCTCTCCGTTAGAGAAAATGCTTCCCCTGATGAACCGAGGAAGTCTGATCATCTGAGGAGATCCTGAAGAGTTTATTTCTACTATTAATTCTATTCAGTTTATTTCTATAGCTCCAAGTCACATCATGTCATCTCAGGTCACTTTATAGAGATAATTCAACCAGATCATCCAGTCAGATTGGGTCAAAGTTTTCTATCGAAGGAAAACCAGTTGATTGCATCGACTCATTGACTCTTCAGCAATCCCTCACACTAAGCATGCTTGTCGCGACAGTGGAGAGGAAAAACTCCCTTTGAACAGGAAGAAACCGAACCAGGCTCAGTGTGAGCGGCCAATTATCACATTCAGTTCAGTGCACTATGTTTAAATAGCTACAATTCATGATTCACTCGTCATCTCAGGGCACAGAGGAAATCCATTGAATTGGTTTAGTTTTCTAAACACCACATGATTTTTGGCCTGATGTTCACTTGTGCGAGAGTATTCTGCATCAGGCGAGTTTCAGCCTCCTTGTACGTCCCGCCGTATGTAGTATACAGAGGATGTTGAGAGGAGACTGGGTCTGCTGTGGAAGCAGAGCTACAAGCGTCTATGAATCCATTTATCTCATGTGCAAAGAAGGGAATTTTTCTCTTTGACTTTACTTCCGGATAGACGAGTCTGACCGGCGCCTGCAGCCCTAAGTCGTGGTTGTGGTGTTTAATGGTACGATGGGACTGCTGACACTTTTAAACCCTCCAGTTCACTCATACGGTCTATAAAGTGTCCGGAAAACGAGATTATTGCAGAAAATTGACATTTGCAGGATTGTCTCCTCCTGACTGAGCAGGTAGAAACAGCAGATATTCCCTTTCAGTGTGCTGCTGACTCATTCCGAGCACCAGTCCCTCACTCTGAGCATGCATGCAGTGATAGTGCAGAAGAAAACAGGAAGAAGCCTCCATCACAACCAGGCTCAGTGTGAGCGGCCATCTTGGGTTCATAGAAAAGCAACATAGAAGTTCTGATCTATAAACACCTTTAAATAATCTCACCGACTTGATATAGACACTTTTCCAGGATATTTTTTCTTTACTTCAAGCTTTGCCGATGAGACAAAATGCCTCATAATGCACCAGTTGACGTGGCGCTTTGCTCTTTTTCCGTTAAAAACATTTGTTTGGCCTAAAACACATACACTATATTGCCAAAAGTATTTGCTCACCTGCCTTGACTCACATATGAGCTTAAGTGACATCCCGTTCCTAATCCATAGGGTTCAATATGACGTCGGTCCACCCTTTGCAGCTAGAACAGCTTCAACTCTTCTGGGAAGGCTGTCCACAAGGTTTAGGAGTGTGTTTATGGGAATTTTTGACCATTCTTCCAGAAGCGCATTTGTGAGGTCGCACACTGATGTTGGACGAGAAGGCCTGGCTCTCAGTCTCCGCTCTAATTCATCCCAAAGTTGTTCTATCGGGTTGAGGTCAGGACTCTGTGCAGGCCAGTCAAGTTCATCCACACCAGACTCTGTCATCCATGTCTTTATGGACCTTGCTTTGTGCACTGGTGCACAGTCATGTTGGAAGAGGAAGGGGCCAGCTCCAAACTGTTCCCACAAAGTTGGGAGCATGGAATTGTCCAAAATGTCTTGGTATGCTGAAGCATTCAGAGTTCCTTTCACTGGAACTAAGGGGCCAAGCCCAGCTCCTGAAAAACAACCCCACACCATAATCCCCCCTCCAACAAACTTTACACTTGGCACAATGCAGTCAGACAAGTACCGTTCTCCTGGCAACCGCCAAACCCAGACCCGTCCATCAGATTGCCAGATGGAGAAGCGCGATTCGTCACTCCAGAGAACGCGTCTCCACTGCTCTAGAGTCCAGTGGCGGCGTGCTTTACACCACCGCATCCGACGCTTTGCATTGCACTTGGTGATGTATGGCTTGGATGCAGCTGCTCGACCATGGAAACCCATTCCATGAAGCTCTCTGCGCACTGTTCTTGAGCTAATCTGAAGGCCACATGAAGTTTGGAGGTCTGTAGTGATTGACTCTGCAGAAAGTTGGCGACCTCTTCGCACTATGCGCGTCAGCATCCGCTGACCCCGCTCCGTCAGTTTACGTGGCCTACCACTTCGTGGCTGAGTTGCTGTCATTCCCAAACACTTCCATTTTCTTATAATACAGCTGACAGTTGACTGTGGAATATTTAGGAGCGAGGAAATTTCACGACTGGATTTGTTGCACAGGTGGCATCCTATCACAGTTCCACGCTGGAATTCACTGAGCTCCTGAGAGCGACCCATTCTTTCACAAATGTTTGTAAAAACAGTCTGCATGCCTAGGTGCTTGAATTTATACACCTGTGGCCATGGAAGTGATTGGAACACCTGATTCCAATAATTTGGATGGGTGAGCAAATACTTTTGGCAATATAGTGTATCTTAGTCTTAAACCTGACAGAGATGTTAAGATTACGGAGGTTATTATATCACACAGTCTTCTTCTATCATTGCTTTTATATATTTTTTTCATCCTTGTTCTTTAAACCAGTCTGAATTGATTTAACTTCGTTGTGCTTTAAATTTTCTTTTCATTTTTTTTTTTACCTTTACTTGACTGCATTTGCTGATTCAATTTTCTTGCTAAAATTGAGCACTGAAAAAAAAATAGTGATCACTCTTACCGGCGGCTAAAATAATTCTTCTTTCATTAACCTACAGGTGCATGATATTACTACCATCATGTTTTCTTTATAGCTTAGATCATTTAATATTTAAGGAAACTTCAGTGGATGGTACATTAAGATGATGGATGCATCCATTGATTGTTAGTTTAAAGAAAGGAAGAGGCCAGCACCAGCATGTGCTTCTTCTTAGCTTTCTTCTTCAGACATAGAATCTATAAAGTTTGACACAGCTAGATGCCGTAGACCTCCTGTGCCAAAGAAGTGTGGCCCCGGATCCCAATCTACGTTGTTCTAGCTGCAGCTGTTGTTGGGTTATGTAATATGATGCCCCATATGTTCCACTTGACTAATTACACTATAGAAGAAGGGGAGAAGAAAGCTTTGGTGTAGGGAGAGGGGGTGGTGTGAAGAACAATGTGGAGGAGCATAGGGAGACAGAACACGTTTTGTGAGAATAGAATGAAAAAAAGGTTGATGAAATTGAAAGAATACCATCATTAGTTCCTGTTCCATCAGCTTATATCAACAAGAGTGATAGGCCATGTAGCCAGTGTCTCCCTGTCTACAGCCCCACTGTTCTCAAATCAGTCCAAATTGATTGTGATAGCAACAGGCTTTGACCTACTTTAAAGAACAATAGCCCCCCAGGGCTGCTTGGGACATTCTGATAGTTTAGTTTGGAGGTCACTAGGCTTGGGTAGCTTGGTCCGAGGGGATGAGAAGGAGGGAGGGCTAAGTTACTGCCCTGATTCTCTCACAATCTTCGCTATCTCCTTCGCCTGGAAGCAGTGAACTATAAAGTGCCAGATCCCAGGACGGTTTCCAAACCACTTCAATACCTCATCTCAGTACTGGAGCTTAGTGTTTTAGGGCTTTATATGTGAGAAGGAGGATTTTAAATTCTATTTTGGATTTAAAAGGAAGCCAATGAAGAGAAGCTACATTAACCCAGGATGCAGAGCAGGAAGCAGAGTTGGAGTTTAACAAACCTCTCTGCAGCTTCTCTACTGTTACCCACTCATTACTCCATCCAGACACACACCTGCACACGAAAAAATAAATCTAATAAATTAGCAAAGCTTTCCAAAGAAGTATATGATGATAATCTACTTGACATTAAAATACAGTGGAATCCACTTATAGTGGTCATGGATATAGTAATCAACCGCTTATATAGATCAAAAGGCTTGGGACAAAATAATTTCTATACAAATGCTGTTTAAATAATTTGTTTATTGTATTTAAGAAATCCGCTTATAGTTTTCATTTTTGGCCATTTTATGAATGGAAACATGTGCAAAAATAATTAATAAGTGGATCCAAAGTGATGACAGCACTCCTGTGTCTGGATGGATGGATGGATGAAGACATCACCGCGGAGGTACGAGAGCGCTTTGGTGCGGGTACCAGTGCTGCTGGAGGAGGAGGAGGAGGAGGAGACTGTTGTCCCTTCCAGAGCTGAGATGATGAATGCAGTTTGCATTTTAAATACTTGTCTCATGCATGTTGGCTTCAAAAACTTTGACCTTTTACATCACTTTGAAAAAGAAATGAACTCGGTGTTGAACACTCTGATCCAGGGAACCTGCGGTGCAGCAGAGCCGCAACACAAAACAGACGTAGGCTAGCTTTAATTTTCTGTAGCCTATGGAGTTATAATCTATGTTGTTGTTCTATGAAACCGTTTGCTTCAAACTTCTGACTTGGCTAAAAACCTGCACTGTAGAGCTGCGTACAGCACATTAGTTACGTAGGCTACCAGAGCCATGTCTGCGCACAGCGCAGTAAACTGTAATTAAAGTTGCATGGAACTGTAATAAAATTCAGTAAATGTGAAAGCTATCCCTTTCATTTCATTTTTCTCATTCGAAAACCTCACAAATGACATTTAGATGATATTCTGCATAAAAAATAAGTAAAATAACAGTAAATTTGGTTTTAGTAATCAACCACTTATAGTGTTCAAATTGGCTCTGGACCAACATGACCATTATAAGTGGATTCCACTGTAACCCTAATTGGGGAAAAAGGTAAAATTATTTAATGTGGTTTATTGAACATAAGATCTCTTTCCTCTAAAAGTCTGCCATTTAATGACTTGATTTGTGATAATCACATTGATTTATGTTGCCTTACAGAAACCTGGCTGCAGCAAGAATATTATGTGAGCATAAATGAGACAATGTCAGGATTTCTGTGTGTGTGTGCGTTTGAGTGTGAGTGATGCATCTTCACCTGAGAGGATCTTGGTGGAGTACCTGGGCTGCCTACATAGCCTGTCAGCTTCATCAGAGAGCTGGGATTAAAGGTGCAGCAGAGCCTTCACTGAGAGCTGGATGATTAACATTAACTGGTAGTGTTTCTGGCCATCTCTGGTTGAATCCTTTTCTAGTTTGATTATCTCCAGTGAACCTGCCTGAACTTGCTAATTTCCCTTCTACTTCTGACTTCTACTCATTACTTTTACTCATTCTATTCCTTACATTTTTATAGCAATCGTTACTCGTTACTCTCGGCTTCGGTTTAATGCAGAGGTCACGGATTAGCGGACTGCGGTCCGGTGTTATGCCAAAAAGTGCATCCCTGCTGAGATAAGCATCCCCAGTACGGGTGTTATGAACAACATTAAATCCAAAGATTGTGTTCGAGGTTCGGCTGATTTATTTGTTCTAGTCTCTTGTTTTTCACACACAACAATAAACAGTGATGCTGACAGGAGTTTGGAAACTGCAAAGCTTTGTCTTAAGAGAAAAATCAAACGCGCATCTACACAGACCAGCGTTCAGTGTGATGCATTCAGGAGCGTCAGATAGCTATGGTGCATTCAGGAGCATGGGACATTTCAGACTTAGAAGGAAAGAGACATAAACATAACTTAACTCATACAATAATGTATTTATTCAGAAACAGTGTGGGCTTTCTTACAATACTAAATGCTCTATAATTGTATTTCTGTTATTTTTTGATTATGCACATCTGCTAGCTTTTTATTCTAATAAAATCTATAATATTGAAGCAGCAAATTATCAAAGTTTTTCAAAAGCCTGTTTAAAAGCTCCATATAAGGCTTCAGATCATAAAGCAACAATTATGTTGTTATTGTTTTACAGGAAGAATTAGCATTTTCTGACCCTTGACCTTTAACTACACTGGAAAAAAATCAAAATCGAGATAAGTCATTTTTTCTTAAAATAAGTGCATTTTGTCTTTAATTGAGGAGGTAGAAGAGACGTCTTGCCAATGGAACAAGACAATTGACACGTAACCCTGTAATACCAAATGTATTGTATTTGATACATACGGTTTCTGAAATGTTTTGCGTCTGACACCTTTTACATAATTTAATGGTAAAAACTTTGCTCAAAATCCTATTGTACACAATCAGATATACCTGATAACAGCCAGTAGAAGACTACTCAAAAATAATCTTGACTTATCGCATAGTAATGAATTATTAATATCAAAAATGTATTTATGTTTTTCTTTTTACATATTTTGTTAAAAGGCCAAATAAGGAATTCAAACCAAAAAAAAGTAATTTTCAGTTTTTTTTATTCTTGGATCGGGCTTTAAAGGGTTAAAATAAGAAAAAACAATTGCATTGTCTTATTTCAAGTGCATATTATCTAAATATCTTATTTTAAGTGTAAAACTACACATTCCATTTACAAACTATCTAATTTACCTACTCAAATTCAGGGTAAATGCACTTAATTTAACAAATTTTTACTTATTTCTAGATCGCTTTTCCTGTGTACTGATGAAGATACTAGAATACAGTCATACAAGTTTCAACTCCTCTGAGATAGCATGGGATGCAATCTTTGGCAATTTCTATTTTTTTTTTTATTATTTATTTCAAAATTCAATGTATAACATGAATGCATAAACACCTCATTTTATTTCAGCGGTAAATTCTGTTTAAAGTAACAGATCATAAAAATGTCTATAGATCTTTACTGATTGAGGATTTTCTTTATTCTAACCAGCTAATTTTTAATTGGTTACCTCTGGTTTAATGTTTCTAATTTCTTTATTTCATGCATGCTTTCTTTATTTCCCGTCATGTGCTCCATCCAATGCAGATCATTGGCTCCACCCACATCTAGTGAAAACTAGTGTGATTGGATGAGTCCTATAACGCAAACACTCATTGGTTAGCTAAAGGAAATCATCAGAAGCAAGCAGGTGTTCTTCAAACTGCTAACGTGAATTGTCTATGCCATGCTACAATGTGGGATTCAGAAAAAGATGTTGAAATGTCTGAAAGGTCGGACACAGGCGAGAGCGTATCGGGAGACGGAGACCAACAAGACCTCCCTCATCCTTGGCCCTATCTCAGAGAAGTTTTAGAAATAGTCGAAAATTGAGCTTTCAGTTCATCTAGTGGCATCTGGCTGTTTTTTAAAGGTTACTTTATACTTTTATACTTTAAGTAGTTTTTGGAGCACATACTTTTTCACTTTTACTTGAGTAAAGAGGTCAAGCTGATACTTCAACTTTTACCAGAGTGTTTTTAAACTGCAGTACCTATACTTCTATTTAAGTAACAAATGTGTGAACTTTTGACATCACTGCACTTAACCCTCAGTTTCCCTCATCCAAATAGCAAAGCAAGAAAACCTCTTCTTTTTGTAACTTTGTATCGTCCACCAGGTCCTTACTCTGAATTTTTAGATGAGTTTTCAGAGTTCCTTTCTGATTTGGTGTTAAATACTGACAGGGTCATCATAGTGGGAGATTTTAACATCCATGCTGACATTGAAGGCGATAGCTTAAGAGCAGCCTTTAATGCTATCTTGGCTTTGTTCAAAATGTTAATAGTCCCACACATTCTCATCTTCATACTTTGGATCTTGTGCTGACATACGGCATAGAATGTGAAGAAATAACAGTATTTCCTCACAACCCTGTCCTCTCTGACCACTTTCTAATAACCTTCAGGATTACTTTAACAGAGTTCTGCTCCTCCAAAAAAAGGTTTCACTTTAGCAGATCACTATCAGATAGTGCAGTTATAAAGTTTAAAGAACCCGTTCCACTTTTTTTTCTCTGTATCGCCTAACAATACTGCAGAGGGCTGCCATTTATTTATTTATTCCCTTTCACAAACTGATTATTTTATTGATGGGATCTCTAACTTTCTCAGTGTTTTTTTAGATAACAGCCTTTTCAAACAAATAGAAATGTAAAAATGGAAAGCTTAATTCAAGTTCAATGCAGAGCTGTCCACTTTGAAGCAAAATATTAGGAAACTGGGGAGAAGATATCGCTCCACAGGCCTACGGGAATCCTACCTAGTCTGGAAAAATAGTTTACTGCTGTATAAGAGGACCCTTCGTAAAGCAGGAGCAGAATATTTCTCACCATTAAGGGAGTAGAATAAGAATAATCCTAGATTTTTTCAATCCAGTTGCCAAACTTACCCAGAGCCATAGCTCTGTTGAACCTGTACCTCAGCGGATGGCCGCTCACATTGAGTCTTGTTCTGGTTCTGCTGGAGGTTTCTTTCTGTTTAAAGGGAGTTTTTTCTCTCCACTTTCGCTACAAGCACGCTTTGTGTGAGAAATTGCTGAAGAGTCAATGTCAAAATGCAAAGGAAATCATTGCACCAAGCTCATCCAGGAGGAGCATGTCTTCAAAGTCAATTGGATTCTGACAGAATAGTCTCTGTAAAGTGCCTGGATACAGTCCTGGACACGTGGGATGGACTTCATCTCAGGAGAGTGTTGGCCTAGTGGTTAGAGCAGTGCGCTTGTGCTCTGAGAAGGTTGCAAGAACCCGGTATGATCCTCACAGCCTGCACTTTGGGAACCTGAGCAAGACCCTTAGCCCCACACTTCCTCCCGGGCACTGTACAATAGCAGCCCACTGCTGGCCAAGGGGATGGGTTAAAGGCAGAGATACATTTATGTTTATGTGAGATCAATAAAGTTCAATTATTATTATTAACCTGAAATGCCCCTGTCATTCCCCAGAGGAGCTGGAGGGAGGTTTGTGGGGAGAGTGAAGTCTGGACATATCGGCTAAGACTGCTGCTCGGGACTTTGCCCAGGAAGTCAATGAATACGAGAATGAGAAATGCTAGCCCTCTGTAGCTCTCTCTATTTATGCCTCTGCTTAGCTACTGCTCTCCTGAAAAATACACAGAGTCATACATGTGGGAAAAATGTGAAGACGGCCAGTATGAGTCCCACGAGCTGTGGCCTAAATGTCGAAGATGCCTGTTGTGTAGCCATTCAGAGGACCTGGTTGACACTATGACATAATACGCATAACTGAATTTTATTTGTCCGAAACATTTATGTATCGAGGATGAAGCAGCTTGTGGCAACATGTTTTTTTGGGAGTTTGTAGAATTCAAAAAATCTCATGGCAATCATCTGTGGGAGTGCCTCAAGCCCCACTCCCATAAACTGTCACTCTAGGTCTCTGAGCAAGACCCTAAACCCAACACTGCTCCCAGGGTGCTGCTGCCCAAGGGGATGGGTTAAATGCAGAGTGTGAATTCCATTGCTCCGTTGCATGTTGAATTCTTTTTCTTCTTCTATAAAAAAAACAAAATCTTTCTTGCAGGATAAGCATCTATTACTCTGGTAGAGCAAGTTAACATAGTTAAGAGCATGGTCTCTTTTGGTTTGTGGGGATCTAAGATCAGGAAATGTAGAGCATTACTGAAACAACCAGGTCCTAAATAAAAACACTTGAAATGTGCTGAATTTCTTTATATGATTAAGTTTGTAATGATTGAGGTTGTGCATGAGAAAAATATCTAGCAAAGACTTGCAGAGAAACATCCGATTATCTGTTCAACATACAGATTACAAATTCTCAATCAGCAGGAAACCAAAGCAGGCCTGGCTTTTGTCTGAACGAGACCAAGACAATGAGTAACTTCTGGCCCGTTACCAATAACGTGCTGTTGTGACCAAAGCATCCTGGAAGAGCAAGATTTGAAACACACACAACCACACATGCATAGAGGACGTACAAGGGAGGGGGGTGGGCAACAAACTGTGGACCGGATGATTGTAAGAAACGCCCTGCACAAGAATGGAAAATGCAGAATTAAATAGGAAAGGAAAAAAGCAGCAGTGTATAAACAGACAAAACAGCCACAGATAATAATAAACATGCAATCAGTGAGGGAGGATTGTGGTGCAAAGATAAGGCTGTTGCCCTTTTTCTGGTTTTGTTTTCTTGGCACTAAATAAAAGTGAACAAACATCCATTGGAGAGTTTAATTATCCTCCACTACTGCTGGTGTTCAGACCTGATATTACAGACAGTCACTATTACTAAAACAGACCGCTTTAGGTACTATGACTATAAAAATCACCAACTTTAAATAAAACAACATACATCAAGCTTCCTGACAGGAATGTCTTTTTTTCCTGAAAGTGTTTTTGAAGGCATTGGTGAGTGGAGTATGTCAGCAGCTTTTATCAGGAACAGAATCACTAATGTGGTCACATGAGTTTGTTGCATGAAGGCGAGGATGGCATACATCCTCATCTTTTATGTTCTGCATGATGAAAGCATTTTTCTAACTGTTTTTAATATATCTTTTGATCATCATTTTTTGACGGCACCAGGAACCTCTCTGGGCTGACCCAGGTGGTCCCTGTTTGCCATTAGGGGGGCACAGTTGGAAGCAGCCCTAACAGCGTAGCTCTAAGTTCATAGGGAGAGGAAATCCAGCAGAGGAAGAAGAGACGGCGCAGAGTCAGGGTGCTTTTGTTGACTGTAGAGTGGTCTAGAAGAGAGAAAGTGGGGATTGTGTCGGCTGTGACACGCACTTAGAAACCACCACTCAGCAGCAGAGCACCCCCCCACACACACACACCCGCGCCTTCACCTACTCCCCCTCCCCATTCCTCTTCCAGCATGGATTTTCATGAATGGAGTTATAGAGTGCTATCTTCTTATTGGCTGAGAGACCAACCAATCAGAGAGAAGTGGGCTGGACCTTCCGGCCATTCACAGAAGTTCTTTCCTCACTTTTTTTCTACTTTCTTACTTAAACAACCCACCCCCACCCCCCCATTCATGTATATTTGACTAAAACAAAAGTAAATTTTCCAGGATTATAACGCAGTCAGTTCAGACAAATAGATTTTTTTCACTTATTTAGTGTTCTTATATTGTACAAAACACTCAACATGTCCAAGACTGTGAAAATATACCCATATTTCATGACAGTAGAAAACACCTGTTTTATGATCAAACTAGCATGAAAGCAGTTTAAAGAAAAAAGGCGTATATGAAGAAGAGAGAAGTGGATTTTTAAACTTGACAAAAACCTGCTTTACTAAGAACGCCGCTCTAACCGAATCTGACTCATAAAGGTGGAAAAAATAAAAACTCCTAATCAGAGAATACATCTTTTACAGAACCAATTAATTCATGTTCAAACCTGTACAGTTACATTCTATTCACTTTATTTCTACAGCTCCAAATCACATCAATTAATCTCAGGTCACTTTAAAGAGAAACTTCAACCAGATCATTCAGTCAAATGATGAATTATTTAAAGTTTTCTATCTAAGGAAAACCAGCTGACTGCATCGACTCATTGACTCTTCAGCAATCCCTCACACTAAGCATGCTTGTAGCGACAGTGGTGAGGAAAAACTCCCT
The DNA here is from genome assembly GCF_016077235.1 of Cyprinodon tularosa. NCBI lineage: Eukaryota > Metazoa > Chordata > Actinopteri > Cyprinodontiformes > Cyprinodontidae > Cyprinodon > Cyprinodon tularosa. The sequence goes on along the minus strand of NW_024039233.1, from coordinate 399,859 downwards.
TTGAACAGGAAGAAACCTCCAGCAGAACCAGGCTCAGTGTGAGCGGCCATCTGCTGAGGCCGACTGGGGTTCAAGGAGACAGAAGCAGAGATAGAAAAAGAAGCATAGATACAAAAGGCAACTGTCAACCAGCTCCACAGGCGGCCCTGTCCAGGAAACACACAGCCAGGCAGACGAGCTCCGAGCCAGCTCCCATGTCAGAGGATGACGAGAGCACATCCAGTTAGTCACAGTCAGAGAAACAGGACTACACTGGAAAACAGGCCAAGCTCCAACATCTAGAAACAAAGGTGTTGATGGCAGCAGCACAGCTGATATTTCTCTCCATGGAGTCACAGCCAAACAGGAACAGACCAGATGAAGCTACTATGAGAAAAAGCAGAGAGAGCAGAACGTTAGAGATTGAACTAACAGATTCTGCAGAGTGGGAGAATAGAGATAGAATGAAGCAGAATGATGAAAAAGGGGTCCCTATGTCCTCCAGCAGTCTAAGCCTATAGCAGCATAACTATAGAGATAGCTCAGGATAACCTGAGCCACCCTAACTATAAGCTTTATCAAAAAGGAAAGTTTTAAGCCTAGCCTTAAAAGTAGACAGGGTGTCTGCCTCACAGACTAAAACTGGTAGTTGGTTCCACAGGAGAGGAGCCTGATAACTAAAAGATCTGCCTCCCATTCTACTTTTAGAAATTCTAGGAACCACTAGTAAACCTGCAGATTGAGAGCGAAGTGCTCTGTTAGGAACATGAGGAACAATCAGATCTCTGATATCAGATGGAGCTTGGCCATTTAAGGCTTTATATGTGAGAAGGAGGATTTTAAATTCTGTTCTGGATTTAACAGGAAGCCAATGAAGAGAAGCCAGGATAGGAGAGATATGATCTCTCTTTTTTTAATTTTCATCAGAACTCTGGCTGCAGCATTTTGGATCAGCTGAAGGCTTTTAACTACAGTTTGTGGACTTCCTGATAGTAAAGAATTACAATAGTCCAGCCTTGAAGTAACAAATGCATGGACTAGTTTCTCAGCAACACCCCTGGACAGGAGATTGCTCATTTTTGCAATATTCCTCAGATGAAAGAAGGAAATTCTAGAAACCTCTTTGGTATGGGATTTAAATGACAGGTCCTGATCAAACACTAACAAATGTCACAATTTATATCAGATCTACTTCATGTTTTCCTTCATGTCTTTTATGTGGCAATTAAAAATGCATCGCTGCCAGAGAGAAGCCTGTTCACACTGTTCCTCAGGTTTGCAACTTTCACAAAAAGACCAAACTCAAAAAGCAGCAACGCTCTGAGCTCATATTATTATATTCAGTTATTGTTGCATCTTTTTCCTGTAATAGTTTATGCAAATGCAAAAACATTTCAATTTATCAGTAACTGAACAGGAAGTCCAGTATAGAGCTGCCAGTAACACAGACAACTAAATGCTTCGACTTAACTGACATTCAAAGCACTGATGATAAAACACAAGCTTCCTACGTCTGGGTGGCGTGCACATGTATTTAAATAACTGGCAGCAGAACTTTATCAAACATGGCTGCTGAGAAACGAACCCAGCTACGCCTGGACACGGCCTGCCTGCCAGAGCTTAGATGTCATTACCGTATCTCTGGGCCAACTGTAGAACCAACGTTATCTGTGGTTGCTCCTGCATGCTGTCCCCGCCCAGCTGAATAAGTTCACTGTAGATAGAAGAATTTCTGCAGAAATGAGGAGGGACTGCAGCTTAAATGAGATAACGCTGACTAAGATGTCTCTTCCTTTAGCTGCCGATTTTGAGCCTTTCTTTATTTTGATTGAAAGCATGCCAGGCTTCACATTTGGCTCCCATATTATGGAGAAGTTGGTCTGAAATGTGACGGAAAACGCCTCTACATCAGCATGTGATGGTATTCATAGTAGTAGTATAGAATTTGGAGTCTGCTCTGGGTAACGTTGCATTAAGGCTGCGCTGCATGTTTTCATCAGTGAACAGTGAAAACACACAGATTAGAAGCAGCTGTTCTGTTAGAAGAAAAACTTTTACTCTCATCAGGTCATATTTCTTTAAGGTTCAAATATTTACATCCCAAATGGTACCAAATGTGGATGAGCCACCAGGGTAAACTGTGTAACTGAGTGGTTCAGTGGTCTTTAATATTGGTGCAATTTTCCTGACGACCTTCTCAATGTGTTGCAACAGCTCTGACCCAACTATAACTTTATGGCTCTGGCTCAGCTCATCCTGGCTTTAAAATTTATGGCACTACTATAAGGAAACTACTGAGAGGTTCATCAGGGAAAGCCTCCCCCAGTGGGCGTGGTCACAACGCAGGGCAACATATCTGAACCAAAAAAAGTATCTGAACCAAACACGTCATGCTGACAAGCTGGGAGAGAGCGGATGTTTTACAGAAACTGAATCTCTCTGTAATGCTGCGTTCACACGGGGCATCAAAGCATCTGGTTTACATGCAAAGTCTATGTGGGATGGCGAATGTTGAGAGGTCCAAAGCATCGGCGCGTTCGACACTTGAGTTCAGTAAGTTAACCTTTGCCGCTGGACGCCAGACCGTCAACCAATCACAAAATCTGATCCAGTTTTTTTGGTGGGGGGAGCCATCTACTACCTGCACGCTTCGATCGCTTCTGCAGACATTATGCAGATGAAAAATAAATAAATATCAAGTTAAACTCCAAAGGTTAAGAAAAAGGATGAAGAATTAATTGTTATGTAGAAGGAACAGAGAGCAGCTCTGATCATTATTGCTGCACTAAAACATTTTTTATGATCCATGGAGAAACAGTTTATAAAGACCAAATTAACTAGGAATGTTAAAACCTGCTGGTGAAAAATATCGGTTGTATATTCTGGTTCTTGCAGTTTTTACTACAAACCTTTATCTGGAGTGCACTGTAATACAGTGAACAATTTAAACAGTCACATGATCTCTGGTTTACAGATGAAAGTGCAAACACGCTGCAAATGCTAAATGCAGAGAGAATACAAAAACGTGTTGGAAAGACATAAATGATACAAAAACAAAAAGATGTAAGTTGCTAAACTAGCATTGCATATCGGGGTGACTCCCGTCACTAAAGAGAGACGGTCATCAACACATGTGGGACCAGACCCGAGACCAAATGACGTTTTAGGGCCAGAACTGTTGCAAACGCATAAACAGGATGCAGAAAGAAAAGGTACGTTTTCCTTTGAAACTTTGTTAAAAGCTAAATCCCACTGACCAGGGACGTTCACGCCACCCTCAGCCAATGATTGGCCACCCCTGTAGCCACCCTCAGCCAATGATTGGCCACCCCTGTAGCCACCCTCAGCCAATCATTGGCCACCCTCAGCCCTACCAGTTTTTCCCTGTAATGCAGACGGTGGCAACAGTTTTACCCTCAAGTGAAATGTTCTAACTTATTTATCATTTTATTATTTTTCATGAGTTAACAGTTGCTGGTTAATGATGCTAATCAATAAACTAACATTAAAGACAATAAATCCAGAATTTCTGCTCTTTTCAGAACTAGATTTTGTCTTATGGGGTAAAGAGAAAATCACATCTCTGCAAGTCACCAAGGAGTCTTCAGTGAAATCAGAGATAAATAACTACTTTAATAATAATAATCATCCATTCAATGTAGAAATTACTAACCTTATGCAGAACAATTATTGATAAAAGTAGGGAAGTAATGTCAATGACTAGGATGTTCGTCCCAGAACTCTAACCTGAAAGAATTTCCTCCTCTACACCTTTAATTTCGAGAGCATGGATGTTTAAATATATGCGTCTATTTGTTAGCAAAGACTGTAGGAAAGTCGAGTTAGTCTTTAATTAGAAAATATAAATGTTGTGTTTGTTCCTGTAGATTGACCCTGAGGTTCTGGCGCCGATCCACTTTCAGCCCCCCTCAGTGTGCATTGGTTACTACCTGGACACCATTATTACAATGGTCTGGCTGCACCTCTGCTTCCAGGAACCGTTTAAAAAGCAACTACAGCAATTCAGTTAGATAAAAATGTACCTTAGAGCATCTGATAGATGTAATTATTGATTTGCTGTGATGGTTCCTGTCAGGGACTTCCTGATGACATCTATTGGACTTTTTTATGACAGCTACAGCAGAAAGAACAATTGTTGTTTTTTTGTGCAAACTGTGCCCATCAGGATTTAATAAACAAGTCTGATATTGCAAATAGATTTAGAAGGCAAAAGATACACATTGTTTAATAGAATGATGATATTGTAGCTCATTTAAATATTATTCCATCATTTTCCAAACTTTATACCAATCACTGGCAGCACGACTAAAGTTTTTGCCAACTGCCAAAAAAGCACAAGAACAAGTTTGCAAATGTAATATTTAGTTTGCAAACTAAATATTTGATTTACAAATCAATCTTTATCTTTATCACCACATGTTCTCTGGTGGGAAGACCTTCTGTGTCAGGCTGTTGCTGTGTTTAGGATAGTGAGCGGTGCCGGTCCAAAGCTGCAGGTCATTCTCTTAGGCAAGTCAATTCATATAACGGTTCCTAAGCTGAAGATACTTTAGCTTCTGTGGAAGTGAAGAACATGCATCTATGTGGAGGAATTCTTCATTTATGATGCATATCCTGGCTGCTATAAAGCTACATTTTACTGTTTCTTTTGTTTGTGTTTTGCAGACGACACCACGGTGGTGGGCCTCATCAGAGACGACAACGACCTGGACTACAGAGAGGAGGTGGAGCAGCTGGTGGTGCAGAGATGACAGTCTGACCCTCCCCACCTTCTCCAGAAGCACCATAGAGAGCGTTCTGACCAGCTGTCTCACTGTGTGGTGTGGAGGCTGCAGCGCCTCAGACTGGAAGAAGGTGAGAACAGCAGAGAGGATCATGGGTGCTCCTCTTCCCTCCATTAAAGACATTTCATCCCAGCGCTGCGTGTCCCGAGCCCGTGACATCATCAATGACCGCTCACCCCCCCCACCATGGACTGTTCTCCCTGCTGCCCTCTGGGAAGAGGCTTCACAGCATTCAATGCAGGACCAGCAGGTTCTGCAGCAGCTTCTTCCCCACCGCCATCACACTGATGAACTGTTGAAACTCTAAATCTCAGACTCTGCATCACACTGATAACATCAAACCAACATACTGCAGATTTGCTCCATATATATTAATGCTCTGAACTTCCAGATCAATGCATTTTCTTTGCTCCATGTTTTTTTCCCCTACACTGTTTACATTTGATCACTGCTGCACTTAGGCCCAGACTGGGAATGATTTTCGGCCCTGGCATTTTCCATCTACACCAGCCCACTTTTGGATCCCCCTCCCCCCTAAAAAAAAAATAAAAATAGAAACCCAGTCAAAAGTGTGCTTCCCAAATGTGAAACTCAATACGAATCCACAGTGTGGATTAACCGATCTATCTTCAAGCATCACATGACAACCATCACCAAGACTTACTGGCTTTTACTTTACTGGCTTTGGTTATTGACATGGACGCCACATTGACTGCTGCTGTGTAACGTCCGCATTCACCACATCAGCAGGGTCGCCAGATGTAACTGACTCACGTTTTCCAGCCTAAAACATGTTGATAAATCGCCTGTATATATGAGAGCTTGCCCAATTCGAACCAAAGTCTATTGATCTCTAAAACCATTAATCTGCAGAAAACCATTTTTTACCCACAGACGGCCATTCTAAACCGCCAGAGCGGGAAACATCCCAACCTGGCAACAATGCACGATAGACGGGAAACATTAGCCTTTAGATGCTAAACCCCATCATGCACCGCAACATATTTTTGCAAAATATTTGAACATAAATTTGCCAAATAAAAGAGAATAATCGTAATTTGGTTTGAAGAAAGCATTTTAGTTTTATTATAATTCAGTTTGTTGCAAGGATTTTACAGTTTGAAGAAGTAGAAAATGACACCACATGCCAACTGTCACAAGGATTAGCATGAGAAAGAAGGGCTATATATGCTGCATGCATCATTTAGGGAATTAACATTGGATTACTTCTAGAGCTCCTTCAGGTATTTACTGTCACAGGAAGGAGCTTAGGCCAGGGAGTAAGTGTTGGGGCCGGTATGATTTAAGGAAGGCCGGCCCTCGCACGCTGGAATTACCAGCCTGAGCCTGGTAGCACTTTATGGAATGGAAATGTCATGAAAGCTGTAAAAAACTAAATTTCGTTTTCTATACACTGTGTATACAAAACAACAATAAAAGGTACAAATAAAAAATACAAATACGGAATCAAAAACATTTGTCCACAAATGGAGCGCCTGAAAGTTTAATTGCACAGAGGAAAGAGCTCCTACCGTTCCTAGACCGTAGAGGCAGAAAGCATATTGAATGTTTACAGTGGGAGGTGTGGACAACATGAATCCAAACTTTTATTGTCCCTTTCTCTAATGTCAGAGTGAAAATCAGTTCCACACGTCTTCAGCCAAATGAACAGGGATTCATTGAAATAATTAAAATGACATAAACCAGAATAACTCTTGGCTTTCTCAGCATTGCAGCAAGCTGAGTACGATTTGACGAAATGCAAAGACAATCCTTGGCTGATGTGAAGCCTCTTTAAGAATATGGAGGGCCGGCCAGAGAGAAAAGGAAAGGAAGGAAAAAAGTCAGAACCTCCTTTTGACACTGAAGAAGCAAAAGAATAGAGAAAGAGAGAGGAGGAGGATTAAGACTGTGGTGCCGGCCAGTCCCACAGAGGTCATTCTGGCCTGCTCTGGTCACATTAAAGACCACAAGACCCCCTAACCCCAGTGAATGGACCCGGTTCAAGTGCAGGCACCCTTCCCCAATAGGCCATAGAGACGCACAAAGACACACATACACACATTTTGTTCAGTGTCCAGTCATCGCCACTTTCATGTGCTGACATGGGTTGCCTTTCAGAGACCTTTCACGGGGGTAATAGGCACCCTCACTGAATAAACTTGTTCTTTTCACAACAGCCCAGCTCTGTGGGATGCTGGTAGGGGCAGTAGAGGAGGAGATGAGGAGGCCACCATGTTAGCCTCAACACTAGATACAAAAAGCTTTCACTCTTTCTTCATGCCTGCAGAACGTCGTTCTAATGTCCGTTTGATGCCAAATTCCAGTCTTCAAAGATAGCTTCCTGGTTCAGGAAATTAATATTTAAAAATAATAACATGCTGGTAGAGGCTCTACATGTAAAGATTCTCTGCAAAAAACGGAAATCTAAATAAATCATTTGTTCTTGAATTGAGACTCTTTGCGAGTGGAGCTAGAACATTTACATTTAAAATAATAAATAACAATTGCAGTCTCTTATTTCAAGTGCATATTATATAATTATGTTATTTTAAGGATAAAAATACTCACTCCAAAGCTGCTCAAATTAAGGTTGAATACTGTCAAGAAGCTCATATCTTGGACCCAATATTCAAGGCGAGGCAGCCGGTGGGACGATTCAAAGCGTTTATTAAAATACTGAAGCTGAGCTGAGGATCTGCAGGGGGAGGCGAGGAACCACCCATCACTGGAAACTCCGTTTAGGGAGAAACACAGGTAAGTGACCATGATAATCTGATGGAAGATGATTATCCATGTGAGTCACTTATCTGGTTTAACAGCTCAGTCCATCTCCTTAGAGCAGGCATCCCCAAAGTCAGTCCTCAATGGCTGCAGGTCTGCAGGTTTTAGAGGTTTCCTTGCTCCAGCACAGTTGATTTCAATTGAAACCTGATTAAAAGGATGCGTGCCTTAGATTGAGGTAGGATGCTGGCAACGGAATGCGAACGAACGCGGACACTGCCTAGAGTGAACCAGATGCTGCAGCTCCAGTGAACAGATGGGAATCTGAGCCAGGTCAGGAACAGTTCAGAACAGGAAGGATCGGTGATCCAGAAGTCCGTAGCCTGGTCAGGGGTTCCGACCCGAACAGGAACAGGCAGGTTCCAAGATTCCACAGAGAGTTCAGGCAGAGCGTTCAGTTGGGAACAGGCAAGCTCAGTAGTTGAGAGGCAGAACAAGGCAGGATATCAGGAAAACTCGAGAACTTGAAAATGCTACAACTCTACATGATCAGGAACTCTATTAAATACTAAAAACCTCCATCACCACTGGCCCTCTATGAATGAGAACATGAACTATGACATCAGCAATAGTAAAAAAAACTCAAAGTAAAACCCCAAAACCCTCAGAAATCTAGTAACTATGATCTCCAAATCAGTAACACAAACTCAGAAACAATAAAGATCTGGCCCTGATAGCTGGGACGGAGGCGTATATAGAGCAGCAGAAGCAGGTGGATAAGATTAATGGTCATTAGTAACCGGGCAGAGCTCGGCAGGTGAGTGACATGAGCAATAAAGTCAGCTATCAGAGTCATGATCATGACAGAATAGTCTTCATTTGACATTTTTACTCAGATTTTACTCAGGTGTTTTAGATAATTTTTTTGAATGAACAAACACTGACATTGCATAAATATTACATTTTAATTTTTGTTATTTTAGATTCTTTCCACTGAAGTTAACCGGATTGAGTTGAAGTAAAATAACAAGAAGAGTTTCGGTTTAAGTCTCATCTTTGGGCCTTTCTGCACTTTTACAGGTTTCCTCCAGGATAAGGCAACTTCAAGTCAAGACTTTTTAAGACTTTTTAAAGCTACTTTTAATGCAAAGTTAAGAGAAACTTCACAAGAAATGCAGAAAAAACCTGGTCGAGATAAATTTACTCAAATGTTTATTTCAACATAAACCATAACTTTCTGGCCAAATAGAAATGTTTCAGATTGTGAAAAACTTTCCATAGATGAAGAAGCTTAAAACACATAAATAATAGATCTATTTTTAACAAATACTGAAGTGAATTCACCAACTTTGTTTTGTTCCCGCCTCAAAGTCCACAGTAGGTCTGCTTTCATTATCGACAAACCGCCAAAACATCAGGACATTTGGTGCAACTGGCGTGGTTGTTGATGTGGGAGATGCTGTGGAGGCGTTGCAGAAAGAAAGGAGGAACAGAATGGAGAAATACCTGCTGCTTCTCCATTACTGGATTATAACGCTTCACATGTCGGACTCCACAATCCCTGGGTTCGGTTTTAGCCATGCTGAAAACTCTTGAATGGATAGCCAGGTTTCATTCAATTAACCCTTCAACATGTTGTGATATAAAAAGTTAGCGGAGCTTCACCCCATGGTCAGCCTGCAGCATCGTTTTATTGGTTCTGTTTCTTGACGGAACATATAATGGTTCCAGCGAGCCGTTCAGTAAATATTTAAACAAATTGTCAATTATTTTAATGTTTGATACGGATCACAAAAATAAAATCCTATTTATGACTTGGTAACAATTTTATGACATATGAAAGACTGATTTAAGACAGTTAAGGCCTTATCTTTATATTGAAGAATTCAATGCCTTTTAAGACTTTTTAAGGACCCTGTTGTATCCCTGTGAGTCCGGGGATTCTCTCTGGGTGCTCCAGTTTACTCTAACTAGATGCTGGGCCCAATGACCTCTCCTGATGGCACTCAAATGTGTGTGTGTGTACCTTTCCATCCCTCACCATGGCAATGAGGACCAGTTGTTGTAAAGTGAGGACATTTCTCTGGTCCTCAAAAGCTATTTTGCCAATGGTGATCTATCAACCTTTTACATATCAGAAAAGCTAACACTAGACTTGCTCCTAATACGGCTCTGTCTAAGAACAGTCAGCTGTCATCAGAAAGTCATTTGTCACAAACATTGAGGATTCTTAATATAGAAAAACTAAATCTTAAAAACCTTATTCCAAATCAAGAAGGCGTTAGTACAACGAGGCAGTTAAAGTTAAAAGCCTTCTTCAAAGCCACATTTTACAGACGGTTCTGAAAGGACCAAGGTTTGATTTCTAAATCTGAGTTAAAACAATTCAAGCATTTTAAAGGAGCAGTACATTTGAATGTCATCAGCATACATGTGGTGAGACACATTGAAGAATCTAACAGGCAGAAGCACAATAGAGAGGGGATTGGGCCCAACAAAGATCCCTGTGGAACACCACAGGAAAGTGTTGCTGAGTCTGAATAGAAGTTATTTATAAAAGCAGAAAAAGTGTTTAATAAAAAAGGATGATCCAATTTAAAGCACTTAATTTAAAGTGCAATTAACAAAAAAAGCAAAAACAAGACCTTGGCATCATATAAGCATTGGTTTATATGATATTATACAGTTATTCAGCAATAAAAAAAAAACCTGCAGAAGTCTCTAGAGGTATGAGGTGCCGTGGGTCTGGCTTTGGGCCTCTGAGGTGACTGAAAAGCAGATCTCAGTCTCTTTTCCACAGAAAATATCAGTTTAACACGTTTAAATGACATAAAAACCTGGTCTAACCCCTCACTGGCAGCTGTGTGGCCTCTGACCACCCGCTGCTGCGTGCCTGGTGATGCCATAATGCTGGGTTAGCGTGATGATGTCAACAGTGCGAAAGATATCAGGAAAATAAAAGAGTACCATGGAAAGAAGCCAGTGCGTAGTCCGTGTGCTTTATTGTTTGTGCTCATTAATTATGTTTTTGATAAAACTCCTTTTGCTAAAATACCATCAGAACGCTGATAATATTAAGTGTCTCAGCCCCCCCCTTCAGTGTCCACCATATTGGATCAGTCCATTTGCTGCACATGTTCAGAAAGGTCCAAACAGACAGCAGCAAACCATTTGAAAACAAACGATTCAAAGAGCAGTGTTGCCAACTTAGCGCTTTAGTTGCTATATTTAGCCACTTTTCAGACCCCTCTAGCACTTTGATTTCTAAAAAGCTCCTAGTGCCAAATCTAGAGACTTTTTTCTGCTACTGCAGATCATGGCTTGTCTACAGTGAAAAGAAGGACTGGGTTTTTACTTTGGCCTTTTTGGAAACACAGGAAGGAGCAATCAGCTAAGTGAGCTTAGTGCTTGGAAAAAATCTTTAATTCCTTTAGAGACAGCATGAAAAGTCAGCTGAGTACAAAACATAGAGAGGAAAACAAGAAGAAAAGGGACAAGAAGAGAGGGACAAAACCTAGAACAGATATTGGATGTCTATTCTATTAACATTTCTCTATCTGGAGAATGGTACTGTTTGATGTCTTCTCCATTCAGAGGGTGCCTAATATGGGACCCATATTAGGGACCCATATTTCCTAAATCCGCCCCTGCTGTCCACTCCTGGTAGGCACTGAAGGCAGAGGCGATTCTAGAGTCTGTGGGGGCCCCAAGCAAAAAATCCTAGGGGGCCCTACTGACCAGTGTTCATCACCATTATGTTAGGCTATAAATAATCTGACACCAAAGAAAAATGTATTAAATAAAACTTTTTTTATTCTAAATGTTCTAAACATGAACAACCTTGTTATTTTGGAAAATATAAAAGAATAAAAGTAAAGAATAAACTAATAAATTAAAATAAATGTATAATAAAATAAAAAAAAAACAGTAAATTACTTTAAAAACCCAATATAAACTTTGTACAAAATATAAAGTATAGTAAGTGTAGTGAAATTATTGGGGTCCTATGCTGCTTCCAGAATTGCTGCTTACGGGCCTTGGCTTGTGCAAATGCAGACACTGAGGCCCCGTCCACACGAAGTCAAACCCTGGCCTAAACGCACAAATTTTTCACCAAACCAGCCTCTCATCCACACGAAGCAGGTGTTTCGGGGGTCTGTAAACAATCTTTTTTTTATTCAGCCTTCAGAGTGGGAAGATTCTGAAACGCCGTTTTCGCGTTTCCATCTTTAAGCTCTAACCGCATTTTTTTCTTACACGCATGCGTCATAGCTTCGCCTCTAAACACGCATGCGCGACACAGTATCACAACAACAATGGCGGCGTACTGTGTTGAATGGTTGCTGCTCATGCTACTCACCCTGCTGTCGGGCTTACAACAGAATCTTCTTCTTCTGGAATATCTCCAGGAAGAACAGAGCAATATCCACGACATAGTTCAGCACCTGAATTTGACTGAACCACGAAAATGGACCCGCAGGGCAACCATGTATAAATATTACTGCGCATGCCCAACATTTCGTCGCCTATTTTTGCTTTGGCACGACAGCGCCACTTACAGGCCTGGACGATCACATTTATTTTACGTCTCCGTCTTTACGACAAACGTTCTGGAAAATATTAGCGTTTCGTGTTCGTTTTGACTTCGTGTGGACGGGGCCTAAGTCCTCCAGATCCAAAGACCTTCGCATGCTATACTCTATAGAAATAAGCGCCAGTCCTGAAAGTCTCTCTTGAGACATGGAAAATGAATCATTTTCCTTCAGCTTAGTTACATAATTGCTTTCCAATTTACTGAACGATAGGCCTACAACGTCACCCATTCGCTAGGCAACGTTCATTTTTATTAAGGGAAGTCATCCACGTGGGCTGGGCTGGATTTTGACTGGGCAAAGCCAATGTCAATCAACATTCCATCCAATCAGAATTTTTAAATGCAGTTGTGCATCTCCTCAGTCACTATAGCGTTGCCACTTCATGCTCGCCTGTTGCTGTTTATCTACCGGGTGTACAGTAGCTGGCTCTCGGGGGGCCCCCCAGCGGCTCGGGGCTCCAAGCAGTTGCTTGGTTTGCCTGGTGACATGGTGCGCCTCTGACTGAAGGACTTGGAGAAGTTGAAGCTAGGAAAGGATTAAAGATTTAATCAAATAGACCATGATAAAAGTTGTTAAGCAGGACCTTCTTAACAGGAGTGGAGGTTTGGTGGAGATGGCTATGCCTCTGGCAAGAGGAAGAAGTTGTGATGGGCGATGGTGGCTGTATTCTCTGAAACAGGAGGGAAGGAAGACAGGAGAGGAGGACTTTTCAATAAACACTTATTAAAAATGCAAATGCCCAACTAATATCATTATCTGAAATCCAAAATATTTTACTGTAAATTGAAAAACATGGTGTCAGTTAGTGCTTTGCTGATAGCAGCTTCATCAAAGGCAGAGACCCTGAGGCTATTCTTGGAGCCATCCTTTTCCTGCTTCAAGTTGGGAGGGACAGCACATGCAGAAACTGTAAGAGTCGCGTGGCAGCCAGACCCGACTTCTGAGGGAAGAGGGATCAGCGTGTCCTCTAATACAATAAATACTGGGAGACTTGTATTCCTCAACATCCCGTGTTATTCTTCTAAAGAGGCAGAAAACAGTAGGGAGGAAAGTAAGACACAATGCTTTTCCTGTGACACCAGAGACCTTGAGCATTGTGACCATCAAGTTCATTGCTGAGGATGCACTCATGTCTGTTTTTCCTCTCCTAGCATTTCCTTTGCATAAGCACTTGTTTTTTCCGAGATGCGACAAAGAGAGAAAGTAAAGAATAAAATAGTTGCTTTAAAAATGTTTAATGCACTAAGGAAATAGATGGTCCAATGCAGAGCATACAGTAATTATAAAACAAAATAGCTGTAACTATAAAACAGCTATGTTGTTATGCATATTCATATTCTTTTATGCATTTTCTGTATGCATTAATATGCATATTCAGGTTACAGTGCTGTTGCATCGTTGTCCTGGACAGAGAGGCGGGGTCCATCTTGGACAGAGAGGCGGGGTCCACCTGGACAGGTCTCCAGTCCATCGCAGGGCAACACAGAGACAAGCAGGACACACACACACTTACACCAAAGGAGAATTTAGAGAAGCCAATTACCTAACAGTCCTGTTTTTGGACTGTGGGAGGACATTGGAGTACCTGGAGAGAACCCACGCATGCTCAGGCAGAACATGCCAACTCCATGCAGAAAGACCCCAGGAATCCAACCCGGAACCTTCTTGCTGCAAGGCAGCACTGCTACCTGCACTGCTGCCGCATGTTTCCATTCGAATGAAATTCAAATTTTAATTGAATTTTTAAAATTTAGGAAAAAAAAGAAAACATGAATTTGCATAACTTGATTTGAAGCAAATTAACTAAACACTAAACAGCATCGCTGTAGCAAACAAGAAGGATAGGAACATTTTAAGGAATGTGCTGCAATCATGGACGTTGTTCCTACTTTAACAGATGGTTCTGTGTTGTTATGTGATAAATGATGAGAAGCGGGAACAAACCGCTGAACACGCCGTCTCGTCTCCCGTCCCGTCTATTCTTTCTATGTACATTCACACACTATAGGAGAACCTGGAACATGAGGCTACTGCGCTGACAGCAGTGGGATCTTTCTAAACTGCTGTTTGGCTTCGGTGATGCCTTTAGTTTGTTAGGACGCTGTGATGCTTCTTCTAATGTAGATTAATCTCACTGTAATCTTGGAATTAATCTTGATTAATTTAAATTAAAATCGCTCATTGGAATTCTTCCAAATGCATTCATATGTTTGTGCTAACTCCAGAATTTCAAACATTACTTTTCACGTGTTTTTTCATCTTCTTAGATGTCCCACTTTAATATTGTGTCCAAATATCCAACTTTAGGGCAACAGCTTTTGAGGATAATATAAAATCTTTGAATAGAATGTCTCCTGTGATGTGAAGATCTGGAATAAAAAACAAATGTATCATGACTCTAGCTCTAGAAGGGAAATATGCTGATATGCCAAGAAACGCCTCCCCTTTAACACAAGCAAGGAACATTTAAACAAACTCTCAATGTTTTCATATTTCTTGTGTATGAATGCCCTAAAATCGAGAGTTATGGTTCACAGATAAATGAGGAGAATTTCCTTGCCTGTCACAGGAACGAGCATCGCCCTAAACTCTCACATATTAATGATAAAGCGGATTGAAATATGAATGAAAAAGGGATCTTTTAAAAAATAATGTTTTGTCAGAACTGATATAGAATGGTGTTGATAGTAAAGGCAGAGGAGATTTCATCAGACACTGACTGTCGCACATCCACTAAAGCGTGTCTCCATACAAGTAAAAATCCTATTCATTGGAATGTATTCATGCATTAGAAATATGCATGGATGGGGAGGTAATCCCCAGCACAACACCAGCGTCTGTCATTTTTTATTTGATTTAATTGAACTATATTGATCTCACATTGGAGAAAGTTACGTCTCTGTTTAACCCATCCCCTACAGCAGCAGTGGGCTGGCATTGTGCGGCGCCCAGGGAGCAGTGGGGGGTTAAGGGTCTTGCTCAGAAACCCAGAGTAGAGGCTGTGGGGATCAAACCGGGTACATGCAACCTTATCAGAGCAAAAGTGCTCTTATCTAACCACTAGGCACACACTGCCCTTTATAGCTGCATCCATGTCAGCGCGTCACCTTCTATGTGGTAATTTCACAGAACGCCTACACAGGTTGGAAGGCTGATTAGTTCTCCCTAACCAGATAGACATCTGCACTAAACTATCAAGGTGAAAGTCATCATTAGTATAGACTCAGCTCCCAACCTAACTTTGAGAGTAGATTAAGGGTGATGTTCTTTTTAATCGCCCAAAAAGAGACTGCCGTTAAACCTTCATCAATTATTTCCAACAGAGATGCACCTATACCTTTATCAACTCTTCATACTTGTAGAGGTAAAAAATCTCATTCTTGCAAAAGTAAAAGTTTGAATACTACCTTAATACTCTGGACCGATACAGTTATCTTGATCAGATACACTAATCAGGATAAAAGCCTGACTTCATCTGCTTAGCATTTTATAAAATAAGATCCAACTTGGGAAATAAAGCACAATATGAATGGTTTTATAATATTGTATTACAGAATTTAAAACTACTTTTAGCCCTGGCTAAGACTCAGTATTAGCATAAAATAAATCTTTTTTTTTTCAATAAACCTCTGGAGAATGATGTCACAGAGCTAGATGAGCCCAACAGGCAGACCATTAAGGCTGTTACTGTCTGTTTAAGGCGCCATTTATATATACTGCAAGTTAATCTATCATCCAAGCTAGATGAACTGTGGACAGTTTGCAATGAAAGCGTTTGTAATTTTTTTAAGCAATCGAGGCAAGGTAACAATCTGCTGCTTGTTTAAAGCCCTACTGAGGCCGGGCATCCACTGTATGATATTCAATGTGGTAAGGACACAACAATGGGCCTGTAAGCAGCATTATCTGGGTGGGCCCTTATATGAAGTACAACATGCGATAAAGGTTCAGGATACGCCTGCAGTCTCGTTTGCACAAGCTCATTTGAAGAGATTCATATTAATCGGCTGGTAGCTCTGCTTCAACAGCAGGATTTACCCACCAACACCTTAAGATGGCCGACTGAATTTCAAACATGTTTGATTTTCTCCCAACCTCACGATTCCTGATGGGGAGGTGGTGGTTAGAGGCTATTTACCCCTCGTTACCTCCTGTACACTACACCACGCACCATGAGGCTGAAAGTCGACCCGATCCAAAAAATTGTTGAATGGATAATTGGCCTGAAAAGGGCGAAAACTCGTACGGTGTACGCCCAGCTTTAACGTTCTAATCTGTCAGATCATCTGTTCAGTTACCGACGGGAGTCTCTGTCTACCATTTAAGATCTTGAGCAGCAAACAATAACTGTGTTGAGCAGCAAACAGTTAATTAGAGAAAGATAACTGCACTAATCTGACTACTGCAGTGGGAAAAAATTATTCAACTCTTTGCTCCAGTTAAATAAATGAAGATCTATGGATTTCAATCAGTCGGCACTTTATTTTCAAATTTGCGAATAGAGAACAGTTCATCATACAGCCCCTTTTGCTCAGTAATCAGCCGTGTTCTGCCTGAGCAGCGTTCGCTCCTCCTTACCTACAATAATGGAAAGTAGTCAGAGTCAAAACTAATGACAGACACTTTGGTTAAACTGTAACATGTTATGAATAAACCTGGAGAAAGAATCTGGTTTGTTATGGGAAGAAGGTATGTCTGGTCTATAGACACCGTCACTCAGGCATTGTGTGGCCTTACAGGTGAAACTGAGTGAGCAGCTTTTTTCAGTGAGTAAATAGCATATATCAATAAATTAAATAAGAAAAAACTAATTTTCCAACCAGACCACATAAATCCCAGCTATTTATTTTTATCGTATTTTTCTTCTTTCTTCAATTAACAAGGGCAATGGACAAAACATCTAAATCAGCACAGATTATTCTGAGAGCTTCACTGTCCAAAAGTTTATTTAGATATGTAATGATATTTAGTAGCATATGAGAAGGCATTGAAGGATAGGAATATTTCTGTTTCTGAAATGAGAGAGAGAGAGAGAGAGAGAGAGAGAGAGAGAGAGAGAGAGAGAGAGAGAGAGAGAGAGAGAGGGTGCATGTTGGAAGCAGTAGAACAAACAAAGGTTGTGAATAGCCTGGCTTTCTTCCTTCAAATAAAAGGCAGCCAGCGAGTAACAGAGGGATGAATGGGAGAGGAAAGTAAGAGGAGGCCGTGTGCTGCTCCGGCATGCAGCCTGTGAATTAGCACAGCAGATGGTGTTTGTGTGCGTGTGTGTGTGTGTGTGTGTGTGTGTGTGTGTGTGTGTGTGTGTGTGTGTGGGGGGGGGGGGGGGGGGGGGGGGGGGGGCGACATGTTTTTTTATATTTTACCAAAAAAGTGACTTAAAGGCATATTTATGGCTTTAGGACTAAGCTGTGAGCTTTTTAGTTTAGGCTTTGAATGGAGGTTGGTGCACGGTCCCCAGAGAGTATTGAAAAAAGAGGTTTGTGTGTGTGTCCTTTTTTTTGTTATGCTGTGGGGACAATTTCCCAGGAATATGCTACATTTTGGGGACTTCTGGGTACTTGTGAGGACCAGCGACTGGTCCCCATGAAGAGAAGTTCTGTTCTTGGGTGGGTTTAGGTTTAGGTTAAAATTAGGCCAAAAAAAAAAAAAAAAATGAGTGGAAAATCCTCAAAGGTGGAAATTACATTTACTTGATTACTGTACTTTTTTTTTTTTTTTACTTAAGTACTTTTTTAAAGTATCTTTACTTAAGTAAAGGGGAAGGACTTATAACTTTCCCTCCACTTCATTTTCAGGAAGCAGTTAGTTCCTTTTAGCTCAGCTTAGCTTTCTAGTGCACTGCTGCTGGTTTTCTGTAGCAGCCCTGTGGACTGAATCTGGACGCCACTGATTGAGAAATTTAATGACGTTCCACACAGTGAGAAACTCAAAGCAGATATTATTAGTAGTTCATCATTTCATTAAGGCGTTATTTGTTGCCATGTGGCCTACTTGTTCGGTAGGATGACTCTAAAAGCAGAGTTATAGTTTCTTTGTAGTTACAGATTAAAGATGGCCGCTCACACTGAGCCTGGATCTCGTTCTGCTGGAAGTTTCTTCCTGTTAAAACTTAGACCGATTTATTTTGTCATTTTGTATACAAAAGTGTAAACCAAAAGATATTTCACTTAGAACAGCTCTCGAGACAATTAAATTTTTTAAAGTACGGCCTTGATAAGGATAAGCCGGTGCAATCAGCTGGTTTCCTTAGATAGAAAACTTTGAATCTATCTGACTGGATGATCTGGTGAACTGGAAAGTGACCTGAGATGACATGATGGGAATTGGAGCTATAGAAATAAACTGAATAGAATTAAATACTCTTAAATGCATGTACTTTTGAAAACTTGAATGTTTTCAAAAGTAAGGACTACTTGAGTAGATGTTTGACCAAGTAATTTTAACTTTTAGTTGAGTACGTTTTCACCATGAGGATAAATACTTTTGGTGAAGTACTACTGTTAAGTCCCCACAAGGATAGTTTGACAGAACATGTGCGTGTGTTTGAAACACAAAGGACCCAGGAAGTTGTGGAAGGGTGGCATGCTGCGGCTCCTGTCCATCAGGGCCCTTTACTGTGGGTCTCACTGAGCAGCTGGACTCGCTGTCTGCTGCTGTCACTCATAGACCTCAGTACCTGCCTCTGCCGGGTTTGCCTCTAAGACGCTGATTTCACACTTCTTTCATGACGCATCATGCCATACATTTTTGATCTGCACCAAACCAGAGGTTGTGGTAGACTTCATGGATGTCAGCTTTGTTCAAACATATTTACTGAGGAGAGGAATAATGACCAGACAACCAATCTATTTCTACTGATCAGGATAAATAGTTTCCAATGATAAATATAAAGGTTTGCAGCTTGCTGTCCTGTATTTGCTTTTTCAAGCCTTCCAAAAGCAGCGATAGGCATGATTAAATATTACCTCTGATGCTACGGAGCGTTCATCTGTTGTCAAATACTGGTTGATTGATTGTATTTCTTCCATTCTATGAGAGGGAGACACCCTCAGAGACACTCACTGTGATGCCAGCTACTGTGTGGGTGCCACCCATTTAATGGCATCGCCCTAGACCTGTGCAGCAATATATCATCTGTTGATTAGAGTCTTTGTTAGGGAGGATGAACAAACTCAGAGTAAAATGTCCTTGATGTAGACATTTACTAAAAAAAACACCTTTGCTGTGCAGATTTTCTCCACTTTGAGCAGCATTTGTGTTTCATCACTCTGATCTGAGATAAAGAGCATTTGTTTAAAGTGCAGGCACAGCGCAGCCCAGGTAGGCGCTTCCTAATATGTAGACTGTGTTGGACATGGCATGAGTCGAGCAGAATACCAGTTTGTGCCTGATTTGGTTGAAGGAATGAGGTTTTAACATACCTAAAAGGCTCAAAGACGCTGGTGTAATTTTTGGCCCTTTAAAGTCAAGAGATTTAAGATATTTTTTCTTTAAGTATAACATGTAGCTGTTCATTCAAACTAATGACCGCTACTCTAAACTGGATATAATTATCAATTTGATTGTGTTACTCATTCTTTTTGGATTTTGAGACGTTTAGTTTGATTTAACCTGAACTAAATGCACGTATAAAGGATCCAAAACAAAATTTTTGATTTCTCTAAATATTTATTCATCACCTGTAGCTATCTTATTTAGTATGAGTCACATGTGAATTGGGCTTAGTTTGCACACAGTCAGATCAAGTTCAAGTCCCAGACCGTGAGAAAGCGCCATTTTCATCGTCTCTACATCCTGGGTGGATTTCGCCCATAAATAAACGCAATAAGTAAAACAGTTGCATATAATCAATGTTATACCTAGCTAGTTAAGTAGTTAATGATAGCTAGCTGACGTCTGAGCGGGTTTACGCATTTACCCAATAACTTTATGACAATGAATTGCTAACGTTAGCTAGCCAAAAGCCCTCGCTAGTTCCACCTGGCTACATCCAGAGCTAAGAGAGAGATGTAAGATGGGAAATGGAAATTATATTTGAAGTAAAGTCAAATGAAATGTGAAAATTATAATTTGGTTATTCATAAATTAATCAACTGGTGTCAATACAAACATCAATTCATGTTTATCTCAAATATTCCAAAAGAAGAAGAATGTGTCAAAAAGAGGAAAAGGAGCATGGGATATATACAGAATATATAGTGCATCCATTTATATATATATATATGACAGTTAAAGTCTCTTATTTAGCAAGATTATTATTTATACAGGGTTACTGCACAGGGTATTAACATGGATATTTATGTATAGTTATTGCACAGGGTATCAGATATAGAGAAACAGGTTATTGCATACAGTACTAAATAGTAATTATTCTCCATTGCAGCAGTTATTGCAGTAGTATTGCTGCATTGTAGAGTCTGGTTGCAGCAGGATGAATGACCTGCAGTAGCGCTGCTTTTTCCAAACAGGTTGTAAAAGTCTTTGACTGAAGGAGCTGCTCAGCTCCTCTCCAGTCTGCTGCAGAGGGTGGAAGGTGGCGTCCATGATGGATGGAAGCTTGGACACCAGCCTCCTCTCAGCCAATTCCTCCACTGAGTCCAGAGTGCAGCCAAAGACAGAAACAGACTTTCTCACCAGTTTGTTCAGTCTCTTTCTGTCCCGCTCTGCGCTGCCAGGGGCCCAGCAGACAACAGCGTAGAGGAGGGCTGATGCCACCATAGAGTCAGAGAAGGTTTGCAGCAGGGACCTGCTCACTGCAAAGGACCTCAGCCTCCTCAGGAGGTGGAGGGAGGCGGCTCTGGGCCACCTTGTACAGGGAGACGCTGTTATGAGTCCAGTCCAGTTTATTATTGACGTGAACACCCAGGGATTTGAAACTCTCCACAGTTTCTATGTCCTGCCAGGTCTTCTCCTGAAGTCCATCTCCATCTCCTTGGTCTCACTGGTGTTCAGACACAGGTGGTTCTTCTCACACCAGTCCACAAAGTTCATGATGACCGATCAATCCTCCAGCTCCTTCCCCTCAGAATCACAGCCTACAATGGCAGAGTCATTGGAGAACTTCTGAAGATGGCAGCTGTCCGTGTTGGAGGTGAAGTCCATGGTGTAGAGGGTGAAGAGGAACGGAGACAGAACGGTGCTCTGTGGGGTCCTGGTACTGCAGACTGCCACCTCTGATTGACAGTCGTGCAGCTGCACGTACTGTGGGCGTTCGTTGAGGTAGTTGATGCTCCAGGCAGCCAGATGTCTGACCACTCTAGCGTCCTCCATCTTCCCCCTCAGCAGCTCTGGCCTGTTGGTGTTGAAACACTGGAAAAGTCCAAGAACATGGGCTACATTAATAATTGGCAAAACTTTTGGGGAAAGCCTGGTCTGATTCGGAGAGACGGCATCCATCCCACTTTGGATGGTGCAGCTCTTCTTTCTAGGAATCTGGCCACATTTATTATTAGTCCTCCAAAAACCTGACCCCCCAGGGTGCAGACCAGGAAGCAGAGTTATAGTTTAACACACCTCTCTGCAGCTTCTCTACTGTTACCCACTGTTTACTCCATCCAGTCAGTGTCTTGCTCACGACCAAAATCTAATAAATTAGCAAATATTCCCAAAGGACTAAATCATGATAATCTAATTAAAATCAAAATAACTCCAATTGGGGAAAAAGTTAAAACAATTAAATGTGGTCTGTTTAACATAAGATCTCTTTCCTCTAAAAGTCTGCTAGTTTGTGATAATCACATTGACTTATGTTGCCTTACAGAAACCTGGCTGCAGCAAGAGAATTATGTGAGCATAAATGCTCTTTCAAGCTATTTAAATTTTCACATCCACAAAAGTTCTGGGCGAGGAGGAGGAGTAGCAACAATCTTTCAGTCTGACTTACTGATTACTCCCAAGGCAGTTAATACTTACAACTCTTCTGAACATTTAACCGTTAATTTCCCTGATCCAAATTTCAAAGCAAGAAAACCTCTTCTTTTTGTAACTTTGTATTGTCCACCAGGTCCTTACTCTGAATTTTTAGATGAGTTTTCAGAGTTCCTTTCTGATTTGGTATTAAGGACTGACAGGGTCATCATAGTGGGAGATTTTAACATCCATGCTGACATTGAAGGCGATAGCTTAAGAGCAGCCTTTAATGCTATCTTAGACACTATTGGCTTTGTTCAAAATGTTAATAGTCCCACACATTCTCATCTTCATACTTTGGATCTTGTGCTGACATACGGCATAGAATGTGAAGAAATAACAGTATTTCCTCACAACCCTGTCCTCTCTGACCACTTTCTAATAACCTTCAGGATTACTTTAACAGAGTTCTCCTCCCCCAAAAGTAGGTTACATTTTAGCAGATCATTATCAGATAGTGCAGTTATAAATTTTAAAGAATCTGCTTCACTTTCTCTCTCCTCTGTGTCGCTGAGCAGTGCTGCAGAGTGCAAAAGCATAGCTTATTCCCCTTCACAGGTTGATGATTTTGTTGATGGAGTTGCTAGTTCTCTGTGTACTGCCTTAGACAACGCAACTCCTTTGAAAATGAAAACCGATAAAAATAGAAAGCTTGCTCCTTGGTTTAATGCAGAGCTGCGTACTTTGAAGCAAAATGCTAGGAAACTGGAGAGAAAATACTGCTCCACAGGCCTGCGGGAGTCCTTCCTAGTCTGGAAAAATAATTTACTGCTGTATAAGAGGACCCTTCGTAAAGCAAGAGCAGCATATTTCTCCTCATTAATAGAGGAGAATAAGAATAATCCTAGATTTCTTTTTAATTCAGTTGCCAAACTCACCCAGAGCCATAGCTCTGTTGAACCGTCCATTCCACCTGCTCTTAGCAGCAATGATTTTATGGGATTCTTTATAAATAAGATTGATCTTATTAAAAATAAGATCATTAGCACTCCTCTATCCGCGATAGTACCTGAGGTAGTCATGGAATCTGAACCGGGTTTAGACTGCTTTGATCCAGTTGAATCTCAGAGTTAGCAAATTATTGTCTTCATCTAAGCCTTCAACTTGGATGTTAGATCCTGTTCCAACCAGATTATTTAAGGAGGTATTCCCTTTGATCTCCTCCTCCATTTTAGATGTGATTAATCTATCTGTTACAGGGATATGTACCAAAGGCTTTTAAGGTTGCTGGAATTAAACCTCCACTTAAGAAACCGTCTCTTGACCAGATGACTTGGTCAATTATAGACCTATATCCAATCTTCCTTTCTTATCCAAAATTCTTGAGAAAGTAGTTGCCAAACAAGTTTGCGATCACTTCCACCATAATGAACTTTTTGAAGAGTTTCAGTCTGACTTTAGAACTCATCATAGCACTGAAACAGCTCTGGTGAAAGTCACTAATGATATTCTCATGGCCTCAGATAATGGACTTGTATCTGTGCTCGTCCTGTTGGATCTCAGTGCTGCATTTGATCCAGTTGATCATAATATTCTTTTAGAAAGACTTGAATATTTTGTTGGAATTAAAGGAACAGCACTAGACTGGTTTAAATCTGATCTATCTGATCGAATTCAGTTTGTTCATGTTAATGACAGATCTTCAACACGCTCAAAGGTTACCTGTGGAGTACCACAGGGATCAATGCTAGGACCAATTCTCTTTACTTTATACATGCTCCCAATTGGTAAAATTATTAGACAGCATGTGATTAATTTCCACTGTTATGCTGACAATACCCAGCTATATCTGTCTATAATCCAGATGAAGCTAACCCATTACATAGATTACAGGCATGTCTGAAGACATAAAAACCTGGATGACTCTTAACTTTCTCCTTCTGAATGCAGACAAAACAGAACAAAACAGAACAAAACTTTGGACCAGAGTCTTTGAAAAAGAAGCTGATTAGTCAGTCACTTCATTTGGATGGGATTAAACTGATTTCAGATAATAAAGTAAAAAAAATCTTGATGTTGTTTTTTATCAGGACCTGTCATTTAAATCCCATATCAAAGAGGTTTCTAGAATTTCCTTCTTTCATCTGAGGAATATTGCAAAAATCAGAAATCTCCTGCCCAGGGGTGATGCTGAGAAACTAGTTCATGCATTTGTTACTTCAAGGCTGGACTATTGTAATTCTTTCCTATCAGGAAGTCCACAAACTGTAGTTAAAAGCCTTCAGCTGATCCAAAATGCTGCAGCCAGAGTTCTGATGAAAATGAAAAAGAGAGATCATATCTCTCCTATCCTGGCTTCTCTTCATTGGCTTCCTGTTAAATCCAGAATAGAATTTAAAATCCTCCTTCTCACATATAAAGCCTTAAATGGCCAAGCTCCATCTGATATCAGAGATCTGATTGTTCCTTATGTTCCTAACAGAGCACTTCGCTCCCAATCTGCAGGTTTACTAGTGGTTCCTAGAATTTCCAAAAGTAGAATGGGAGGCAGATCTTTTAGTTATCAGGCTCCTCTCCTGTGGAACCAACTACCAGTTTTAGTCCGTGAGGGAGACACCATGTCTACTTTTAAGGCTAGGCTTAAAACTTTCCTTTTTGATAAAGCTTATAGTTAGAGTGGCTCAGGTTATCCTGAGCTATCTCTATAGTTATGTCATGATGGATCAAAGGAGCAAGCCCATATGCAGAGAACACATGGAGGAGGCAGGGAAAAAGTTCAAATGTTTATTAAACGTTCTGAACACGAGAGCATAAACAAGTTCTGAGACTGTTTCACTGAAGTGTTGACTGGGACCGGAGACTGTTGGTTAGCAGAGTTCATGAGAAGCTAAGCGTCTAGCTTCAGGCTTAGCATGGCAGACCTTGATCTGAGCTTCCAGCTCACTGCAGAGAACAACAGGGAATATCCACATACGATTCTTCAGGCTGAGCTTCCAGCTCTTTGCATAGAACAACAGGGGAATATCCACATAGGATTCTTCAGGCTGAGCTTCCAGCTAATTGCAGAGAACAAAAGGGAAAATCCACATAGGATTCTTCAGGCTGATTCCACATAGGAATCTTCAGGTAAACTCCACATAGAAGTCTTCAGGTTAAATCCACATAACAATCTTCAGGTTGGCTCACCAGGGCAGATTAGCAGGTTAGGCTCACCTAGAGCTTCAGGCCAGAGACAGGTTTCCAGTGAGGCAGCTCATCCAAAGCTTCAGACTAGCGACAGGTTTCCAAACTAAGATCAACACTGCGGCGTGGAAGCCACGAGGTCTGGCAGGAGCTTATAAAGGGGAGGTCTCCTGATGAGTAGATGAACAACAGGTGTGCTGGAAGACTCCAGCCCTAGGAGACCTACGGCGCACTCTGCTGGAGACAGAGGGTAATCTCCAGATCCCAACAGTAACTCCAGTCCTACAAGACAATAACAAGAGACAGAAGAGGATCCTCGGCGCCCTCTGGTGGGCAAGCCTGAGGATCCCAACAAGTTATGCTGCTATAGGCTTAGACTGCTGGAGGACATAGGGACCCATTTTTCATCATTCTGCTTCATTCTATCTTTATTCTTCCACTCTGCAGAATCTGTTAGTTCAATCTCTAACGTTCTGCTCTCACTGCTTTTTCTCATAGTTGTCAAGAACCGTGGAAAGATGGACCCAGTATTCAAGGAGAGACAGTCAGTGGGAAAGTTAAAAAAGTAAATTAAATAAAACAAAAACTAAAGTGGAGATGTGGCTCGCGGATACTGCAGGATGGGGAGCGGGGCACCGCCCAAACAAAGACACTGCAGGAGAAACACAGGTAAGTGACCACAATCATCTGACAGAAGATGATTATCTGAGTTGGCCACTTACCTGGTTTAACAGTCCAGTCCAAGAATGTCCCCAGGTGCTGCAGTCCCAGAGGTCATGCTGGAAGCTGATCCTGATCAGGGATCCAGATCAGGCAGGAACAGAACAGGTGGGAGGGTCCAGACTTCCAGGCATCCACAGGCTCCCAGGAGGGTTCAGAGTCTGACTGGGACCAGAAGCATGACCAGGTGGTCACGCACAGGAGCAGACAGGATCAGGTGCAGATGAGCAGGCACAGTGGAAGAAGGTAGCCGAGACAGGACGTGGAACCAGAACTTGATGCAGGACTTTAAACTGGTCTCCTCCCTGGAGCCAGGCTTACTGGATAAAAACTGAACCTCCCCGCATATAGAGCCAAAAACCCAGAGGACTCTGTGGGGGAGGAACAGTGGATGATCAGAAGACAAGACAAACACTAAAACCCTCTTTCCACTGGCTGCCAGGATCCAGGACATGAACCAAGGCAAAAACTGAACAGACAGACTAACAGAAAGACAAGTAATGATCTGGCACTGAATGCTCAGGCTGAACTGAATATAACCAGCAGGAAACAGGTGAGAGGAATAAATAATAATTGAGGCAGAGAGGGAAAACGACAGGTGAAAGAACTAATTAAGGAGCAAACAGGCCTGATCATGATAGTAGCAATAGTAGCTTCATCTGGTCTGTTCCTGTTTGGCTGTGACTCCATCCTGGAGAGAAATATCAGCTGTGCTGCTGCCATCATCACCTTTGTTTCTAGATGCTGGAGATCAACCTGTTTTTCAGTGTAGTCCTGTTTCTCCGACTGTGACTAACTGGATGTGCTCTCTTCATCCTCTGGCATGGGAGCTGGCTCGGATCTCGTCTGCCTGGCTGTGTGTTTCCTGGACGGGGCCGCCTGTGGAGCTGGTTGACAGTTGCCTTTTGTATCTATGCTTCTTTTTCTATGTCTGCTTCTGTCTCCTTGAACCCCAGTCGGCCTCAGCAGATGGCCGCTCACACTGAGCCTGGTTCTGCTGGAGGTTTCTTCCTGTTCAAAGGGAGTTTTTCCTTTCCACTGTGGCTACAAGCATGCTTAGTGTGAGGGATTGCTGAAGAGTCAATGAGTCGATGCAATCAGCTGGTTTTCCTTAGATAGAAAACTTTTAATCAATTTGACTGGATGATCTGGTGAACTGGAAAGTGCCTTGAGATGACATGATGTGAATTGGAGCTATAGAAATAAACTGAATAGAATTGAATTGAACATGACTCTCACTGCATCCCTGGTGGGTGAGCGCCCGTGGAAGTAGGTATATGATGGCATCCTCCACTTCGATGTCAGGTTGGTAAGCAAACTGCAGCGGGTCCAGAGTGGGGCTCACCACAGAGCACAGTTAAGCTAGAGGTGCTCCGTGGTCTTCATTAGGTGGGGGGTCAGGGTGACTAAAAACAGCCGGTTCCTTGGCATGCTGCGTTTTTGGAATCGGTACCACACAGGAGGTCTTCCAGAGAGTGGGGAGGTGAAATCTTGTTATCTGCAGAAATGACTCATCAGACCTATCCTAACTTGTTCAAAACATAGTAGATCCCCTTTAAATGTTCCTCACTATTCCCCACTCTATTTACACATTCTTATTCTTATGCACCCATTCAAATAAAGATATTAATAAAAATGTTTTTAATGCAACCTGATTACTAGTAATAAAATTACTACTAATAAAATCCAGATTTCATACAATCAGTGAAGCTTATGCACATATAGGTAACCAGCTTCTCCCCATGGTTTGCCTCTGACTGCAGTGATTTGATATGTTAAAAAACAACAACTTGTTAGTGAAATGAAAAACATCAGTCAACATAACACAAGGATGTTTTTCTTGTTTATTTTTTTGAAGAAACGTTAGAAGAAATTGTGGGATGTTAATACCATGTTCTTCAAATATGAGGTGGTGTAAGAGTCACAGAACCGGATGATTGAGCTCAGGGCGTAGCCCGATGAGTAGCCTTCTCCTGGCCACCCAAACTGGCCATTATTTGACGTCTTATAAACATGTTGTCTATGTTTTGGAGAGAAATTCACTACATGTGTTGTTTTTGTGCTTCGAGAGTTTTCCTTCCTTTTGAATGAACAGCATGTTCCTAATAGGCTGAGAGTCATGATCAGGGCTGCCAGCCTCAATGGAAATATTTGCAGTAGTTAAAGGTTGGATCTCTGCTTTCAGCATCACCCTGTCTACTTTTAAGGCTAGGCTTAAAACTTTCCTTTTTGATAAAGCTTCTAGTTAGAGTGGCTCAGGTTATCCTGAGCTATATCTATAGTTATGCTGCTATAGGCTTAGACTGCTGGAGGACATAGGGACCCCTTTTTCATCATTCTGCTTCATTCTATCTCTATTCTCCCACTCTGCCGAATCTGTTAGTTCAATCTCTAACGTTCTGCTCTCTCTGCTTTTTCTCATAGTAGCTTCATCTGATCTGTTCCTGTTTGGCTGTGACTCCATCCTGGAGAGAAATATCAGCTGTGCTGCTTCCATCAACACCTTTGTTTCTAGATGTTGGAGCTTGGCCAGTTTTCCAGTGTAGTTTTGTTTCTCTGACTGTGACTAACGGGATGTGCTCTCTTCATCCTCTGACATGGGAGCTGGCTCGGAGCTCGTCTGCTTGGCTGTGTGTTTCCTGGACGGGGCCGCCTGTGGAGCTGGTTGACAGTTGCATTTTGTATCTATGCTTCTTTTTCTATGTCTGCTTCACTCTCCTTGAACCCCAGTCGGCCTCAGCAGATGGCCGCTCACACTGAGCCTGGTTCTGCTGGAGGTTTCTTCCTGTTCAAAGGGAGTTTTTCCTCTCCACTGTCGCTACAAGCATGCTTAGTGTGAGGGATAGCTGAAGAGTCAATGAGTCGATGAATTCAGCTGGTTTTCCTTAGATAGAAAACTTTGAATCACTCTGACTGGATGATCTGGTGGACTGTTGAGATGACAGGATGTGAAGTGGAGCTATAGAAATAAACTGAATAGAATTCGTATCTTGTTAGAACTCATTATTTCTACCTCAGTTTTGAGGCACTTCATCATATTTCCCTATTCATACAGGGTCGAACGTAGAAGCATGCATCTAACATTTTCTACTTTATAGACAGAAGCAGTTATGAGTTTGCAATGAGGCATGAGGAAATCTGACAGTTGAAAAAGGAAGTGTAACTCTGCTGGATGGTAGCTGGAAGAACCAAAAGCTTGAGGCCTTCTTAATTCACCTCAGAGGGATGTGGTGAGAGCTGAAGGCCTCAGGAGGAAGAAGGAAAGCTCCAGTGAAGCCAGGCGGGGTAACCGCAATGTACTTATGTTATTTGAGAGAGACTGACTGCAGCTACAGTAAAGGGCATTGCATTATTTTTATACAGAAATACTTATTGTAATTAATTCTATTTCAATAGGAATTTCTGCTTTACTTTAATCATGTGGATAGGTCACTAATTGCTTTATAAAATTTACCAATATTAAGTATAAAGCAAATTTAATGACCAGTAATTTGATAATAGTGAAGTTCAGGCCTGTTGGTTAAAACAGTTCCAGTACAGCATTTATTAAGCAGATCAGTTGTTAACTAATTTGGTAATCCAATCATTACCTAGAGTGATGTTACGCAGATTCTAAAATAATGCTGAAATAATAAGCAATCTATTATTGTTAGGACAAAACTACAAAAAATATAATAGTAAAATATAAAAATTACAAATCATTAAAGATGTTAGTTACCGTATTTTCCGGACTATAGAGCACAACTCTATAGAATATATATTATCCATATCTATATAGATATAGATATATACACAAATATATACATATACATATGTATAAGTATATATGTATACATGAAAAAAAAATGAAAAAAATATATAGCCTATATATATATATATATATATATATATATACACATATTCATATTCATATAAGTATGAATATGTGCAGCTTTATTCAGTTAAATATGTCGTTAATCAGAGCAAATTTAAGACTTTATTTCCATATCAAAACAGACTCTTCTCTAAGGGTACTAAGCAACTTCAAACAACTTTTACAACCCATTCCCTCCCCAAAAAAGAAGTTGTATTTACCTTTGTAGTTAGAGGAATAAGTAAAATAACTGAAGATAGATTTTGTATATACACTATATTGCCAAAAGTATTTGCTCACCCATCCAAATTATTGGAATCAGGTGTTCCAATCACTTCCATGGCCACAGGTGTATAAATTCAAGCACCTAGGCATGCAGACTGTTTTTACAAACATTTGTGAAAGAATGGGTCGCTCTCAGGAGCTCAGTGAATTCCAGCGTGGAACTGTGATAGGATGCCACCTGTGCAACAAATCCAGTCGTGAAATATCCTCGCTCCTAAATATTCCACAGTCAACTGTCAGCTGTATTATAAGAAAATGGAAGTGTTTGGGAACGACAGCAACTCAGCCACGAAGTGGTAGGCCACGTAAACTGACGGAGCGGGGTCAGCGGATGCTGACGCGCATAGTGCGAAGAGGTCGCCAACTTTCTGCAGAGTCAATCACTACAGACCTCCAAACTTAATGTGGCCTTCAGATTAGCTCAAGAACAGTGCGCAGAGAGCTTCATGGAATGGGTTTCCATGGTCGAGCAGCTGCATCCAAGCCATACATCACCAAGTGCAATGCAAAGCGTCGGATGCGGTGGTGTAAAGCACGCCGCCACTGGACTCTAGAGCAGTGGAGACGCGTTCTCTGGAGTGACGAATCGCGCTTCTCCATCTGGCAATCTGATGGACGGGTCTGGGTTTGGCGGTTGCCAGGAGAACGGTACTTGTCTGACTGCATTGTGCCAAGTGTAAAGTTTGGTGGAGGGGGGATTATGGTGTGAGGTTGTTTTTCAGGAGCTGGGCTTGGCCCCTTAGTTCCAGTGAAAGGAACTCTGAATGCTTCAGCATACCAAGACATTTTGG
Source organism: Cyprinodon tularosa (assembly GCF_016077235.1). Taxonomy (NCBI): domain Eukaryota; kingdom Metazoa; phylum Chordata; class Actinopteri; order Cyprinodontiformes; family Cyprinodontidae; genus Cyprinodon; species Cyprinodon tularosa. The sequence goes on along the minus strand of NW_024039233.1, from coordinate 369,075 downwards.
ACAATTCCATGCTCCCAACTTTGTGGGAACAGTTTGGAGCTGGCCCCTTCCTCTTCCAACATGACTGTGCACCAGTGCACAAAGCAAGGTCCATAAAGACATGGATGACAGAGTCTGGTGTGGATGAACTTGACTGGCCTGCACAGAGTCCTGACCTCAACCCGATAGAACACCTTTGGGATGAATTAGAGCGGAGACTGAGAGCCAGGCCTTCTCGTCCAACATCAGTGTGCGACCTCACAAATGCGCTTCTGGAAGAATGGTCAAAAATTCCCATAAACACACTCCTAAACCTTGTGGACAGCCTTCCCAGAAGAGTTGAAGCTGTTCTAGCTGCAAAGGGTGGACCGACGTCATATTGAACCCTATGGATTAGGAACGGGATGTCACTTAAGCTCATATGTGAGTCAAGGCAGGTGAGCAAATGCTTTTGGCAATATAGTGTATTTTCAGATGGACTATGGTAATATGTGACGCACCATTTCTCTGTTGTTCTCTAATGTCCTGTTTACATAGTCAAGCCGGTCGTGTGTTAATGTGCATGTGGACCGCTGCCACCAGATGCATTTTCATTGACCATCAAATTTTGTGTATTACAATACGAAAATAATTGTGCTAAATGAAAACATTGCAATATGGAAAAATGTGCAAAATTTTACACTTTGATGAGGTAGTTTTTTGATTTTATTGAAATTGTTGGCAGTCAGTGCATCCAGCAGACCAAAACATTCACATGAATTATATAAGGACTCATAAATGCCACATAAAAACATCAGTCTTTGACAAAGAAGTTGTCAGATAAGGAAAGGTACTAGACAAGGATTAGCATTGTCCTCATATTCCCAAGATGGAAAAGCAGTAGAAAGAGGTCTTGTGTGATTCAAGACTTTTCTCCTCCTGGACTGATGAGTAAAAACATGAAGTTAAAGGTACATCTCAGTAATGGAACTAATTTCAAACAGACCAATCACAGAGCCCATGCACAACAAAAGGCTCAAATTATCAAGAAGAACCAGGGGCTGGCTTAATGGTAATTATCTGACTTTGAATGTGTGCAGGAGTATGGTCCTCAAAGCTGCTGAAATACATCACTGCTCCAGCTACAGATTGCTCTGGTGCGTGCCAACAGAGTCGACAATAAACCCTGGATAGGAGTCGAACGTCCTTAAAAAACTGAGCAAGAGTCTGGTTGCCTTTCAGTTTAAAGGCTGAAAATATACTCTTAAGATGTTGCACTGGTCTGCGTGCAAGGCATCTGTCCATTGAGGTTCTGTACCCATTTATGTCATGATTTTACTAAAGGTCTGACCCAAAATGCAGAAGTCCAAACAGAGAGACACAGATGAAAAGTTTAACAGGTTTTATTGAAGAGATTAAGCACGGTGCAGTGTTCCTCTGAACTCTGCTCTGCCGGAACTGGAAGGTGAGGGGAAGACAGACTATTAGTTCAGGCTCAGTGGGAAATTTCATTCATTGTTTTGAAGAAGAGGATCTGGTTGTTGACTCACGTTTCCAGAGAAGTGAAGGATCTTTGACTCCAATCTGTGTGTTGTTTACCAGAGTTTGTCTGATTCGGTGGAGGGCGGAACAGGGTTTACCCAGAACTCGGATGGTGTAGGGGAACGCTGATTGCCACTCAGATTTCCTGCTGTACTTGAACGGGTCGTAGTGATTCCCTTGCTCAGAGAGTAATTTCAACGTCCTCAAAGGAGACTGGATTCAAACCTCCTGTTTGAATCCCTCGCTCAGTTTAAGACTCAGTTGACCACTCCTGGGAGTGGAGGTCAGAAAAAGTCCAGTTTGCAGGATGACTTCCTGCCGAGAGGCAAAGACAAAAAACAAAGTTAACTCAGGTTGACAAGAAGTCAGTCTTTCTCAGCAAAAACTCAGCTTGGCTAGAGTACCAAAAAACTGGAAAAAACTCTGGCGTCGAGGTAGTGGCAATCAGCAACTTAAGAGCACTCTGTTAACAAGTTAACCGTCAGCAGGTGTGTGAGGAGGCTGACCGGAACCAGGCGCCTCTTGATGGTGGAAGGGAGACAACACAAAAGAAACACACAGACTGGAGCCCTGACAATTTATTGTTGATGCGGATGTAGGTGCAGTACTCGCACAAATCCCAGAGGGGCAGTGATCAACATAACAAGTGGAAAGAGAGAAAAGAAAGAGAAGAAACAGTCACTTCGCAAATGGCAGAGCGTAGTATTGTTTATTTGAAGTCGTAGGGAAGCGGCTGTTCCAACCGTTGCATTTCCGAATTCTCCCGACTTTACACGAGTAAATAAAGTGAATGTGATTGGTCAATTATCAAGGGGGCGGGATTGTTGTGGCGAAAGGTTCTCATTGGGTTGTGGCCGGTTTGTGGGAAGCATCTTGCTAACCAGTTAGCAACTTAGTGCTAGTAGGTTCCCAATGGGAAATTCCATTGGGACCAAGTAGCACTAAATTGGTGACTTAGAAACGACACTGTCAAGGAACGCTATGGACAGCGGAAACATGCAAGAGGAGGAGAGTTTAGTGTCGGAGGTCGTGGATGAGTCTCCTCCGTCATCCATTTTTTATTTAGAGGAGGAAAGCGGGGACGAAGATGTTGTGGAAGAGGACGCCAGGGCGACAGAAGCTTGTTTTGGTGTAGAAGGCTTCCAGCCGTACATGTTTGAGCCCTTGCCTCGCAACGCTGGCAGTTTTGTTAGCTCTACGCCTGCAGAAGACACAGACGTCCATCCCCGTGAACACTGGGATGGAACTCAATGGGAAAGGAAAGGATTCTGATTTCAACCGTTGCGTATATTAGCTGCGACATATGAATCAAGATGCTATGACCGACAATATATAAGACTGATGACCATTGATATATGATTGGCAGGTTTACCTGCTGCACACAGAGAGAAATGATGATTGGAAAACCATCGGGAACAACTTCTTATCCTCCAATTTGGAACGAGGGTGGGGTGCAAGGCCAGCTCCAAGATACAAAAAATCGAAGGTGCACAGAGGCTGCCTGCGCAGTCTGAGCTCAGGGGCAGGGAAGGCCTGATGGCGCCGCACCATGTTTAACACGGTGACACAAACCACACTTAAGCCTGTTCATGGTTGGTATCACCTGGATATACAGTTAGGAGGTTAAATTTTTTCTTGGTGTAACAATCTTGTTAGGCTAATGTTATGTTGATTGATTTAAGTGATGCTAAGGTTGTGTTAATTGGATTGACTGTTGGAGTTTGACCAACAATAGACCAGATGCTTATGTGAGGCGTGTAGCCGATAGCCCAGCTAGCACACTTAGGCTTGAGAGCTAGCCACCATGATTCCCTCGTACTTCTTGGCATTCTCTTTTTGACTAATAGCTGAAAATGATAACTGGTGCTCATAGTTTCAGATTTGTTATCGGAGTGAGTAGCATGACCCGCTAGTTGTCTCTCCTCCATGTCGTTACACAGATAGTGCTGCCAACTCCTTAGCAAGAACCGTATTTGCACGTCTAACTCTGTGCAGAGAGATATTTGCACAGCCTGAAGGGAAAATTCTGAATATTAACTTTTTGTAGAAACAGTTGGTCAACTGCCAAAAAAACCTCAGGAAGAAGGAAAAAGAAGTGCAGAGACAAATGAATGAAGCTGTAGAGTGAAAAGGCTGTGATTGTATTTTAAGAGAAAACCATAAAAAAATTACATTCATGATCCCACTTTGCAATCTAAGGAGGAATTAACTACAGCTTTGCGCATTTCATGTGGAATCTGGATTCAAAGTGGAAAGGTTCTCACTCCCCATGCATGACGAAAGTGGGAAAAGAGAGACAGAGAGGTAGGCGGGCTTACGAATCCACTCGCTTCTCGCTCGGTAAGACAGAGATCGGTTATTTTATGTGCTGTCACCAAAGTCTCCATTTAACATTATTTGGCGCTAGGCGCTCTTTTAAAATTACGCTGCTAGCGCAGTCTGAAAGGTCACCAAATATAGTGACAAAAGTTGTCAGCCCTGTACGCTGAGTCTTTACAACGTGTTAGTCTCTCCTATGGTAAATCAAAATGACATTATTAGGGAAATAATAGATCTCACAGTGTATATCAAAATAAAGAAAAATATATATCAATGCAATAAAGGGAAAGTAAGTTACTTTGCAGGCGACAAGTGTGTCGTCAGTCTGAATTTCTCTGGTGCAATTATTATTAATATGTAAAACAAAATGTTCTCTTGTGTTATTTTATCAAGCTTGATAGAAAGTTACATCAGAATTTTATTTAATTCAGTTTATTTCTATAGCTCCAATTCACATCATGTAATCTCAGGTCAATTTCCAGTTCAACCAGATCATCCAGTCAGATTGATTCAAAGTTTTCTATCTAAGGAAAACCAGCTGATTGCATCGACTCATTGACTCTTCAGCAATCCCTCACACTAAGCATGCTTGTAGCGACAGTGGAGAGGGAAAACTCCCTTTGAACAGGAAGAAACCTTTCTACTGTTTCCCACTCATTACTCCATCCAGACAGTGTCTTGTCTATGATCAACATCTAATAAATTAGAAAAGATTCCCAAAGGAGTAAATCATGAATCATCAAAAATGAGGTGTTGTTATGGTCTACAGCTCGACAGCACACCTAGTGGTGAAAAATGCTTCTTTATACAAACCTGCTTCTCCAAGCTAAAGACATCAGCTCTCTTTCCAATATCCATTCAACCAATGAAAAATCAGTACTACGTTAATATTTATAAGATATTGAAAGCTACAAAAAAGCATTGAGATTCCTGGCCAGTCAGATGCTTTTTTCTCCATATGCTGATATAACAGGAAATCTAATCCAAGTTAATATACTTACTTAAAAGCCTGTCTCAAGTTGTTTTGGGAAGACTGTTAAATAAATCTGTCAGGAGTTTCCATATTTTATACAATGACTCTTTGGAGTATTATTTAAAGAAAGATGTCATTATGGCAGCTGTGAAACATGCCCTGTACGGTTCCAGTTTACCCAATAAAAGCTGGTGTAAGCCCTCGCTGGCAAATGCATGGCCTCTGCCCCCCACCGCTGCTGCCTGTCTGGTGACGCCATCACGGTATGTTAGCTTTGATGATGTCACCAGTGCGACTGAAATCAGGAAAGTAAACAATGGAGAGCAATATGGAAGGAAGCCAGGGCGTAGTCAGTTTGCTTTATTGTTTCTCTCTATTATCTGTCTGAATCCATCTCACCAGAGTGGCTCCATGTTTATCCAATGGAAACGGAGTTGATTCCGATTGTTAGATCAGAAGCGACTGGCGCGGTGTGTTGACTTTGGTATGTTGCGTTCAATGGTATCACGTAATTTAGCAGGTCAACCCGGCTCTGGTTTTCCCACAGCATGCCGATCAGAACTGAGGAGATTTTAACAGGAGTCGCTGGCCTAGTTGTTTGACCCGGGTAGACATGTGTAAGTGAACTTTTCCCACTGCCTCTAAAAGCCCATTGTTCCCGGGTTTAAACGGCTTTTTCGGCCTCTAGGACAGGGGTATATCTCTACATGTTCATCCAGGAGGTGTAAATCCTTCAAAGTCAATGACTGGATGCAATCAGTTGGACCAAAGAGTCAGAAAACATCAAACAAACGTCTGACTCTTTGATTTTGGGTCCATTTTTTGAGATTTATGAGTTTTCTTTCTGTTGCATAACTTTCTACACATGCTGCCAAATATATCCAATAAACGAAAAACAAGAGGAAATTTAGTAAAGTGCAGACTGTACTATCAGCTGCAGCAGCTGCAGGTTAGGGTCATGAAAAAACTTGGTGTTTGTGTTTTCCCACTGACCTACCGCATGCAGAACTCCTCCGCCTTGATTGAAATAACCATAATTGGAAGATCAGTTAGTGCATAATTACAGTGGAACTGCTTTATTCTTTTAGATCTTTGTCTAAATAAACTGGGAACAAATTTACCAGCATCGGCATATCCTTCTTTTACTAATATGAATGGAACATTAACAGTAATCTGTTTTGTGTTGTTCTCTGTATCCCTCCAAGCTTCATCTTAAATGTCTCCTTTGCTTCTCCACAAACTCTGGAACTCTTTCTCACTCTGAGTAGAAATTTGTACCACTAGCCAGCTCACTGTTAACTAAGCTCCTACAGTCTTTGTAAAATAAGTTAGGCTGAAATTAAATGTAATCTGAACTCTGGTCCACCTGAAGTCGTAGAGTATTTTTTTCACTTCTGCTTAACCTCAGAGGTTTAACCACCATGTTTGCTCTCTACTGTCTATACTTCTACTTTCTTCCATATGAAGAAAAACATGCTTACTAGTTTTCTGGCTCTTCTAAAGCTCATGCTGGATCTGCTCTTAGGAAGGCATCCTGGATTTCTAAAAGTAGAATGGGAGGCAGATCATTTAGTTATCAGGCTCCTCTCCTGTGGAACCAACTACCAGTTTTAGTCCGTGAGGCAGACACCCTGTCTACTTTTAAGGCTAGACTTAAAACTTTCCTTTTTGATAAAGCTTATAGTTAGAGTGGCTCAGGTTATCCTGATCTATCTCTATAGTTATGCTGCTATAGGCTTAGACTGCTGGAGGACATAGGGACCCCTTTTTCATCATTCTGCTTCATTCTATCTCTATTCTCCCACTCTGCAGAATCTATTAGTTCAATCTCTAACGTTCTGCTCTCTCTGCTTTTTCTCATAGTAGCTTCATCTGGTCTGTTCCTGTTTGGCTGTGACTCCATCCTGGAGAGAAATATCAGTTGTGCTGCTGCCATCAACACCTTTGTTTCTAGATGGGTCTTTTTTTAGTCCAAAAGTTCAGGTGTGAGTCCATCACCATACCCAAATCTTGAGCTCAGTGAGGCCCATGAAAAAAAAACAAACTGATGCGATTCGTGGAGAGGCATCAGGACCATAAGAGATTACCAAAGCAGAAACCGGCAGATCTGCAAAGTGACATTAAAACATCTTTTTTTTTCATTTGTCAGAATGTTCAACAGAGTCTAGCTTCAAAGATGTTTAATTTTCTGAATGCCATACTTTGTGTGTTTGGGAACTCTTCATGTTTCAATGGGTTTAATACCTTAGCATTAGCTCTAGCAGTGCTGTTTCTCTCTTCTCCATCTCTGCTGCTGCTTCTCCATCCAAGTCTTCCTCTTTGTTGTGATATTTTATAACAAGGGGGAAGCCTGCTGTGTATTTCCACTGATTTGCATATTTATGTCTGTGCAGGAACAGGGCCCTTCGGCAGCACCTGCATCTGTTCTCCCTTTCAACTAACTTTGGCTGAGTGAATGTGTGAATGAAGGACGGTTGTACAGGAACATTCATACGCTCTCTTTATACATTTGAACATTTTTATGTGTCGCACTTTTCAAAATGTTTCGGCTTTGGTGTGAAAGCTGCCGGCTCTTCAACATGCAAGGCCTCTAAACACTGAAGGCTCCCTTATCTGCACCTTAACCTTGAAAAATTATTTGTAAACTTTACTCAGTAAAGCAAAGTTGATTTTAATAACCAAGAAGAGTTGATTTAACAAACAAACTCAATTAAATTTTACCACCAAATTTCTCTAATCAACAAAAGATTAACTTTTATTTTACTAGTTATTGTGACTAAACTCATATTTTGTTCTATTCCAAAACTTAAGTAAAAATTAATTATTCTTCTTTGCTTTATTTCTATTTCATATTTAAGTAAATTTTACACAACTAATCTAAATCTTAATTGTATCCTATTTTTATTTAACTCATTCAACAAAGTCATAAGCTGAACAGTAATCTGGTTTTCTATAGACAGCTTCTGTGTATTTGTGGTCTATCTCTGTCAGTCTATATGCGGGAGGCGGGCTGCAGCCTGGCCTGGTCACAGGGCAGCACAAAGATGTACAACCATGCACACACAAGGAGAACCTACAGAAGCATCATTTTTGGACTGTGGAAGCCAGGGTACCCAGAGAGAACTAACCTGTGCACAGGGAGAACATGGAAACTCCATGTACAAAGGCTGTGGACCAGTGATCCAGCCCAGAACCTTTAGGCTGCGAGGCAGCAGTGCTGATTCAAATGATATTTGAATTTTAAGTGAACATTTAAAAGTTTGACAAAAAGAAAATGTGAATTTGCATAATTTGATTTGAAGCAAATTAACTAAACTTATGTTATTTATCCAGTGAAAAATGTTTTTACTCAGTTTGTTTTACCTGCAAGGCTGAAAATGCCTGAGTGAGGGGTGGTTTTAGAAAAAACACTTATTCACATGACAAGCCAAATTGTTTCTCAAGGTTTGTTAAAGTGTGTGTAATTTGTTTTGACTCTGACTCAACCTTCACAGTTTTTTTATCAACATAAGTAAGGAAGACAAACTATCCAGTCAGAACAGGGCTGATAACTGTGCCGTGAGGGCCGTAAGATCTACTGTTCTCTCTTTGCAAAGACATGAAAATAAAGTGCTGAGAAATCCATTGATCTCCGTTTATTTAACTAGGGTGAATGGTTACACCACCAAACACATCGTCATTATTACATCGTTACTCATTGCTGTAGTAAACAGGAGGAAGAGGCTTCAATCTGGCAATGACCACAGATGAATGATAAGGATAAATTCTATGAAAAAAACATTAAAGTTCAGACCCCGCAGGTCTGAGCCTCATGTTGTCTGACACAGAATATCCCAATTCACAGCTGATCACTTCCGGCCTTCTGTGGACGCAGTCCTGAATTTGCTACAGTCTGTAAATCAATTGAATAACGGTTGAAAGATCAGAAGCGTTCTGCAAAAAGCCACAAGGAAGTGTCTTCTTCTGCTCCTTACCATGAGGGCGTATCACGGCCTTTCAAAGACGGGAAGAAAAATGGAAGTTACATTTTTGAGTTTAAAGTGGCATATTTACCAGAATAAAAATGCAAATTCAGGAGAAAAAAAAGTACCAAATTCGGGACAATCTGTGGAACAACGGCAGATTCTAATACTTATTAAAGTATGCTACATAAAGCACATGCAAATGCAACATTAATTTGGGGTTTCAGTGATGGAATGAAATGGTACAATGGCCTCATGAAAGCTTTTAAAGACAAAATTGTTCATACAATAGATTTAAATGTTAATAATCATTTAAATTTGAGGGGTTTTTTTTCACTCACTTCTCCACCGTGCAGCCAACAGGCAAACAATATTTTCTATGTCCGACCTAAACATGTTGAAAAGCACAACAAGGAACACAAGGGAAAAAAAGCACAAAATTATTATTATTTTTTTTTTTACAGTGTCCTGTCTGTTGATGTGGCAATAAGAATAATTGTCTTGATGCAAAAAAAAAGCCAAACAGCTTTTACTTTCACAAATGAAGCAGTAGGTCTATCTGCCATTGTGTTCCGCTTGATTTATGCATATAAATAACTTTATTATAATTATGCAGGGATTTTTACAGATTATAAGGACACTGCAATGTAAGTAGAACAGAAGAGGAAAAACAGAAAAAAAAGAAAGAAGATGAAAGAAAGAGGAGATAAAAGGGAGATAATGATAAAACATTTTCAGTCTGCTGCATCAGCTGCAAAGAAGAACGGCACAACCAACAGACACGGTACGAGACATACAGTAAGTAACACCTAGATACTATCACTGAAGTAGTATTATTTAATCTGACATGTACTCTGTGTTACCTGAAGATCAGAATATGGGCTTTCTATGTGGAAGTGAATATCTGAGCACCTTTAGTTGTTTGTGAGAGTGAACTTGTTTATGTAATTTGCATGTAAAAAAAATGCATTTCTTAAACCATAAACCAGTACATTTTACTTGCACCTGTTAAGTTGGAAACTTATTTCAATTGTTTTGTTAATACTGTTTTGTAGGATAAATCAAATACTTGTTTTTTAATGGATATAGATTCCCAAATACATTCTAAGTAAGATGAAATAAAATGTGTCATTTTAAAGCAATAAAGGTGTTTTTATTCTGTTTTAAGAATGTCTTAAATGTTCTGCTCCTACCCTGGTAAACAATATTCTTACTATTACATAAAAACCCAGACGCCTCCTTTGTTCAACACATTTTCATAGTTTTGCATATTTGCATGTGATTTGCATATTACTGTCATGGTTGTGATTATCAGGGGAAAGCCCGCTGGCTGTTACTCATCACGTCAACAGGAAGCAGAAGCAGCAGCTGGACCAGTGCCTATGGAGCCATGGGGGGGGGGGGGGGGGGGGGGGGGGGGGGGGGGTTAATGAACAGCTGAAGTCAGGCTTAGGAAAGACAGCTTCTTCCTTATGGTTATCATGAGGTGGAGACCTGCAGTACATTTGTATTGTAGTTTTGCATACATTTTATGTTCAGTTTATGATTGCTGTGTCATATTTAAATACTGTATTCATTAAACTGTTCTCTCAGCCCTGCCCCCCCCCCCCCCCCCAACCCCTGCAGAGCCTTGTCGATGTTTGCTTTAAGGTTATTGCATGTTAAAAAATAAAACTTAGAACAGCTCATTAACTTATTATCCATATTCTCTGACGCCATTAATGATCAACTTAGAAAGCATGATCATATAAATGAAGAAATATCTATAAAATAAAACAACTATTATCTAATTATCGTTTAGAGTACAAATCCTCATTCCATTGGTAAATCATCTTATTTACCTGCTTAGATTAAGGGTAAATATACTTAATTTAAGACATTTTTACTTATTTCCAGATAATCTTAAGGTTTTTCTTTGTCCTTGTTGGTTTTTGGATAGAGGATGATATTATTGTAGAAACAAAACAAGCATATAATATATTGTCTCCTTTAAAAACTGGAACTATGGTTAATCCTTTATTGGGCAAGTTAGCATTTCTGATTACTTCCATACCCGTTACAAATTGTCCAATAACAAGAGTAATAATAATAAGAGTCCAATAACACTATTGGCTTGAAAACTTTGATTTTCAAAGTATTTCAGTGGGTGTCCTATAAACGGTTAATCTGAAGGCAGGAGGCTGTCTAATATCAGATCAGTCAGATTAACAGTCAGATTAGTTCAAAGTTCTCTATCGAACGAAAATCTGCTGATTATATCCAGCATTGAATTTGCAGGATTGACTCCTCCAGCAGCATGTGGAGACAGTAAGTATTAGCTTGTATTGAGGTGTTGACTATACAGCAATCCCTCACACGGAGCATGCATGTGGCAACAGTTGGAGAGGAAAATCTCCCTTTGAACAGATCATAAAGCAGACGTTTCCCATCCAATTCCACTTTAATACATTTTAGAAGTTCATGCTGATCATCTTCCAAGTTCTGATTCAGTTTAAATGTTTTTGCATTTGACTCCAGCTCCCCACACGCCGTCATCTCTGTTCCCATGATGCAACAATCCCCTGATGCATAGTTGGAAGAGTTATGCAAAGCATTCTGGGATATAAGTGCCTGTCTAGTGACTTTTATGGTACATTGTGGGGGATTGATATAGCATTATGGCTATTAAGGCACAGCTGAGTGGAAAAGAGACAAACATCGGCTTTCTTTTCAAGTTTTAAGGGACGGCTGGTGATGTTATTATCAGACAACTGTGAAGAATGCTAAAAGGAAACATCTGTCTAATATTGTTCTGTCACATTCCGTGTTTTTGTTCTGTGTTCAAGTCATTGGGAAATCTTATTTAAATGTCAAATCTGTCTGGCTTAAACATGTATATAAATGTTCTCTTTATCAGACAATATTGTCCTAAAATTTAGAAAATTTCTAAATTCAGCCAATCATATATCAACGGTCATCTGTCAATCAAATATTGTCGGTCATAGCATATTGATTCATATGTCGCAGCTAATATACACAACGGTTGAAATCAGAATCCTTTCCTTTCCCATTGAGTTGCATCACAGTGTTCACGGGGATGGACGTCTGTGTCTTCGGCAGGCGTAGAACTAACAGAACTGGCAGCGTTGCGAGGCAAGGGCTCAAACATGTACGGCTGGAAGCCTTCTACACCAAACCAAGCTTCTGCCGCCCTGGCGTCCTCTTCCACAACATCTTCGTCCCCGCTTTCCTCCTCTAAATAAAAAATGGATGACGGAGGAGACTCATCCACGACCTCCGACACTAAACTCTCCTCCTCTTGCATGTTTCCGCTGTCCATAGCGTTCCTTGACATTGTCGTTTCTAAGTCACCAATTTAGTGCTACTTGGTCCCAATGGAATTTCCCATTGGGAACCTGCTAGCACTAAGTTGCTAACTGGTTAGCTAGATGCTTCCCACAAACCGGCCACAACCAAACTTGAATGCGAACGTTCCACCACAACAATCCCGCCCCCTTGATAATCGACCAATCACATTCACCTTATTTACTCGTGTAAAGGTGGGCACCACTCAGGAGAATTCAGAACTGCAGCGGTTGGAACAGCAGTTTCCCTACGACTTTAAAATAATTGACTCTTGGCTTTCCAAAAAGACCAAAATAATCTTGATCTAGAAATTATTTTAAAATTCTTCTTTTGCCTTTTCAATCCCTGAATTGCCTTAGCCCCACGTACTTCAAAGGGAACCGAGCTTTCCTCATCTGCGGCTTCAAAGCTCTGGAACGACCTGCCTCAGCACATCAGACAGGCCTCTTCTCTCACTGTTTTTAAATGTCCTGTCAAAACCAATCTTTTCACTTTGACTTTTGACACCTAGCAAGAAATTGGACTTTATTTTAGGCCCTGTCCACACGAAGACGAACCCTGGCCTAAACGCACACATTTTTCACCAAACCAGCCTCTCATCCACACGAAGCAGGTGTTTCGGGGGTCTGTAAACAATCTTTTTTTTATTCAGCCTTCAGAGTGGGAAGATTCTGAAACGCCGTTTTCGCGTTTCCATCTTTACGCTCTAACCGCATTTTTTTTTTACACGCATGCGTCATAGCGTCGCCTCTAAACACGCATGCGCGACACATCACAACAACAATGGCGCCGTTGCTGCTAATGCTACTCACCCTGCTGTCGGGCTTACAACAGAATCTTCTTCCTCTGGAATATCTCCAGGAAGAACAGAGCAATATCGACGACATAGTTCAGCACCTGAATTTGACTTAACCACGAAAACGGGCCCGCAGGGCAAACATGTATAAATGTTAGTGCGCATGCCCAACATTTCGTCGCTTATTTTTGCTTTGGCACCACAGCGCCACTTAAAGGCCTGGCATACATTTTGCAGCGTTTTCATGCATTCGTGTGGACGCTCACATTTATTTTACGTCTCCGTCTTTACGGCAAACGTTTTGGAAAATATCAGCGTTTCGTGTTCGTTTTGACTTCGTGTGGACGGGGCCTTATTCTTTTATTTGTCTTATTGCTATGATTGTTATTGCCTTAAACCTATGGCCATGTTTGAGCCCTTTTGTCCTTTGGTCAGCTGCGGTGGTTTTAAAAGTGCCTAATAACTAAACCTGGATTGGATCTTTGGAAATTAGCGGAAAACTCACACTAAACATTGTGCAATTGTAAGGATGAAAGGTAACTTTAATCTGTAATTTTCCTTTTCCTTTTGTCCTTTTTTACAAAAACTGTATTTTACTGAAGTAAAGAATTAATTTCAATTCAGTTTATTTCTATAGCTCCAATTCACATCATGTCATCTCAGGTCACTTTTAGTTCACCAGATCATCCAGTCAGATTGATTCAATGTTTTCTCTCTAAGGAAAACCAGCTGATTGCATCGAGTCATTGACTCTCCAGCAATCCCTCACACTAAGCATGGTTGTAGCGACAGTAGAGAGGAAAAACTCCCTTTGAACAGGAAGAAACCTCCAGCAGAACCAGGCTCAGTGTGAGCGGCCATCTGCTGAGGCCCACTGGGGTTCAAGGAGACAGAAGCAGACATAGAAAAAGAAACATAGATACAAAAGGCAACTGTCAACCAGCTCCACAGGCGGCCCCGTCCAGGAAACACACAGCCAGGCAGACGAGCTCCGAGCCAGCTCCCATGTCAGAGGATGAAGAGAGCACATCCAGTTAGTCACAGTCAGAGAAACAGGACTACACTGGAAAACAGGCCAATCTCCAACATCTAGAAACAAAGGTGTTGATGGCAGCAGCACAGCTGATATTTCTTTCCAGGATGGAGTCACAGCCAAACAGGAACAGACCAGATGAAGCTATTATGAGAAAAAGCAGAGAGAGCAGAACGTTAGAGATTGAACTAACAGATTCTGCAGAGTGGGAGAATAGAGATAGAATGAAGCAGAATGATGAAAAAGAGGTCCCTATGTCCTCCAGCAGTCTAAGCCTATAGCAGCATAACTATAGAGATAGCTCAGGATAACGTGAGCCACTCTAACTAGAAGCTTTATCAAAAAGGAAAGTTTTAAGCCTAGCCTTGAAAGTAGACAGGGTGTCTGCCTCACGGACTAAAACTGGTAGTTGGTTCCACAGGAGAGGAGCCTGATAACTAAAAGATCTGCCTCCCATTCTACTTTTAGAAATGATAAGAATACATTTGACAACTTTCGTGTTGTCCTCTCAATAGGTTGTTCTTTGTGTGTCTGCCAGAACTGAGCTTACAGTTTATATTCAGCTTCCATCCATAGTGGACCTTGGTTGCAGCATCAGGAGACTCTGACATCTGTACTTTCAAAATGACCTACATTTACATCACACCCATTCTCTGTTTCATAAAAACTCTGTCAGTCTCTGGAAAAATGATGTAACCCACCTCTGAGGTGTTCTTCAGTTTTAACTCCCGGTTGACTCAGGAGATGCTTCTACCATATTGCTCCCATGAAGTCAAAGCTGAAGAAGCATGAATCTCCCAAATCAAACAAACACAGTACATAAAATGCATGCATCTCCTGATCAGAGATCAGTCGTTTCTATGTGTGGGAAACATAGGAGGAATGTGTTCCCTTTCCCACACCGCATTCTCTCACCACTTCAGCAGACCAACCTGTTAACGGGTTCATTCCTGTCCTTACAGGCTCATCAGAAGGTTTGGCCTACTAAACTTTAACTCTGGCATGTGGGAAAGGTTATTTTAAAAGCTGCAGGGACAAACACACCTACAGTCCCAGGACCATTTGGAAATGACAAATGCAGCCTAGATTTGGAAGGTATTCTCCAAACAAAAGCACTTTTAATACAGTAATAAGTCATTCCTAGAAAAAAGGTCAAACAGCTTCACTCACTGTCAATAGAGCCATGCATTTTTCAAAGATTATGGTGTTTAGAAATTCTTTCATCGCTATCAAATCTTTCCTCCCACGTTCCAGCTATTAGAGGCCATATTGCTGAGACACTAAACAATGCAAACAGATATTCCTTGTTTATGACTCACCCACTCCTTTTAACTTACACAGAGGCAGTTAAACCTTAAAGGGAAAAAATATCAATCAGGGCAATAAACTGCATGATATGGGGAGCAGCAGTTTCTAAAGTTAAGCAATCAAAAATTAGGAGCAATATTTATAGTTATTTAGCCTGCTTTAAGAGAAAAATAAGGGGTTTATTTTTTTCCAAAGTCATTTTTTCACTATGTCATTCATTTATTTATAAAAGATTTTACTTTGTTGAATAAATATTTTTTTGTTTGGAGTTACATGTTTATTTTGCAAATGAAATATTTAGTTTGTTAAAAAAAAAACATTCACCTAAAACGAAATATTTAGCTGGCACCAAGCTATCTAAACATTTAGCTGGCCTGGTGCGAGTATGGGACGGTTTCTTACCTCCAGCAGAAACGGAAAGCAGTCGTTGCTATGGCAACACAGTGATGCCCCGTGTGTGGCTGTAGCTCTGTGGTGCAGGTTAACACCACATTAAACATTTGCCCCTTTCTCAAAACAAATGTATAACATCAAATAGATCTATTTCAAAGAGTACCCTTAATTTTTTAATTAATTATGTTTTTTCCTAATCTAACTTGTGATTTTTTGGTCAGTGTGGCAGATAATGCCATAGGAGTTGTATAGAGATTCCAGGCTTTTACTTTGGTAGATAGATAGATAGATAGATAGATAGATAGATAGATAGATAGATAGATAGATAGATAGATAGATAGATAGATAGATAGATAGATAGATAGATAGATAGATAGATAGATAGATAGATAGATAGATAGATAGATAGATAGATAGATAGATAGATAGATAGATAGATAGATGATAGATAGATAGATAGATAGATAGATGATAGATAGAAAGATAGATAGATAGATAGATAGATAGATAGATAGATAGATAGATAGATAGATAGATAGATAGATAGATAGATAGATAGATAGATAGATAGATAGATAGATAGATAGATAGATAGATAGATACATAGATATCCATAATAAAGGCTAGATGTCTTACGGCGGAGTCTCAAACGTCATCACCGGCGGCCATCTTGCCTCAGGCAGGCTTTCTGTTGTGCTCTGTGGTACCTAATGTAAGGTGAGTGATCAGCACGAACACAAATACTCTTACCTTACTGAATTCTTGACGGATTTACAAACCGTTTGGTTTCTTACAAACATTATGTACGTGGCTATTATTCTTGATGCTTGAACATGTCGAAATTGCAGATTTTCTTGTCGAAAAATGACTTAATCGCGCAGCATAGTTGTGCATCACGGCTACTTGCGCAAGTTATCAAGGCTGAGACTATTAGTCAATTATATAGGTTTTACTGACACCAATAATGATTGTATGACAATTAATCTTTGGTGTAAATTACAATCTTTGTGGATGTGGTTGTAGTTATTAGTTGGCTAATAACAATAATCTGAGTGTTGTTGTATTTTCATTATTAGCCTAACGTTAGCTGGCTAATAACAAGAAGCTGCGAAGTGAGACCTAACGTTAGTAAGTTAGCAGCTAACGTTACAGTTTAGCTAGCTGCTAACGTTAACAAGCAACTTTACATCAGTGGAAGAGGCAGAATTTAACATGATTTCCAATCGATTTGGTCTGTCAACACATCTTACATTATGTTACAGGAATTTGCTGGGTTTATTAAAAGGAAGATGCCAGACTTTTGCTATGATATAATAGTATTACAAGACTGTTGTTGACTCAAAGCTTTTATAAGTTTGTATTAGTCTCATTTGGACAACTTAAAGATGGTGTTGTGCCAAACATTTTCAACTTTCCAGCTCATCTTCAAAGGGCATGTGTATCATTGAAATTTAATCACATATTGATATACCAATCTTATACACCGTGAATTGTTGTTGGTCACTTTTGTTTTTGTTTCTGCAGGATATATAATGTGTAAGCAGGAGGAGAAGATCTTCCATCCCCGTTTGCTGACATTCCTGCGCTAGTACATGACCACAGCTACCTTCCTGTCCACTTTGATGGACTTGTGGACAACGCTCTCTTGTACATTACACAGAAGCTCAATAAAACCTTCCTTTTCAAAGGGCATTAGCCAAGCTATGTTTTTTGGGTCATTTTTTTAATTTCTGTCTTCCATGTGTATACCATCACAGTAGTGTAGGTGGGGATTTCAACATGCTACATCTATATATACTTGTGAAGGGGACTATTGTACCAATTTTAATAGCAAATAAATGTCACTTTTATAATGGTTTAAAAATAGGAACTTTTGTGTAATTACCCCTGATATATAATCCGAATAGTCTACATGAAACTTCAAAGTGTTACCTTCAATTTGAAACCTGGATTATGCTTCTACACCAAGAGGTTGCCACACAATAAGCCTTTTTTGTCAGTATTTCATATTTTATTATAACAATAATATTCATATTATAAAAGTATGTATGTAAATATAAATAAATTAGGACTGTGAAATAATTAATCACACCCAAATAAAAGTGTTTATTTATATCTATATGTATATATGTATATATATATATATATATAAATGTGTGTGTGTATATATATATATATATATATATATATATATATATATATATATATATATATATATATATATATAAATATGTATATATACATATTTATATATATACACATATTTTATATATATATATACACATATTTATATATATATATATATATATATATATATATATACAAATATTTATATATATATAGATATCTATAGATATATCTATATATCATGTTGCCATTCAGTACACCGAGTTTTAATAGCATATATTGATTTAACATAAATACCTTGTGCATGTGTATATTTATTGCACCTGTATGTTCTATTCAATGTTCTTTTCATATGAAATTCCATGGTTATAATTATTCATAAGTGTGCAGTATCATAACTGCATGTCTGACTTTTGTTTAACAAACCAAACAGTTTGAGAATCGTTAGACAATTGAGGAAGTTATGGTTATTTCTGTACATGCGCCTTTAAAACACAATGTTACGAATGAGCGAGCTGCCTGTGGCAAGATGGCCGCCACGTGCGGACGTCGACCCCCATTGGCCAGCAGCGCGGACGAGACATCTAGCCTTTATTATGGATATCTATGGATAGATAGATAGATAGATAGATAGATAGATAGATAGATAGATAGATAGATAGATAGATAGATAGATAGATAGATAGATAGATAGATAGATAGATAGATAGATAGATAGATAGATAGATAGATAGATAGATAGATAGATAGATAGATAGATAGATTTCTCTGCAATTCATCATTGCAGTTAGACAGAAAACTTTGATTTATAGAATTAAAATAAACTTTTTCATGAATTAATGCTCTACTTTATAAAGACTTATAAAGACTCACAAAACTGTGAAAATAGCAAATCTAGTTCAACATATCATATTGGTTAAAATAGCAGACAGACAAGCTAACAAAAATGACATAGGAATGGTTTTAGACATCCAAGGTTTCTGGAGGACCCAAATGCAGAGACTGAAGCTGAAGGTGGTTTCTTGCAGATTTAAGATCCAAAAAGTTCAACAGAAGCAAAAATCCACAAAATACTGAAAACCAGAAAACTCACTTGTAGGAGGAAAAATGATGAAGAACCAGCAAACAGTGACTGAACAGGAGGTGTATATATGGGAGACAGAAACAAAGACCAAGCTAATCAACCCATTGGGAGCAGGTATGGACAGAGGAGTCTAGAAGGGAGCTAGGAGAAGGAGACTGACACAAGAGGGCAGCAGAGGGCAAACAAGAAATACCTTAGAAAACCAAACCAAAAACCAATGAAACGTATACTAAGTTATTACACCAATATATTTATATGAATGCCAACAATAAAAACACTTTAATAAATCCATTTATCCAGGCTTTATGAAGGTAAATCTGTGTTTTGCATGGTCAAATATTAAGTCATAAACCTAAAAAAAATAATGTACCATTAGCCAGCTTTATAATTTTTAATATATAAAAACTATTTATTTTCTGAGAATTTGTTTTTGCAGTTAGCCTAGCTACTTGCAGTTAGCCTCACTACATGCAATTAGCCTCGCTGCATGCAGTTAGCCAAGCCTTGGAGCTAAACCAGGTCCTGGAAAAGAACGTTTCTTTCTCTATTTCTCTCTCTCATCCTTTCTATCTCTCTCTCCAACATGTCCCCAACTCCCACAACTCGACCTGTCAATCACCCGCAAAACATCTACGCTTTGGCGGGAGGTGGTGAGCAAATACACTTCCTGTCACCTAGAGAGGAAGAGTAAAGGATTTACTGTGCATGGACAACTTTTAACCAGAGTCAATGTGAAATACGTCATAGACCCTGGCCTCTATTGATCTTGTACTGAGTGCCTGTTCTTGTGCTGCCATGATTAGTGCCTCTGTGCTGTCCTTTAGTCCAGCCTTTTCCAGCCACTGGTAGGATTTTTTGATATCAGCAACTTCTTCTATTTGTCTGTGGTATACGCCGTGCAGCGGCTTGTCCCTCCATGATGGTTCCCCTTCCTCTTTCTTGTCCTCACTTTCGGTTTTCTCCTGCCTGAGGTACTCACCGAGCCATTTGTCTTTGGGGGCCATCTTTCTGATGTACTCCTGGATCTTAGTTGTTTCATCCTGGACAGTGGTCTTGACACTCACTAGCCCTCGGCCTCCCTCGCTACGCTTGGTGTACAGTCTCAGAGTGCTGGATTTGGGGTGGAACCCTCCATGCATTGTGAGGAGCTTTCTTGTCTTGATGTCAGTGGCCTCTATCTCCTCTTTTGGCCAGTTTATTATTCCAGCGGGGTATCTGATGACTGGCAGGGCATATGTGTTGATGGCTTGGATCTTGTTTTTCCCATTCAGCTGACTTTTCCGGACCTGCCTTACTCTTTGTAGGTATTTAGCTGTGGCAGTCTTTCTTGCTGTCTCCTTGTGGTTTCCGTTAGCCTATGGCA
The DNA here is from genome assembly GCF_016077235.1 of Cyprinodon tularosa. Classification (NCBI taxonomy): domain Eukaryota; kingdom Metazoa; phylum Chordata; class Actinopteri; order Cyprinodontiformes; family Cyprinodontidae; genus Cyprinodon; species Cyprinodon tularosa. The sequence continues at coordinate 348,872 of NW_024039233.1, read as the reverse complement.
GCCCCAGGTATTTGTAGCTGTCCTGAACATCTGTAATGTGGACTTCTGGTAGTTCGACCCCCTCGGTTCTGATCATCTTCCCTCTCTTTGAGACCATGCGACCGCACTTGTCCAGTCCGAATGACATCCCAATGTTGTTGCTGTAGATCCTGGTAGTATGGATCAGTGAGTCGATGTCTTGCTCACTCCTGGCATACAGCTTGATGTCATCCATGTAGAGGAGGTGACTGATGATTGTTCTGCTTTGGAACTGGTATCCATAGCCAGTCTTTGTGATGATCTAGCTGAGGGGGTTCAGGCCTATGCAGAGCAGCAGTGGGGATAGTGCATCACCCTGGTATATGCCGCACTTGATGGTGACTTGTGCTATTGGCATTGCATTGGCTTCCAGACTTGTTTTCCACAGCTTCATTGAGTTCTTGATGAAGGCTATTAGAGTCCTGTTGATCTTGTACATTTCCAAGCATTCCAGTATCCATGTATGTGGCATTGAGTCGTAGGCTTTCTTATAGTCAATCCAGGCAGTGCACAGATTTGTCTGCCTGGTCTTACAGTCTCGAATGACTGCTCTATCCACTAGTAGCTGGTGCTTGGCTCCTCTGGTGTTACTGCCTATTCCCTTCTGAGAAGGTTGCATGTATTGAGCCATGTGCTACTCATCTTAGCCGCTATGATGCCTGACAGGAGCTTCCATGTTGTACATAGGCAAGTTATTGGCCGGTAGTTAGATGGGGTTGTTCCCTTCTGGGTATTCTTCATGATCTATATATATATATATGAAGTAAATGAATGTGAATGTGAATGAATGATAAAGGAAGTATTTGCTTTGGGTATAATGTAGGGATTCCTTTTGGTAGAAGCAGTGGTGTCAAAAGTTCACACATTTGTTACTTCAGTAGAAGTATAGATACTGCAGTTTAAAAACACTCTGGTAAAAGTTGAAGTATCAACTTGACCTCTTTACTCAAGTAAAAGTGAAAAAGTATGTGCTCCAAAAACTACTTAAAGTATAAGAGTATAAAGTAACCTTTAAAAAAACAGCCAGATGCCACTATATGTATTGAAAGCTCAATTTTTTGACTATTTCTATAAATTCTCTGAGATAGGGCCAAGGATGAGGGAGGTCTTGTTGATCTCCGCCTCCCGATACGCTCTCACCTGTGTCCGACCTTTCAGACATTTCAACATCTTTTTCTGAATCCCACATTGTAGCATGGCATAGACAATTAACGTTAGCAGTATGAAGATCACCTGCTTGCTTCTGATGATTTCCTTTAGCTAACCAATGAGTGTTTGCGTTCTATGACTCATCCAATCACACTAGTTTTCACTAGATGTTGATGGAGCCAATGATCTGCATTGGATGGAGCACATGACGGGAAATAAATATTTAGAAACATTAAACCAGGGGAACCAATTAAAAATCAGTGGGTCTGAAAAAAGAAAATCATCAACCAGTAAAGGGCTGGAGACATTTTTAATGATCTGTTACTTTAAACAGAATTTAACATTGAAATAAAATTAGGTGTTTATGCATTCATGTTATACATTGAATTTTTTGCTAAAAAAGAAATGGCCAAAAATAGCATCCCGTGCTATCCCAGAGGAGATGAAACTTGTATGACTGTATTCCTGTATATCCATCAGTAGTTAAAGGACAAGGTTCGGCAGTAAAACAATGACAGCGCAATTGTTGCTTTATGATCTGAAGCCTCATTTGGAGCTTTTAGGATAAAAAGCTAGCAGATGTGCATAATCCAAAAATAACATATATATGAGTATAAGTTAAGTTCTGTTCCGTTTAAGTCTCTTGTATGAAATTTCCCATGGTCCTGAATGCACCATAGCTATCTCACGCGAATGCATCACACTGGTCTGTGTGGATGCGCGTTTGATTTTCCACTTGGCAGGCATGCATTTTTCGGCATAACACCGGACCGCGGTCCGCTAATCCCTGAGCTCTGCATTAAACCAAAGCCAAGAATAACGAATAATGATTGTTTTAAAATGTAAGGAATAGAAAGTACAGATACTTGTGTGAAAATGTAATGAGTAGAAGTCAGAATTAGGAAGAAAAATAAATAATGGAGTAAAGTATAGATACCTAAAAAGTGTACTTAAGTACAGTAATGAAGTATTTGTACTTTGTTACTTGACACATCTGGGTAGGAATTAAAGCATGTTTAGCATCACATCTTGTGAGCTGGAAGAAATCAAATATTGATAGTTAGACAAAGGGATTTTTTATGCTTGGCAGACAATGATTTCAATTCAATTTCAATTCCGTTTATTTATATAGCGCCAAATTCACAACACATGTCATCTCAAGGCACTTTACAGTTCAACCAGATCATACAGTCAAATTGATACAAAGTTTTCTGTCTAAGGAAAACCAGTTGATTGCATTGACTCATTGACTCAAATACAATCCCTCACACTAAGCATGCTTGTAGCGACAGTGGAGAGGAAAAACTCCCTTTTAACAGGAAGAAACCTCCAGCAGAACCAGGCTCAGCGTGAGCGGCCATCTGCCGAGGCCGACTGGGGTTCAAGGAGACGGAAGCAGAGACACAAAAAGCAGCTGTAAAAGGCGGCCCCGTCCAGGAAACACACAGCCAGGCAGACGAGCTCCGAGCCAGCTCCCATGTCAGAGGATGAAGAGAGCACATCCAGTTAGTCACAGTCAGAGAAACAGGACTACACTGGAAAACAAGCCGATCTCCAACATCTATAAACAAGGGTGTTGATGGAAGCAGCACAGCTGATGTTTCTTTCCAGGATGACGTCACAGCCAAACAGGAACAGACGAGGCAAAGCTACTCTGAGGAAAAGCAGAGAGAGCAGAAGGTTAGAGATTGAACTAACAGATTCTGCAGAATAGGAGAACAGAGATAGAATGAAGCAGAATGATGAAATGGAGGTCCCTATGTCCTCCAAAAGTCTAAGCCTATAGCAGCATAACTATAGAGATAGCTCAGGATAACCTGAGCCACTCTAACTATAAGCTTTATCAAAAAGGAAAGTTTTAAGCCTAGCCTTAAAAGTAGACAGAGTGTCTGCCTCACGGAATAAAACTGGTAGTTGGTTCCACAGGAGAGAAGCCTGATAACTAAAAGATCTGCCTCCCATTCTACTTTTAGAAATTCTAGGAACCACTAGTAAACCTGCAGATTGAGAGCGAAGTGCTCTGTTAGGAACATAAGGAACAATCAGATCTCTGATATAAGATGGAGCTTGGCCATTTAAGGCTTTATATGTGAGAAGGAGGATTTTAAATTCTATTCTGGATTTAACAGGAAGCCAATGAAGAGAAGCCAGGATAGGCGAGATATGATCTCTCTTTTTAATTTTCATCAGAACTCTGGCTGCAGCATTTTGGATCAGCTGAAGGCTTTTAACTACAGTTTGTGGACTTCCTGATAGTAAAGAATTACAATAGTCCAGCCTTGAAGTAACAAATGCATGGACTAGTTTCTCAGCATCACCCCTGGACAGGATATTTCTAATTTTTGCAATGTTCCTCAGATGAAAGAAGGATATTCTAGAAACCTCTTTGATATGGGATTTAAATGACAGGTCCTGATCAAAAATAACACCAAGATTTTTTACTTTATTATCTGAAATCAGTTTAATCCCATCCAAATGAAGTGACTGGCTAATCAGCTTCTTTTTCAGAGACTCTGGTCCAAAGACTATAACTTCTGTTTTGTCTGCATTCAGAAGCAGGAAGTTAAGAGTCATCCAGGTTTTTATGTCTTCAAGACATGCCTGTAATCTATGTAATGGGTTAGCTTCATCTGGATTTATAGACATATATACACGGGTATCATCAGCATAACAGTGGAAATTAATCCCATGCTGTCTAATAACTCTACCAATTGGGAGCATGTATAAAGTAAAGAGAATTGGTCCTAGCAATGATCCCTGTGGTACTCCACAGGCAAGGGCGTAGGTTCTATTTGAATTTTGGTGGGGACACTATTGGTCGGGTGTCATTGGTGCTGCAATATGCGTGCCCTTTTTTATGCTCGATGTGGGCATCCGTACTGATAAGACGAATTCATTGTTAAAAGAGAAAAGCATCATTTTGCTACATTAATAAAAAATTTATAAGCACTACACTCATTAGATGCTGTTTATCAATGTTTGAAGTACCACTGGCTCTGATGAATGTGGAATTAGGACTGTTTTCCACTTTGTAAATGGTTTCATTTGCATGACTAATAGAGAAGGTAAATACAGTATTTTCTTTTGAAGATATACAATTGTGCAGAGTTAAATCCCACTCTTATATTTTACCTACTATGCTCTCTCTGTATCCAGCAAAATAATACATTCATTAAAATATTAACTTCACTATAAAAGTTGAACATCTGGGCTGTAGTTACTCTATATAGCCCATTTCATGTATTTTATCTAGGGCTGAAAAAATGAAATCGTATTAATTGATTATTTCAATAATCGTCAACTAATTTAGTATGTGATTAATCATCAACTGGTGAATGGAGACTATAAAACATAATATAAATGTAAAATAAATGTCCCTTTCCCCTATAGAGCAATCAACTTAGATCAGTAATTATACCAAAATTGTAAAAATACTATATATATATATATATATATATATATATATATATATATATATATATATATATATATATATATATATATATATATATATATATATATATATATATATATAATATATATATATATATATATATAATATATAAGATTAAAAAAATTTTTTGTCTGTCAATATTCTCCATCCAGAACTCCTCATGTGGAAATATTTTAGTTTCACCTGGTTTATTTAGACATCACCTGAAGCACTGAAGGGCCAGCTGCTTCACCTACAAGCTGCCCTGCATCTTTATTACTGGATATCTGTGTTTCCTATAATCATATAATGTATAAGTGCAATTTTAATAGTAAAGGATTAAATGTAACACAACCCTTTATCATTGTCCTATATTGCTTACTGTCTGACTATTTAAATAGCTCCTTACTGTATGTCTATTTTCTTTTTTAGTGGAATCATCTACAAACACAACACTAAGAATGAGCCTAATTGTACCGTATTCAAATATAAAATAATTTTTAACAATTATAAAAGACAATATAACACTATCTTATATAACACTAGGAGGTGCTCTGCCTTGACACAGCCGACGTGTGGAAGACTCTGAGGAGGGTCAACCCGCGGAAGGCCCCAGGTCCCGACAACATACCTGGGCGGGTGCTCAAGGAGTGTGCAGGTCAGCTAGCTGGTGTCCTCACGGACATTTTTAACACCTCGCTGGAGCAAGCCACAGTGCCAGCATGCTTCAAGTCTGCCTCCATCATCCCAGTGCCAAAGAAACCTCTAGTCACCTGCTACAACGACTACCGGCCCGTCACACTGACTCCCATCATGATGAAGTGCTTTGAAAGGCTGGTAAAGGAACACATCGTCTCCAGTCTCCCCCCAACACTCGACCCATTCCAGTTTGCCTACCGGCGAAACCGCTCCACTGAGGACGCCATCTCCTCTGCTCTTCACCTGAGCCTGGCCCACCTGGAGGTGAAGAACACCCACGTGCGGATGCTGTTCCTGGACTTCAGTTCAGCGTTTAACACCATCATCCCACAGCACCTGGTGGAAAAGCTGGAACATCTGGGCTTCAACACACCCCTTCGAAACTGGCTGCTGGACTTCCTCACCAACAGACCTCAGTCGGTCCGGGTCGGTCAGAACACCTCTGACGTCATCACCCTCAGCACGGGCTCCCCTCAGGGCTGCGTCCTGAGCCCCCTGCTGTTCACCCTGATGACATACGACTGCGTCCCCAGGTTCACCACCAATCACATCGTGAAGTTTGCGGACGACACAACGGTGGTGGGCCTCATCAGGGACGACAACGACCGGGACTACAGAGAGGAGGTGGAGCAGCTGGTGGGCTGGTGCAGTGAAAACAGTCTGATCCTGAACGTGGAGAAGACGAAGGAGATCATCGTCGACTTCAGGAAAAACCGCCCCCACCATGCTCCACTGCTCATCAACAGCTCAGCTGTGGAGGTGGTCAGCAGCACAAAGTTCCTGGGGGTGCACATCACGGACAACCTCACCTGGACTGTAAACACTTCATCTCTAGTGAAGAGGGCACAGAAGCGCTTGTACTTTCTGCGGAGGATGAGGAGAGCCCGCCTGCCCCCGCCCATCCTCACAACCTTCTACAGAAGCACCATAGAGAGCATTCTGACCAGCTGTCTCTCTCTGTGGTGTGGAGGCTGCAGAGCTTCTGACTGGAAGAATGTGAGGAGGGTGGTGAGGACAGCAGAAGGAATCATTGGGGCTCCTCTTCCCTCCATTAAGGACATTTCATCACAGCGCTGTGTGTCCCGAGCCCGTAATATCATCAAAGACCCCTCACACCCCCACCATGGACTGTTCTCCCTGCTGCCCTCTGGAAAGAGGTTCCGCAGCATCCGCTGCAGATCCACCAGGTTGTGCAACAGCTTCTTCCCCACTGCCATCAGACTGTTGAACCTTTGATCCACAAACCGAACTCTGCACCCATTGCACATTATCGGGCATCAAATGCTGCTGAACTTTTAACTTTTAGCCCTTTAATTGTTCATCTCATTCTATTTTCAATAACACATTTTTTGCACAAATGCCTATTTGCACTGAATCCACTGCAACTTGCACACTGTCTCTTATCCTCTGCACTGTTCACACTTTGACCACTGCTGCACTTTTTGTATTTTTCTATAACTTGAGCCATTTGAAATATCAATGCAACGTTCATAAGCTGTATGTAACGCAATTTCGTTCTGTATGCACCCTGTGCATACAAAATGACAAATAAAGAAGTCTAAGTCTATCTTATCTGTAATTTAACATTATCCAAAATAAACAGCCAGATTCAAGCATTTTTACCAGACATTAATGTTTGTACTAATTTACTTATAGACTGTGTGGAAATCTATGTAAGATAAAATCAATGTTTATATTCTTCCTTTGTTTGTTATTGCCTTTATCCTATTTCTAGAAGTATAAATAGTCAATAAAATAGAACTATTATTATGTGGAACCCTAATTATGCCTTTTAAATGAAAAACAGCAGATGTTTAGGCCCCATTTCTTGTTGTTGTACTCTATAAGAGAAATAACACCTGCTAATAATTATACCTGAACTCATAAAAAAATGAAAACAGTAATAGCAACTAAATATTGGTAAAAAGGAAACCCTCACATTTTCTTTTTTAGTTGGCTGTGGATAAGAATCAGAAATGTTGATGGCTTACAGCCTTTATTTGCCCATTTTGTGTCTTCAGAACTCCTGGCTGACTCAGAATATTTCGCTTTATTAAAAAAAAAAATAAGGTTTTTGTTTTTTAGTGTACATTATATTATTTTTTTTTAATTGGGACTAGTTTTGTAGCCTAATATTTATTGTAGTAACCGCAGCATTCTAGTGTGAATAAATTTTCAATTTTGTGCTCCAAGCACGCCAGGACTAGAAAACAGCCAATCAGAGAGAGAGAAGACGGAACCTAAGGCAGAACAACCAATGAGAGTGGAGTTAAACAGCGCACCACAGCTCCATGCGCTGCTGCGTGAAAGGGACAGGAGAGACCAGGCAGAGGAGCAGCGAGAGGAAAAGAAGCCACTGCTGCAACAACTACTGCTGTAAATTATAAACATGTTGCTCACATCCAATTATTGGTAGGGACAATTAGGTCGGTTCAAAATTTTGGTAGGGACATGTCCCTATGGTCCCTATGTAAACCTACGCCCATGTCCACAGGTAACCTGTGAGCATGTGGAAGATTTGTCATTAACATGAACAAACTGAATTCGATCAGATAGATAAGATTTAAACCAGTCTAGTGCTGTTCCTTTAATTCCAACAAAATATTCAAGTCTTTCTAATAGAATATTATGGTCAACTGTATCAAATGCAGCACTAAGATCCAACAGGACGAGCACAGATACAAGTCCATTATCTGAGGCCATGAGAATATCATTAGTGACTTTCACCAGAGCTGTTTCAGTGCTATGATGAGCTCTAAAGCCAGACTGAAACTCTTCAAAAAGTTCATTATGGTGTAAGTGATCGCAAACTTGTTTGGCAACTATTTTCTCAAGAATTTTGGATAAGAAAGGAAGATTGGATATAGGTCTATAATTGACCAAGTCATCTGGGTCAAGAGACAGTTTCTTAAGCAGAGGTTTAATTACAGCAACCTTAAAAGCTTTAGGTACATATCCCTGTAACAGAGATAGATTAATCACATCTAAAATGGAGGAGATCAAAGGGAATACCTCCTTAAATAACCTGGTTGGAACAGGATCTAACATACAAGTTGAAGGCTTAGATGAAGACAATAATTTTGCTAATTCAGAAAGTTCAACTGGATCAAAGCAGTCTAAACCCGGTTCAGATTCCATGACTACCTCAGGTACAATCGCGGATAGAGGAGTGCTTATGATCTTATTTTTAATAAGATCAATCTTATTTATAAAGAATCCCATGAAATCATTGCTGCTAAGAGCAGGTGGAATGGACGGTTCAACAGAGCTATGGCTCTGGGTGAGTTTGGCAACTGTATTAAAAAGAAATCTAGGATTATTCTTATTCTCCTCTATTAATGAGGAGAAGTATGCTGCTCTTGCTTTACAAAGGGTCCTCTTATACAGCAGTAAACCATTTTTCCAGACTTGGAAGGACTCCCGCAGGCCTGTGGAGCGATATTTTCTCTCCAGTTTCCTAGCATTTTGCTTCAAAGTACGCAGCTCTGCATTAAACCAAGGAGCAAGCTTTCTATTTTTAACGGTTTTCATTTTCAAAGGAGCTGCGTTGTCTAAGGCAGTACGCAGAGAACTAGCAACCCCATCAACAAAATCATCAACCTGTGAAGGGGAATAAGCTAAGCTTTTGCACTCTGCAGCATTGCTCAGTGACACAGCGGAGAGAGAAAGTGAAGCAGATTCTTTAAAATTTATAACTGCACTATCTGATAAAGATCTACTAAAATTGAACCTTCTTTTGGGGGAGGAGAACTCTGTTAAAGTAATCCTGAAGGTTATTAGAAAGTGGTCAGAGAGGACAGGGTTGTGAGGAAATACTGTTATTTCTTCGCATTCTATGCCGTATGTCAGCACAAGATCCAAAGTATGAAGATGAGAATGCGTGGGACCACTCACACTCTGAACAAAGCCAATAGTGTCTAAGATAGCATTAAAGGCTGCTCTTAAGCTATCGCCTTCAATGTCAGCATGGATGTTAAAATCTCCCACTATGATGACCCTGTCAGTATTTAATACCAAATCAGAAAGGAACTCTGAAAACTCATCTAAAAATTCAGAGTAAGGACCTGGTGGACGATGCAAAGTTACAAAAAGAAGAGGTTTTCTTGCCTTGAAATTTGGATCAGGGAAATTAAGGGTTAAATGTTCAAAAGAGTTGTAGGTATTAACTGTTTTGGGAGTAATCAGTAAGTCAGACTGGAAGATTGTTGGTACTCCTCCTCCTCGCCCAGAACTTCTGGGTATGTGAAAATTTAAATAGCTTGAAGGAGTTGCCTCATTTATGCTCACATAATCCTCTTGCTGCAGCCAGGTTTCTGTAAGGCAAAACAAGTCAATGTGATTATCACAAATCAAGTCATTAACTAGTAGACTTTTAGAGGAAAGCGATCTTATGTTAAACAGACCGCATTTAATTGTTTTAACTTTTTCCCCAATTTGAGTTATTTTGATTTTAATTAGATTATCATGATTTACTCCTTTGGGAATCTTTGCTAATTTATTAGATTTTGGTCGTGGGCAAGACACTGTCTGGATGGAGTAAAGAGTGGGTAACAGTAGAGAAGCTGCAGAGATGTGTGTTAAACTACAACTCTGCTTCCTGGTCTGCACCCTGGGTGGTCAGGGTTTTGGAGGACTAATAAATGTGGCCAGATGATCACCACATTCAGTTTATTAAGTAGCGAGAGCAGGATGAGCCATACTGCTGAGAGTGAACCATCAGAGTGGAGCGTGAAGCGCAGATTCTGAGCTAAGCTGCACAAAGATGCATTTCTGCACAAGAACAGCTGGAAGAGCAGAGTAAGTCAGAGTTCAGCGTGCAGTACCGGATCATTCTAGGTTATTTTCTCCCCTGCTGCTGCCGTCATGATCCATCTGAGGTCATGCGGAATGAGTACCCCTGCATGCCAGGTGGGCGGCGTGACCAAACAGGACGCAGCAGCACGGCAGATACTGCTTAGCAGATTACAGCACCATGATGCATTTAAACGTCTGACAGACCACCAGCTAACATTTATTTAGTCTTGTCTCGAAAACACACACCCATGGCTCATCATGCTTTTGTCATCAAAGATCCATGTTTAGCCTGTCAGTTCTCGTTATCATCATCAAAAAAAGGAGCGTCAACTAAATCATTTAGTGATAATCATCGTTGACAAAAACATCACGGGTGCATTCCCCTGGACCTACAAGTAATCTAAACCTGGTTCAGATTCCATGACTACCTCAGATGCTGCATCACCTTCCAGAGATAAACCAATCATAGTTAGAGGAGTTCTAATGATCTTATTTTTAATAAATTCAATCTTATTTATAAAGAATCCCATAAAATCACTACTTCTAAGAGCAGGTGGAATGGACGGTTCAGCAGAGCTATGGCTCTGGGTGAGTTTGGCAACTGGATTAAAAAGGCATCTAGGATTATTCTTATTCTCCTCTATTAATGAGGAAAATATGCTGCTCTTGCTTTACAAAGGGTCCTCTTATACAGCAGTAAACTATTTTTTCAGACTAGGAAGGATTCCCGCAGGCCTGTGGAGCGATATTTTCTCTCCAGTTTCCTAGCATTTTGCTTCAAAGTGCTCAGCTCTGCATTTAAGCAAGGAGAAAGCTTTCTATTTTTAACAGTTTTCATCTTCAAGGGGGCACGTTGTACAAGGCCGTACAATGGGAACTAGTAACCCCATTAACGAAATGTGAAGGGGAATTAATTAAATGGCTGCCCTCTGCAGTATTGTTCAGTGACACAGAGGAGAGAGAACGTGAAACAGATTCTTAAAAATTTATAACTGATAATGATCTCCTAAAATGAAACCTTCTTTTGGGGGAGGAGAACTCTGTTAAAGTAATCCTGAAGGTTATTAGAAAGTGGTCAGAGAGGACAGGGTTGTGAGGAAACACCGTCTATGAGGAAGTCCACAAACTGTAGTTAAAAGCCTTCAGCTGATCCAAAATGCTGCAGCCAGAGTTCTGATGAAATTGAAAAGAGAGATCACATCTCTCCTATCCTGGCTTCTCTTCATTGGCTTCCTGTTAAATCCAGAATAGAATTTAAAATCCTCCTTCAGAGGCCACATAGCGAGGGGTTAGACCAGCTTTTTATGCCAGTGGAAAGGGAGCTTAGTGCCGATTGTTGGCGGGTCGAGCCATGTTTGAAAAACACGCCTTAACCCACCATTATCAGTGGCAAAGAGGCTTTTCTGTTCTATTTGTTCTCGGATGAGCATTCTTCCTCATTGTCTAAACTAAAATGTTTGATCTTTCAAAGTCTAATTTCTTATAGCATCTGTTTATTAAGATATTTTTTCCCAAACATAAATAATAGCAATACCCCACGTGACATTCTCTCACTGCCTTCAAACTAAGATAGATTTCTACTCTGTACAGTTTATAGAGTTATAGTTAATCTTTCTCACTTGAAATGCTTTGCAGACACTTGGAGAATGAATTAAAACAAACAGTTGCTGATGAGAAGCTATGAGGAGCTCAGATGTATACAATGGTCATCAATCTATGTGCAGAAATGGTCTGGTGCACTTCTGAACCATGATGCATATCCCTATGTCCTCGCTGTAAAGACGCACCAGCTGAACACACAAATCTTTTGGTCCTGTCTGGTTCTTTCCATGTTCTACTCACACATTTCCATGAAGCCAAAAAAAACAACTTTATTTTAAAAAGTACTAGAAAGACCTGGACTTCAAGTACCTCTTAGTGAGACTGACTCATTAAAGTCGTAGGGATATCATATTTAAATGTCAAATCATTCTGGCTTAAACATGTATATAAATGTACTCGTTATCAGACCATATTTTTCCAAAAGTTATTTATATATTTTTTTTTTAAAATCCTGCCTTAAAATCTGTCGGTTTTGTTTCGGTATCTTTTGCAGGCCAGTAAGTTATTCTGCAGCCTGAACAATTAAATTTAGCCAATCATATATCAACGGTCATCTCTCCTATCCTGGCTTCTCTTCATTGGCTTCCTGTTAAATCCAGAACAGAATTTAAAATCCTCCTTCTCACATATAAAGCCTTAAATGGCGAAGCTCCATCTGATATCAGAGATCTGATTGTTCCTTATGTTCCTAACAGAGCACTTCGCTCTCAATCTGCAGGTTTACTAGTGGTTCCTAGAATTTCTAAAAGTAGAATGGGAGGCAGATCTTTTAGTTATCAGGCTCCTCTCCTGTGGAACCAACTACCAGTTTTAGTCCGTGAGGCAGACACCCTGTCTACTTTTAAGGCTAGGCTTAAAACTTTCCTTTTTGATAAAGCTTCTAGTTAGAGTGGCTCAGGTTATCCTGAGCTATCTCTATAGTTCTGCTACTATAGGCTTAGACTGCTGGAGGACATAGGGACCCCTTTTTCATCATTCTGCTTCATTCTATCTCTATTCTCCCACTCTGCAGAATCTGTTAGTTCAATCTCTAACGTTCTGCTCTCTCTGCTTTTTCTCATAATAGCTTCATCTGGTCTGTTCCTGTTTGGCTGTGACTCCATCCTGGAGAGAAATATCAGCTGTGCTGCTTCCATCAACACCTTTGTTTCTAGATGTTGGAGCTTGGCCTGTTTTTCAGTGTAGTCCTGTTTCTCTGACTGTGACTAACTGGATGTGCTCTCTTCATCCTCTGACATGGGAGCTGGCTCGGAGCTCCTCTGCCTTGCTGTGTGTTTCCTGGACGGGGCCGCCTGTGGAGCTGGTTGACAGTTACCTTTTGTATCTATGCTTCTTTTTCTATGTCTGCTTCAGTCTCCTTGAACCCCAGTCGGCCTCAGCAGATGGCCGCTCACACTGAGCCTGGTTCTGCTGGAGGTTTCTTCCTATTCAAAGGGAGTTTTTCCTCTCTACTGTCGCTACAACCATGCTTAGTGTGAGGGATTGCTGAAGAGTCAATGAGTCGATGCAATCAGCTGGTTTTTCTTAGATAGAAAACTTTGAATCAATCTGACTGGATGATCTGGTGAACTGGAAAGTTCCTGAGATGACATGATGTGAATTGGAGCTATAGAAATAAACTGAATTGAATCTGTCAATCAAATGTTTTCGGTCATAGCATCTTGATTCATATGTCGCAGCTAATATACGCAACGGTTGAAATCAGAATCCTTTCCTTTCCCATTGAGTTCCGTCCCAGTGTTCACGGGGATGGACGTCTGTGTCTTCGGCAGGCGTAGGGCTAACAGAACTGGTAGCGTTGCGAGGCAAGGGCTCAAACATGTACGGCTGGAAGCCTTCTACACCAAACCAAGCTTCTGCCGCCCTGGCGTCCTCTTCCACAACATCTTCGTCCCCGCTTTCCTCCTCTAAATAAAAAATGGATGACGGAGGAGACTCATCCACGACCTCCGACACTAAACTCTCCTCCTCTTGCATGTTTCCTCTGTCCATAGCGATCCTTGACAGCGTCGTTTCTAAGTCACCAATTTAGTGCTACTTGGTCCCAAAGGAATTTCCCATTGGGAACCTGCTAGCACTAAGTTTCTAACTGGTTAGCAAGATGCTTCCCACAAACCGGCCACAACTAAACTTGCTTCCAAACCTTCCGCCACAACAATCCCGCCCCCCTGATAATCGGCCAATCTCATTCACTTTATTCACTCGTGTAAAGTCGTGCACCACTCGGGAGAATTCAGAAATACAACGTTTGGAACAGCAGCTTCACTACGACTTTTATGTGACAATGACCACACAACCATTTCTTTAATTTCTTTTCATTTTATCATCCCGTGGGCTGTCTCTTTAAATTCACTACCGTTGCTGTTTTCAGTTGACTTCTGTTCTTGTAGCCAGAGTTGTTATTTTTTTACTATATATTACACACTGTATTCTCTCAAGTGAGGTCTAGGTTGGGACTTGTTTTACATTTGATCTGTCAAATTTAAAAACTTTATGATTCGCTCTGCTTGTCAGATATATGCACACTTCTGTGAGGATCACTATTAAAAAAGTGCTGTGAGATGATGAGTTGCCAACAGGTGCTACATAAACAATATAAATAGAATTTTATCCCAAGTAGGGCCAGCAGTGAAGAATTAACAGCTCCTGCCCCTTCATGTTAACGTCTGCATGATCAGCACATCCAGTGCCGTCATTAGAAGTGGGAATATTTCTATTCCAGTAAAAACAATGTTTACATTCGTCCTGGAAACCTTCCTTCGGTTCCTTTGTGTTGTGGGGCAGCAGCCACTCTCTGCATTTCCACAGCATCTCTGAAAGTCATTAAAACCTCCAGAGACACACAACTGGCTTTCATTTAGTCATTATGGCCCCCGTGAAGGCCCTGATTGTTGGTGGGGAGCCTCAGCCAGTGAAATGGTAGCATAGAGGGGGAGGGAGTAAAGGATGAAGAACGGACCACACATGTCTCCATGGACAGGGGATCCCCCGCCTCACTCTGGACTTTACTGAGACCTGTGGGAATCAGCTGGTTCCGACAGCCAGCCTTTCAGCTAACCTCTGCACTTTCCTCTCATGTTTTCTGTTTGGGAAATAAAAGAGTTTCACTTCTGGTTAGTATTTGAGTTTTCTGTTTACACCCTCCTAAAATATATGAAAAAAATGTCCAAAGATTTAGCATTTCATCAGAGAAATAAATCAGTTTTTTCTGTCTTTAATGTTTTTAAAGAAAAACAGAAGAGTGAAAGTAATCCTGATAAAGACAGCCGTGTTTAAAATCTGTGAGAAGGAACTTCACTGTAAAGCCGGGCATACACTGTGCCATATTTTCAATTGTTGCACGCAGCCACGGCTCAAACTGTATGTCATAGCCGCAGGTTTTAAAGGTGGATGCATGTTCCTACACTGTGCAGCCCAACGCACAGAACAGCTACCCAATAACAGCTTCAACTGCAGAGGAGAGCTTGGAAACATGTTCAGGATGCATCCTGATGTTCTCAGGCTGCTCTGCAGGATAGAGCAGTCATGACCTGACTGAGCTGCACCTCTGGGAGTTCCTCTGATGGAAATGAACATGTTGGAAATGGCCGGTTAGGTGATGTGTGTCCCTGGGGGGGTCTGTGGATGACTAATCAGCCCATTCTCCTTTTAAATGAAAGTGGAGTATCAATGAGGAGTAGTTCAGCTCCTGTTGACTGTTTGGGTTTCTTCAAAATGGCTTTGAAGTTTACTCTAAAACGTGCTCATTTATTGACTTCCATGAAATGGATCTTAATAAAGTTGAGGGTTTGCAGATGTTTGCCCCCCATGATAGACACTGCAATTATTCAGTTAGATTCAGCTCCACAATCTAAATACATTTCTGACAATCAGTCATTTAACAGAGAAAGTAACGGTATAATTATGCTTTACTCTCTTGTCATCTTTTAAGGTCTTGAAAAGCTTTGGGGATATTTGAAGAGAAAGACTTCTTTAAAGGCATATCTCACTGAATCAAATGACAAAACCCAAAGACTTAAAAAAAATGGTAAGATATGTGGAGAGTCCAGAAAAGAGTTTCCCCATAAACCTTTTCATTATGCTCAGGGACTTTCTTTAGGATCCTGTGGGAGGGGGTTTGAAGTTGTGACTAAAGTTATGAAAGTTTTGCAAACTGTCTCTGACTCCACCCCTGATAACTGTTATCTGGGGTGGAGGAGTCATGCAGATTTGGATTAAATGGGGCTGGGGTCACCCACCTCTCACTATATGTGTAAACAGCCAACGAGCAGCATCATTTAAATGATGATTCATTGATAAATGAATTATCAGCCCTGTAGGAAGCTGTTAGAAATCAGAATCCTTGAAATCTCCCCACCAAAGCGCCTCACACACGCCTGACCAGGACCTGCTGATGAAGCTCTGCTAGAACCAAGACTAGGAAACATTGCTAGATGAAATAGTTCAATTAAAAACAGGTTTTTTTGCTTCAAGAATGTAATCTAAATCAAAGAGTTGCATAGATTGGGTGATTCTTACGGGTTCGAACGAAGCCTGACCACACAAAGCCTCTGGGGCACATGTCTTTTTGATGTCCACCACCCCATGACTACAGCGGCAGGAAAAGTTCGGATACCGATCAGAATCGTCTCATATCTCCCTTCACTGTTTCCTGGAGCATTTCTACCCTGAAGATTTAGGTCTTAAAATAAATGCAGATTTTAGACAAAGCATTTCACTTTTCAAACCTCAAGGCCAAAACACAGCAGAACAGTTTTAGCATCCGATCCTGAGGAAAATCGGATTGTATGACGATAGTTTTTAATAAAATGCAAGCCTAGAGATCTGACAGCTGTGCTGGCGTAGCCCTGACCGACGCACACCGCTGGTCTTCTGGGGGAGTAAAATCTGTGAATCGCCAGGTTGGTCCCTTTAAAGGTTCGAAGGAAACACACAGTGGCTACATAGGAAGCACAGCTGACTTTAACATACACAGGAAATAAAAAAATGTCAATAGGCAGTGTGCTTTCACCAGTTAAATGCCTTCTTAACAATGACCAGCTGCTTTGATGTCTTCCAGTCAGGTTTCCATACCATTCACAGTACAGAGACTGCCCTGATTAAGCTCAATGACATCCGTATAAAGTCAGACTGTGGAAGAACCTCAGTGCTGGTATAATTGGACCTCAGCGCAGCGTTTGATTCTGTTGCTCACTCGATTTTAGTGGAGCATCTAGAAAACTGGGTGGGTCTTTCTGGTTCAGCACTGGACTGTTTTGAATACCTGAAGGACAGGGACTTCTATCAGTCAGTAGGGAACTTTAAATCAGAGACCAGAAAAATCACATGTGAGGTCCCTCAAGGCTCCATTCTAGGGTTCCTCCTATTCAACATCTACATGCTCCCCTTGGCTCAGATTATAGCCAGATGATTTACCATCACTATGCAGATGACACACAGCTGTACATCAGCAGGTGACTATAAACCCATCAGAGCATTGGTTAGATGCTGAGAACAGATCAATCTGTGGATGAACCATTATTTTCTACAACTGAATAAAAACCAACCTGAGGTAATAATCTTTGGAGCAAAGGAGCAGAGATCCAGAGTTAGCTCCCAGCTTCAGCTGCTACAGTAGAAACCACTGATTATGGCTGAAATCATGATGGAATCACACCTGAATATCTCAGATTTAAGCTTTCAAAAACCTGCAATGCAGTGATAGAGTTGATTCTTTCCCGCTAGCATCGCAGCCCTGACTCCTTTACAGAGGAAATGAAGACCTCGCCTATTCAGCCAGGCCAACAATTCCCTCTAACGACCCCCCTTTCAGAGACATAGACAGGTAAGGGGGGATTGCAAGCTTACAAAGAAGCAAAACGACCCCCATTGCAAAGGGGGGGACCCGTTCATTTGTTTCTATTTGCTTTTTTTCTAAACTAAAACCAGGCTTTGTTGGGCTGCTGGATAAAACCTGGAACTCAACACTATTTCTGACATTTGAATTGAAAAAGCTTCCTGGATGGAAGAGAAACATCTTCAAACTTGGAAAAAAAGTCCAGTGGATTGATTTTAACTTTTTTGGAATGACTATAAACTGGATGACTGAGAATCTTCAACAACGTCTTTTCAACAATCTAAAACACAGTTTTTCACTTTTAACTTTTCAACCAAATGTAGACGTCGTTTAGACGTAAATTCTGTCATCTTTTCAATCAGTTTTTGCTGGGTGGGGATCAATCATCTTAACAATGAAGCTGATAAAAAAAATATATTTCCTAGAAATTCTGCCCTCCCCTACTGTTTGATGTATTCCTGTATATCCATCAGTAGTTAAAGGTCGAGGGTCAGCAAATGCTAATTCTGCCTGTAAAACAATGACAGCGTAATTGTTGGTTTATGATCTGGAGCCTCATTTGGAGCTTTTAAACAGGCTTTTGAAAAACTTTGATAATTTGCTGCTGTAATATAATAGATTTTTTTTAGAATAAAAAGTTAGCAGATGTGCATAATCAAAAAATAACAGAAATACAATTATAGAGCATTCAGTATTGTAAGAAAGCCCACACTGTTTCTGAATAAATACATTATTGTATGAGTTAAGTTCTGTTTATGTCTCTTTCCTTGTAAGTGTGAAATGTCCCATGCTCCTGAATGCACCATAGTTATCTGGCGCTCGTGAATGCATCACACTGGTCTGTGAACACTGTGCTGTGTAGATGAGTGTTTGATTTTACGCTTAAGACAAAGCTTTGCAGTTTCAAACTCACGTCAGCATCACTGTTTATTGTTGTGTTTGATTAACAAGAGACTAGAACAAATAAATCAGCCGCACCTCAGACAAAATCTTTGGATTTAATGTTGTTCATATAACCCCTACTTCTGTAAATGAATCTGCTTAATAACCATGTAATGATGCATACAGAGCCACACCCCTCCCCCCACTAGGCAAATCAGACCACAACCTGGTTCACCTACAGCCAACAAGGGTTTGACCCTCCACTGCTGCTGCAGCTATCTCCCCTTCACCCCACAATTCACCTCCCCCCAGAAACAGCACCTCCACCACCAGCCTCCACCTGCCCCCCCACCTTAGCAATCACAGCACCGCCATCCTACTCTGCTCCTGAAGACCCACCCCCACCTGTCCACTCCCACCTGGATAAGGGAAGTAGCACAGCAAGGCTTCTCTTCCTGGACTTCTGCAGTGCATCCAGCACCATGCAGCCCTCCCTGCTCAGAGACTAACAGAATATCCTGGGAGTGGACCCCCTGCCTGGTCGCATGGACCTCCAGCTACCTCACAGATAGGCCACAGTATGTCAGGCTGAAAGACGCCATCTCTGAAACTGTGGTCCGCAGTACTGGAGCCCCCCAGGGCACAGTGCTGTCCCCTGTCCTCTTCACCTTATTCACCTCAGACTCTCTCAAAAACAGTTAAAACTATTTACCAGGTCAGTGGAACTGTATTTACCATTGATTGTACAACAGGCATTCTGCAAGTCACACGAGGGACCTTGCAGTCAGATGTCAACATTCAATTCATTTATGACCACCACCCAGACATTAACATCACATTTGGCAGTTCTTTCAAGATAATACTCTTAACACGTGTCTTAAATTGCTTAATTAAAATGCATTTTTCAAACCTTCGATTCTCTCCTGGGGGTTACATCTGCTGTGCCGAGGATTACCTCCCCTGTTGCTGGAGCACACATCGTCCTAAACTCACAACCATTGATGAGAAAACGGATTGAAATATGAACAAAAAAGGGAAATTTTAAACATATTCTTAATGTTTTCATATATCTTATACATGGATGCCTTAAAAATTTATAGTTTTGATGCACAGATAATTTTTTGATGCTGATTCCCGCATTTGGTATCAACACCATTCTAGATCATTTCTGACACTTTGTTAAACTTAGAGCCTGGAATCTCACAAAGATTCCCTCCCCTCCTTATTTTCACATTCCTTCAGATCGCGGTGTCTTAGCCGCTCGGCCGTGATGCTGTTCAGAACACCATCAACGGCTCCGCTGGTTGCGCCACTGAGGTCGAAAATGAAACGGCATGTGCCCTCTGGGCCACCGTAATTTGGTCGGGCTCCTCGTAAGCACACAGCCTGCCAAATGTTGAAAGGGCAACATTATTGCTGTGTAAATGTACACATTCAGTGCTAAAATGTAACAGGGGACATTATGGGGAGGTGGTCATTTAAGAAGGGGGATGATTTTAAGATTTTTGAAAGAGGAGGGAGGCCATCCCCCCTCATTCCCCCTAAACTAGTACTGCTTATAACATCTGAAAACAGAGGGGGCTTAAAGCCGAAGCCCAGAGTAATCTTTGGACCAAGTAATCTGCGGTTAGATTCAAATTGTGGTGATTGTTACTGTTAATGGATGAGCTCTGATTCTAAGGAATCACGTGATAATGCTTAGAAAACCAACAGGAAAAGCTAACAGGTCAGATAACAGCAGGTTCTGGTTCTGTTGAACCCAACCAAACCCCCCCACTCCCCTCCACTTGTTACATCGTTAACCCCCTCTCTGCTTTCACTGTCTCACTAACATTATTGCTCTCTGGCCTTTCGCCTTTCTTCTTCACCCCTCACTGTTTTGTCTGCTTATGCAATAAAAGGCTGCATCCCCCCGCCCCTCTGAGGACACATGCTAACAGCATTCTCTGCAGGCTGTCACTTGATGGCAGAAAGATCTGAGTGATGAAGTTCTACTAAATAGGGATGAATGGGCCTGAAGCATGCTGCCTCCCATGCTACCCCTCTGCTAATGCTAACAGCAGGCTGCACTAGAATGACAAACACAAGGACAGGGTGACAGGATAAATGATCCACACTGAATAAAGTGTAGAACATATTTCCAATGAATTCACTGAATAAATTAAATAAGAAACAGAATCATGTAACCCATTCAATATAACGTGACATTTTCCCACAACCGAACCAATTTCTGTGGGTACAGCCCTGAACACACCGGCTGTTTATCTCCAATCTCAAAAAAGTAATTTTTTTCCTGTTTGTTTGATTTCACCTTCAGCTGTGACCCACATCAAACCATGCAGAGGAACGGACTGGAGGTTTGTTCCCAATTCATCAAGATGTGATTAGGGCTGCAACTAATGATTATTTTTTAAATCATTTAATCTGTCAATTCTTTTTTCTATAAATAATGGGATAGCCAGAGGTTCCTTAAAGGAAAAGTCGGTGCAGCGAGGAATAATCAATGGATCATTATTTATACCTAAAACAAATATGTTGCGATGATTTAATGAATAATAATAATAATATATTTTTCACTGCAATCACTGAGTCTGGGAGCGGCCATTTTTGCCCAAATATAGTAACCCCTCCCTCCTGCCATCTTCCAGCAGTGACGTCACGGTGCGGTAAGCCTAGCGCCATTCTCCCCGCTTTACAAGCAAAATCAATGGGAACTACTAGACACATCTGCAATCAACAACAATTATTGAAGATTTCCAGAGGACTTCACCATTGAAATTCACCAGAGCTATAGTGAAACTGACAATGCCCACGTGCATGGCAGCTGGATGCTGGAATTCATCGGGTAAAAGTGAAAAAAAAAGAGTTATTCCACCTTTCTGATTCCTGATCCTCCACAGACGGGTTGGTCGTTGGATCACCAACTTGAAGAGTGAGGATTTGCCATCGAACTTCTGGCCAGAGAAAAAACACGTAATATGTAGCCAACAAGGATTCAAGGATTTTCTTGAATTTTGTTAAAGACCCGCCCTCTCCATTTTAAAAATGCATGTGCAAGGGCGTGCACGAGCCCATTTCTCCTCGTGCACGCTCTGTTTAATAGCTGCTGTTCTCATCGCTCATACCAGCTTATTGTGTCTGACCGTCCGCCCTAACCTCTAAATCCCTCGATCACTATATAGAGTGGGGACTGTATAGTGAACTTTATAGTAAGCTAGGTTAACTGACCATTGAGACGGATGATCACTGTCCCGTTGATTCACTGTACGGTGCCTGCGCCATCTTTGTTATTAGTCGCTGCTGTGAGGTAGCAGCAGCTTATGGTGACAGCGGGCCGCCGTGATGGCAAATGTCCTAATTCTTTGCGAGGAGAGCTCTCAGTGCAAAGCATTCTGGGATATATCTGCCTATTCTGAGGCCTTTCTTTTCTTCTCATACGCTTCGTAGACACTTTTTCTCTTCCGACCTTCGGCCATTTTCAAAGAACCGCGGTGAGGAAGGTGAGCTTCAATGACTGTCTGAAACCGTAGCTCACCACAGATATACGCCCGAAAGAAAAAGCTAGCTAACGGGACGAGCACGTAGGATGGCCTTACGTAAACACATCACCAAAATGATTGACAGTTAGAGGACCACTGATTGAGATGATCCACCCGGAAATAAAAGATCATCCACTATACCTTTAATTGCAAAATGTTCACATCTTTTTATGATTTTGAGAGGGTCGCTCTTTCAGCCAAAGAAACGTTTTAGAGTCTCTATACTTCGGTTAATGATTAATCAGTTATTATTTCAATAACCGATTAATCCGATTAATTGTTTCAGCCCTACATGTTATAAGAGAGTTACTCAGACAAGCTCATAATTATTATAAATACAATGTCATGGTCTTGGTTCTTTTGTGCTTTACATTGCTCCATGTTTTCTAGTTTTATTGGTTTATTTCCTGTTTTGTTGTAGTTTCTAGATGTATGTTAGTTCTCAGGTTTTTCTGTTGTTGTTCTCTGTTGCCCTCTTGTGTGTGCTCCTTTCTCCTTGGCTCCCTCGTTGTCTCCTCTCACACCTGCTCCTTGTCAGCTCGTTAGCCCTCCCTTTACTCACCTTTTTAATTGACCTCCACCACCCAAACCATCACTCTGTGACTTTTATACCCAGCAGTCAATCACCTCTGTACCTCCACCATCTCCATCTGTTGGTCCTCCTCTGTCATCTGCTTCCTCCAGGCGTAAGCGCCACCGGGGGAAGAAATCCACTCCCCCTACAAGGGGTCAGCCTGACACCTCCACCTCCTCTCCGGCGGGTCACCCTGACGCCTCTACCTCCTCTCAGGTGGGTCAGCCTGATACCTCCACTCCCTCTCCGGAGGGTCAGCCTGACGCCTCCACCTCCTCTCAGGTGGGTCAGCCTGATACCTCCACTCCCTCTCTGGAGGGTCAGCCTGATACCTCCACCTCCTCTCCGGTGGGTCAGCCTGATGCCTCCACTCCCTCTCCGGAGGGTCAGCCTGACGCCTCCATCTCCTCTCCGGCGGGTCACCCTGACGCCTCTACCTCCTCTCAGGTGGGTCAGCCTGATACCTCCACTCCCTCTCCGGAGGGTCAGCCTGACGCCTCCACCTCCTCTCCGGCGGGTCAGCCTGATGCCTCCACTCCCTCTCCGGAGGGTCAGCCTGATACCTCCACTCCCTCTCCAGAGGGTCAGCTTGACGCCTCCACCTCCTCTCCGGTGGGTCAGCCTGATGCCTCCACTCCCTCTCCGGAGGGTCATCCTGATACCTCCACTCCCTCTCCAGAGGGTCAGTTTGACGCCTCCACCTCCTCTCCGGCGGGTCAGCCTGATGCCTCCACTCCCTCTCCAGTGGGTCAGCCTGACGCCACCACTCCCATGGGTCAGTCAGCTGCTAGCCTTAGTACACCTCCTAAACAGGTCAGTCATCTGAGTCGGCATCTCCATGACCAGCAGCTAGCTTCACGGGTTTGTAGGTTTAGACCAGTGTCCATTATTACACCCCTTGCAGTCAGAGCTCCCCATCTTGAGGAGTCTCAATTGTGGGGCTTCTTTTATGGGGAGAGGGAAGATCTTTTCCCTTTCCTGCCACCTCCATCAGCTCCTAGCAAGCCAGTTAGCCTAGCGTCAGAGCCCTTTAAAGGGCCAGATCACCTAATTCCAGAGCCCTTTAGCGGGCCAGATCGCCTAATTCCAGAGCCCATTAGCGGGCCAGATCCCCTAGTTTAAGAGCCCATTAGCGGGCCAGATCCCTTAGTTTCAGAGCCCATTAGCGGGCCAGATCCCCTAGATCCAGAGCCCATTAGCAGGCCAGATCCCCGAGCTTCAGAGCCCATTAGCGGGCCAGATCCCCTAGCTTCAGAGCTCATTAGCGGGCTAGTTTCCCTAGCTCCAGAGCCCAACTGTAAAGTGCCTTGAGATGGCATGTGTTGTGAATTTGGCGCTATATAAATAAACTGAATTGAAAAATTTAATTGAATTAGCTTGCCAGTTTCCCCAGCTCCAGAGCCCATTAGCAAGCCAAATCCAGAGCTAGAGTCAGAGACCCCTGAGCCCCAGCGGGCGCACCAGGCCTCCAAGAGCCCTCAGCGGGCGCTCCAAGCCTCCAAGAGCCTTCAGCAGGCGCTCCAAGCCTTCAAGAGCCCTCAGCGGGTGCTCCATGCCTCCAAGAACCCTCAGCGGGTGCTCCAAGCCTCCAAGAGCCCTCAGCGGGTGCTCCTCGCCCTCTCAGAGGTTGTTCCTGAGCCGCAGTCGTGGTTCCTGCAGCATCAGAGATGGCGTCCTCCTCCGAGGTACCTGCACCATCAGAGGCGGCGTCCCTCCTTCGAGGTTCCTGCAGCATCAGAGACGGCGTCCTCCCAGGCCGCTGCATCAGAGATGACCCTCCTTTGTCACCAGCCTCTTCCAGAGGCTCTCCTTCGTCGGGGACAGCGTCGCCTCCGGCTCCCGGCCGGCCTAGAGAGACTCTGCCTCACCTCGGGCCCCACGGCAGGGCTCCAGAGACTTTGATTGCCCTCGCTCACCTTTGGTGGGTTGTTTTGTTTTTTGGACTCTGCTGTTTGGTTTTGTGTTTCTAACTTCCAGGCAGCCTACTTATGTTGTTTTATTTGAAACTGAAATAAGAGCCTGAGAATTAATAAAAGATTAAGTAAAAACGTTTTTATTCTATAATTAATTATTGTAGGTTCAACTTTTTAACAATCACAATTAAACTTTATTTTCTCATACTGGAAAGTTTCACACTCTTATTTGATCCATCCCCTTGGGGAGCAGTGGGCTGCTATTGTGCGGCACCTGGGGAGCCGTGTGGGGTTAAGGGTGTTATCATCAACACTTTTTATTGCTATTCCGTGTAGTGCGTAACACTATTAATTCGCATGGGACTCTATGTCTTGCAATTACTGTCTTAAGGAACGTAAAGACTGCCTCGCTGGATGTTGTTTGCAAGGGGGCTAACTCAGGGTAGTTTGAGAGGAAATCTGTCACCAAAATATGTCTCAGGTTCCCTCCTAATCTGTAGAATGGTCTTCCTGGCACAAGGTCCTGCCAGCTGTTTTGATCAGTAAGTCAAGCATACTTTGCATGAGGCTGTGGTCAGGGCAATGTCTTGATTCATTCTTGGCCCATACATGACTTCACGAACATCAAGCTTACTGAACCGCTTGGCTCCTGCGAACTGAGACATAATATCCTCACGGATTGGCAACTTGAAATGCTCTCGTTTGACTGCTTCAATCAGATCTCTGGGATCCTGGCATATGCGTACTGCACCATTTTTCATTTGTACGACAAGGGAACTCACCCAATCTGTCGGTTCATTAATTTTCTGTATAACTTTCAGCTTTTCCATTCTTGCTAATTCGTCCTTCAGTTTTTCTATCAGTGCAAATGGAACTTTTCGGCATGCGTGAACTACTGGTGCAACTGTTTCCTCCAAATGTATTTTGTGTTCACCTGGTAAGCAGCGTAGTCCCTCAAAAACATCCTTGAACTCTTTAAAGTGTCTTGACCACTGTTGTGTGTGTCTATCTTCTTTTTGTCTGCTGTCTGCTGTCACCATAAATACTCTTCTCACAAGATTGGTTTTCTCACATACCGTTACACCTTGTATTGGTTGCACTTTCTTTTCAACAATCAGCAACTGTGCCTTTATCATCTGGCCTTTGTGTTTGAATGTGGCTATACAGCTACCTTTAACTGGCATGCTTTCTCTGGTGTAGCCTGTCACCTTAATTTTTACTGGATGTATCTTGCTTTTTATTTTCAGTGTTTTGTAATCAGTAAATGACAACAAGTTCGGTATGCAACCTAAACAGTATGATTGTGTCATTTACATTCACTGGTACAATCCATTCTTCTTTTCCAGCAGGGTAACCTGTACTACATCTACAATATATCATCTGGTTCCTCGCCTACTGTATGCATGATTTTCTTTGTGTCAGTTGTGCCTCATTTGGCATAATGGTTTCTTTTTCCACAATTATTGCATATTTTCCCATAAGTTGGACCTTCCCCTCGGAGCGTGACTGCCTCCACATTTCTTACAACTGCCCTCCACCATTTTATCCTTATTTTGTTTATTGTGGTGCTTCTTGTGCTGCTTATAATTCTTACTGCATGCATTTCTGTTTTGGCCAGTTCTTTAAAGGAATAGTCTGCCGCAGTTTCCGTAGGCTCGTGAACTCGCAGGCGCGCGCTTTTAGGAAATCCCATACACTACTGTTTATGCTCTAAAAACATTCTAAATGACTTCGTTTCGAGTAAATTATGGACGCTACCCACTCAGGACACTTGGAATACATTGGACGAGCAGTATGGAGGAATATTGACACGTTTTTTGTGGACTTTTATGGACCTTTCTGCCTCGGGCGCCATAGACCTCCATTATTTGAATGTCAGCAGACAGCAAGAAGCCTCCCAGATCTCCAGATGCATTTGAGATATCAAAAAAGTACTCCAGAGTGTTGTTCAGCATGGGGGTGAGTAGAAAATGAAGGCTAATCATGTTTTGGGTGTACTATTCCTTTAACTTGCTCGCGTGAGGTTTGTGATGCCCTGCACTGGTCTATTGCTTGTCCAAATTCAGATCTTTCTCTCGTAGCAATCTCTCTCTCAGGCCATTTTCTGCAATTGTCTTGCTTAAAGTATACAGTTCTGCCAGGTAAAGATTGAAAGCATTGCCAGGCTTTTGGTCACAGGAAAATAACTTGTATCTCTCAAACGTTGTGTTTTTAGTAGGCACAAAGTACTCTTCATCTCTGTGTCGGCAGAGTTCTCCCGCACTCTCCTCGCTGCTAGTACTGCTGCTGTTTCCAGCATCGCACACACCTTGCTTCTGGGCTGCCATTCGCTTACTCATCAACGAAACTCCTGTTCTTCTCTTATTTTTGAATATTTTCACGATCTGACACCATGATATGCCGTGTAGGGCGTTAATGAAATGACACACACGGTCTGCGTGGGTTTATGCTGAATATTTACTGACTAACTGCGATCTCGGTAATCTGGGTGTACATACACCCAGGTAACCTCTTACTTGGTGCATTATAGGTAATGTAGTATATTTAAGCAACACATAACAACACATTTAGTAAGAGGGGAACTCATGTTGAAGAAAAAAATGCTCAAAGGGAAACACAATCCAAAAAAGGTGGGAAACCACTGCTCCTGTGGATCCAAGCCTATTTATTATTTCCTTGTGTTGGTCTGATTTTTGTGTTTGCAGCGCATTTGTACCTCTGAGCCAAAGTAAACCAGAGGCGTTTGTGGGGGTTGTGGGTTGGGGGGGTGTTGTTTGTGGTAGGGTACTAAACAACATTTGGCGACATCAGCATCTGTTTTTTCAGAGATGATGAGCAAACTAGGAAAAGCTCAGTATTAATAAATGTTATATTCTAAATTCTTACATAAGCCTAAAACACGGCTGGATCTTCTGGAAATAAGTATGATGAGTATTAATTTATATCATTGCAGTAAATGAGACAAAAATTAAAGTGACATGTCCCCCCCACCACAACTCCTGTGATTAATCCCGTAGTTTTCACCATTTTACCTTTGATAGGGTGTTTAAATTACTGCGTCATATGTTTGCAAAAGCTTCATTTTCACTTTCTGATTCCTGTAAACCGAGAGCAGTCATTGCATCTAGTTAGGCATTAATCATAATCAGCTCATCTCTGATGCAGATAGCGGACAGAGCAGAGCATTGCTTCACCCTGCAGCTGTTTGATGTGCCGAGTGTCTCCTGAAGCTGCCGACATTGATAAAACAATTTACAGAACCAAAGGGCTCGTCAAACAAAGCCAGAGCTACGTAAGATAGCTCCATGCTAATATAACCAAGGTGTGGGCAGAGGACTGATCCACCCACGCTATGTAGGTAAGGACGCAGTGTGACTGGACTTTGCAGGGTCAGAATAACATGTCAATACTTTGACTGGGACTAAAGTTTATAAGTTTATTTTTAAAAGGAAATAAATTCTACACTTCATTTCATGGCAGGTGCTGCAAAAAGAGAAATATAAATTATTCATTTCTTCTTGAAATAAGTGCATTTGTTGTTTAATTGAGGTGGTAAGTGAGACACTTCGCCAATGGAACAAAACATTTTACATAAAAAAAAAAAAAAAAAATATATATATATATATATATATATATATAAACTGAATTGCATTGAATTGAACTGAATTGAAATAAGACAATGCAATTGTTTTTTCTTTTAAATGTAAATTGTCTTGTTCCATAGGCAAAGTGTTTCATTTAACACCTAAATTTCAGAACAAATTCACTTTTGCAGTGTACTTTTGGGGATGTAAGACGTCTCTACACTCAACGATAGAGGGAATGCATGTCTGAACAAAGACTGCTAACATTTTAAACAGATTGTTTTTAAAGTTTTAGATCAAGCAAATAGCTCTGTCCCGTGGGCTCCTCTGATGTGCTTTACTCACTTTAGTGCTCAGTGAGGTGCAGCGAGTTTATTCCCACGCTGTTTTCACTGCAGTTAAAGGGATAAAGGTGAACAGCCGTCTCCATGGCCAAACAAACAGCAACACCTTTCCAAATGGTGAAGGGCTGTCCGTTTTGACGGGAGCATCAATGAGCTTCAGCAATTCACTCAATAGTAACAGTTTAGCAGGAAGGTGCTTTAAAAATATCCAAGACTGTAAAAATGTCCATAGCTGTATATTGGTCATTCATTCTCCAGCTGCACAGTTTTAAAACACTGTACAGTACAGTATTCTATCATGTATCTTTTTATTCTTCACTATTATTTTATTCTTATACATTTTTCTAAGGTGTGACCATTTTTGCATAATCTTTTTGCTTCTATAAACACCAGAATTTCCCCATTGAGGGACAATAGAGTGACTTTCTATTCTATTCCACGGTTAAGGAAAGAGGACTGTTAGTTTTAATGTTATTTAGATTTAGATCCCCACTGTTACTAAAGATATATTAATTAATCAATTACATTTTAAATTGTTAGAAAAAAAAAGACATTATAGAACAATGATCCTTCCTATGAGTTTAAAAGCCTTTTTATGAACATAAATCAAACAACGTGCTAATTTTAAAAGACATTTAAAGCAAATAATATGATCATTTGGAATCAATGCAAAAAGAATCTGTCTCTGTGATTATGACACATTGAGAGCTGATTAGCCATCAAATCTTAATCAGAGGACCATAAATATGGGCTTTAAACACCTGCAGAGGCTTTTCAAAGTGTTACCTTACTGGGTCAACAGCTTTATCTCTCTGGGTTTTTCTTTTTTTTTTTTTTTAGTTTGCATAAGGTCAGCAGACAAGCTCAGTCAGATATTTGTGAATGAGCAAGTGATGAATGCCCCAGCATAAGTGCATGTAGGTGTGTGTGTGCGTGGCTGCGTGCACAGCGTAGTGTGGAGGGCCCTCCATTCATACATTCCTTCCTCCCACTGTAACCTGAGCCTGGTTGGGGGAGGGATGTGAAGCAGAGAACCACAGTGAGAAAAGCAAGGCTGGAGTCTCCCTTTGTTTCTAAAAATTCACCATTCCAGATAAATGACTCAACTTTCCTTTCTGCCAAGTCAACTTGAAGCAAGGCGACATGCAGGAGCAGCTGCGTGGTCAGGAGGCCTGTTCAATTTATCGATGGAATAATGAACCAGTTACCAGCCACACCAGCGTAGCATCTCCAGACTTCCTGCGTTACATTAACGCACAGCCTACTGTGTATATAGTACATTGCTATTAACTCAGTACTCAAGTTGACCATCCTCTGTGACATTTTATTACTGAATGTGTGAAATTTCTACTGTATATTAACAGAAATGGCAATAATATTGCCTCAACAATTGGCGGGCTGTGGGCTTACGAGGCGCCTGAGCAAAATAAATTAAAGAAGTGTCCTACTATGACTATGAAGCTGATCCCAGTGGGAATTGAGTCCCTAACTATGTAGGGGCAGTGATAGCAATGCTAACTATGTAGGGGCAGTGATAGCCATGCTAACTATGTAGGGGCAGTGATAGCCATGCTAACTCTGTAAGGCCAGTGATAGCCATGCTAACTATGTAGGGGCAGTGATAGCCATATTAACTCTGTAGGGGCAGTGATAGCCATGCTAACTATGTAGGGGCAGTGATAGCCATGCTAACTCTGTAGGGGCAGTGATAGCCATGCTAGCTCTGTAGGGACAGTGATAGCCATGCTAACTATATAGGGGCAGTGATAGCCATACCAACTCTGTAGGGGCAGTGATAGCCATGCTAACTATGTAGGGGCAGTGATAGCCATGCTTACCCTGTAGGGACAGTGATAGCCATGCTAACTCTGTAGGGGCAGTGATAGCCATACTAACTCTGTAGGGGCAGTGATAGCCATGCTAACTCTGTAGGGGCAGTGATAGCCATACTAACTCTGTAGGGGCAGTGATAGCCATGCTAACTCTGTAGGGGCAGTGATAGCTATACTAACTCTGTAGGGACAGTGATAGCCATGCTAACTATGTAGGGACAGTGATAGCCATGAAAACTATGTAGGGGCAGTGATAGCCATGCTTCGTCTGTAGGGACAGTGATAGCCATGCTAAATCTGTAGGGACAGTGATAGCCATGCTAACTATGTAGGGACAGTGATAGCCATGATAACTGTGTAGGGACAGTGATAGCCATGCTAACTCTGTAGGGACAGTGATAGCCATGCTAACTATGTAGGGGCAGTGATAGCCATGCTAACTATGTAGGGACAGTGATAGCCATGCTAACTATGTAGGGGCAGTGATAGCCACGCTAGCTATGTAGGGGCAGCTGTCATTACCCGATCCGTACCGGAAGCACGATCCGTACCATCAGCTCATTTGCGCGTGCGCAAACAGAATAACTTCCGGTGGAAATATTTCCGTTTTCTTACTTTTTTATTCTTTTGTATTTTTTAGAGGCATGGGTTTCTTTTTGTATATCTTTGTATTTTCGTCAATATTGCATTTTCTAAAAATAAAAAAACAGAAATAAATAAAAAAGTTCAATCGCCTTGTGATAGTTACTTTGACTGCTCTGAGCATGCGCAAATATACGTCACACAGCGTATATATTTAAATTTGTTTAAATATTTGATTTACTCTGTACTTAACTATGCACTCCAGCAGTACTGATCCCACAATGGATTAATTTGCTACCTTTCGTGACCTGCAGTTTTTCATTGATAAGGGAATATTTCCCGAAAATTTGGATTTTTATTCCAGAAAAAATTACGTCAAGCAATACAATGGATTGAATTTAAAAAGCATCAAATTCTTCCAGAAAAGTCTTCAATATTGTCTTTACGATGTAGTTTAGTAATCTTTAATAATTTAAGGATATAAATAAAGTTTTTTCAGTACCGTAATTACATTATTTTTTGGCGACCCGGAAGTTATTCTGTTCGCGCAGGCGCAAATGAGCTGATGGTACGGATCGTGCTACCGGTACAGATCGGGTAGCGACAGCAGCGATAGCCATGCTAACTCTGTAGGGGCAGTGATAGCCATGCTAACTATGTAGCCAGCCCAGGGACTGACTGCAGTTCTACTGTAGGTGCCTTGGTCAAGGTCAATGACCGGGGTACCTGACATCCCAAGTCTCCTAAAAGTTCAGGGAGTCTCCCCAATAGCGATAGCTGTTCACAGATGCCCGCGAGTCGGATAAATTATCCTGGATTTTAGACTATGGGAGGTAGTGTTTTTCTAAAGCGAGTGAGAGCGAGCAGGCAGTACAATAATTCGTGCATAATTTGTGGATTAGAACTACTGCGATTGTGCAGGAACAACAAGAGAGAGCGGTGTGGGGAGGAGGTTGCTGGTGAAACCTGTGCAGTGTATATGTCCAAAGCGATGCTCTGATCAACCAGCGTTCCAGGCGACTGGTTGATCAGAGAGCTGATTGGATCAGTCCCATAAGTTTCTCTGGGTTACTCTCTGGCAGTCACCTAGTTACCACTCAAAGCTGTGCATCCTGGGAAACGGCAGAGGTTCAATCCTCGAGGAAAAACGAAAATATAGGACTAATTTTAGAGCAGAACATACTAAAGTATATCCACGTCTAGTGAAGTGGAGGAACAGTGACGGATCTAGACCAAATGTACCAGGGGGCCAGGAGGGGGCCAGCATGTTTTCATGGGGGCCCAGAAAAGCATGAAATAAAAATCAGGGCAAGGGATTCAAATCTATTAAGAGAGCTGCATGAAGGGAAATTTATTTTCAGTTAGGTTCAATAAAAATTCTATTTCTTATGAGGTCAATGTACATTTATTACTTAACATAATTTAAGTTAAAACTACTGTTTTCTATAAAATTTAGATCAGAATTCAAGAAAAATTAGTCTGTTTAAAATTAGAGCATTTTTTTCTATTTGTTATGAAAAAAACATTTAGCAGATGAAAACCAGGATCCTATCTTAAAACCACTGAAGCTATCACCTTATTGTTTTTGAATAATTAGTAAAACAGAATTTGTAAAGAAAAAGAATGAAATAGATCCAAAGGACCTATCAGTAATCATGTCTGTTCCAGTGCATGTCATCATTCGATTAGTATTATGTCTTCAGTACAGGGGCCATAACAGGGGCCAGGACATGATCAACGGGGGCACCCGTTGGCCCCTGTCTAGAACCGGCCATGGTGAGGAATGATGTCACCGTGGCGAGGTGCACTATATGCTGAAGTCCCATGAAAAACAGAAAGCACAACCAATGCTCAAGGCTACAAGATTGAAAGTATTGAAAATAAAAGACCAATACTGTTAGGGTAAGCATCTCCCTGAAATTAGTTTTTGGAACTTGGGATGTTTGCATGTAACAACCAGACCATGTATAATGCTTCAGGTTAATAGACTCATTAAGGCTATTCTTTGACCTTGTTCATTGCTCCAGAACAGGTACTAAAAACCAGTAGTGTAAACCCAAAGAAAGCCGGTTCTGGGGTGGAGCTAGCCTGAGAAGAGCCAGTGAAAAAGGTCCAGCTTCCAGGGAGACATCCAGTTTATGCCTGATTCACATGCCTACTAGCTCCCAGCCTGGACGAGTTAGAAGACCCAAATGGTGTCTTATAGACATAACCGGAAACACACTAGCACGTTAGCGCATGCGAGCCAACAGTGCTCTCACCATCCTTAACATGCATGCACAAACAACAGGCAGGTTTCAGTGTGGCAGCTATAGTTTAGAATATGCATCTGTTGTGTGAACCAGCCATTTGCTTTTACGGTTCATAAAGAAAGGTGATAGATATTTTCTTCTAACAAACAGCATTTAGAAACAAAGCCAGGTCTGACGCCCCGCTGGAAAGCTGCAGGTTTGCTATGTCCCCAACCACCTACCCCGGGTTTGTTTTGATGATGTCATCACTGCAACATAAATCAGGAGAGTAAACAATGGAGAGCAACATAGAAGAAAGCTAGTGTTTTGTGTCTCTACTTCTTTTTCTATGTCTGCTTCTGTCTCCTTGAACCCCAGTCGGCCTCAGCAGATGGCCGCTCACACTGAGCCTGGTTCTGCTGGAGGTTTCTTCCTGTTAAAAGGGAGTTTTTCCTCTCCACTGTCGCTACAAGCATGCTTAGTGTGAGGGATTGCTGAAGAGTCAATGAGTCGATGCAATCAGCTGCTTTTCCTTAGATAGAAAACTTGGAATCTATCTGACTGGATGATCTGGTTGAATTGTCTCTATAAAGTGACCTGAGATAACATAATGTGAATTGGAGCTATAGAAATAAACTGAACAGAATTGAATAGCATTTAGACCGTGCTCTATATTGTCTAGCTCTTATTTCCGTCCGAATCTCTTGCCAGTGCTGAACCACGTTTATGAAATGCTACCAGAGTTGCTTTGGTTTTTTATATCAGACACAACTACGTAGGTGGCGCTCAAGGGTTCAGGTAAATTAGGTTGTCGACGCAGATCTGGTGTTCCTGCTGTATGCGATTGAAGCAGAGCGGTTTGAAGGTGATTTTAACCCGTCATGCTTGCCGAGTCGTTTGACTTGGTTTGGTGCAGGTTAATGAGCTTATTCCCTTGTTAATAAAAGGCGGTTGTTTGATTTTTCATGGTCCAGGGGGTACTTCTAAGTTGAGTCTTGTCTAGGATAGAAACAGATGTTTGCTGTTTCTTAAGCATATTGTACAATATGCAATAACTTGAAGATTTTTCTCTCCGTCTTTTATCATGACCACGTTCTTAAATAAGTAATTAATAATAAAGTACACATGAATTTTGGTCACCCTCCTTTATGTTCCTGAGAATCCTGATTGAACTGTTGAGAAAAAGAGAAAGTTCAGGGAGAAGCGTTGCTCCTCCTCCTCCAGTGGTTTGCTTTAGAGACTCTGGAGATGGCAGGACAGCATAATGCTGGTTGAAGCAGCGTGGCCCCAGCCTTTGGCTCCCCCCCTCATGTCTAGTTGCAGCCCTCCTCCATCCTGTGACCTGCAGGCATTTAACCTCCGACCTTCAGGGCCAATATTAACTCTTGTGTGATTGTTCCAGGGCAGCCGACTTCCCCTGGCCCAGGCCCTGAGAACATTCCTGCACTCCGTCGCTAGGAGAACCTCACTGTCACACCGCTGACCTCCTCTGTGCTCAGGGTTACCCTTGATCTGCTATACATAGTCACACACAGGAACTAACATGTACAAAAGGACTCACACACCACCATAGCTCCGTCAGCACCCTGCCCCCCACACAGAAGTCCTCATGGGGGCTGCTGGTCTGTTTCAGAGGTGAGGGCCACCCAGTCCGCCTACGAGTTGGCAGTTTGACTTCCCTCTGCTACCACACAACACCTGGAGTCATCAGCAACTGCTGCTGTTGGTGGCAAGAAGGATGATTGAGATGTTTGCTCTTATAAGTGTGTTTGTGTGACCTTTATTTTGAAGTTTAAACTCTTATCCTAATGTGATCTCATCCGTTGTTTCAAGATATCACATAATACCTCAGACTTTGACATTGTGCTCTGGATTTGAATAATTACTGAACATTAAACGCACAATGGCAGGACATTGCTTCCCAAGGGGATGAGTTAAATGCAGAGGTAAATTTCTCCAATCTGAGATAAATAAAATTCATTATTAATGGGTTAGCTTCATCTGGATTATAGACAGATATAGCTGGGTATCATCAGCATAACAGTGGAAATTAATCCCATGCTGTCTAATAACTCTACCGATTGGGAGCATGTCTAAAGTAAAGAGAATTGGTCCTAGCACTGATCCCTGTGGTACTCCACAGGTAACCTTTGAGCATGTTGAAGATTTGTCATTAACATGAACAAACTGAATTCGATCAGATAGATAAGATTTAAACCAGTATAGTGCTGTTCCTTTAATTCCAAGAAAATATTCAAGTCTTTCTAAAAGAATATTATGATCAACTGGATCAAATGCAGCACTGAGATCCAACAGGACGAGCACAGATACAAGTCCATTATCTGAGGCCATGAGAATATCATTAGTGACTTTCACCAGAGCTGTTTCAGTGCTATGATGAGCTCTAAAGCCAGACTGAAACTCTTCAAAAAGTTCATTATGGTGGAAGTGATCGCAAACTTGTTTGGCAACTACTTTCTCAAGAATTTTAGATCAGAAAGGAAGATTGGATATAGGTCTATAATTGACCAAGTCATCTGGGTCAAGAGACGGTTTCTTAAGCAGAGGTTTAATTACAGCAACCTAAAAAGCCCGAGGTACAGATCCCTGTAACAGAGATAGATTAATCACATTTAAAATGGAGGAGGAGATCAAAGGGAATAATTCCTTAAATAACTTAGTTGGAACTGGATCTAACATACAAGTTGAAGACTTGGATGAATATAATAGTTTTGCTAACTCTGAAATTTCAACTGGGTGAAAACAGTTTAAACCCGGTTCAGATTTATTGACTACCTCAGATGCTGCCCCCCCCCCCCCCCCCCCCGCCCCCCTCCTCCACAGACAAATCAATCGTAGATAGAGGAGTGCTAATGATCTTATTTTTAATAAGATCAATCTCATTTATTAATAATCCCATAAAATCCTTACTTCTGAGAGCAGGTGGAATGGACGTTTCAACAGAGCTATGGCTCTGGGTGAGTTTCACAACTGTATTAAAAAGATATCTAGGATTATTCTTATTCTCCTCCATTAAAGCTACAGTGTGTAATAATTACAGGGATATACAGTCAGAAATGTAATATATTATACATAACTATGTTATTTATCATCATCTACGAGCTCAGCCTCTTAACCTTAATATTTGCGTTGCCTTAGAATTCGTTATTTATAATTACATAGGAGCGGGTCTCGCAGCCATGGAGGCAGACATCTTTGCGCTACGGCAGCGCAGAGCCAACAAACTAGTGATTGCGAGATCGCCAAAATGTCACAACGATGTAGAAAAAATAACGGGTATATTTATTATCTTAAGTCTACATGAAATCTATACCCTACACAGACTAATGAAATACTATCTGTAAAATTATCTATATAAACAAACCTCATCACTTGAGAAGGTAGGTGATGAGGACGTCGTGGAAGACATTTTGTCCCGTAAGGTAGACCTATGAAGATCATCTTCTTTGATTTCTCATGAACATTTCATGACAAATAAAATTTCTTATGAGTCATATAATCATTTAGCCTGATTATATGATTGTCAGAAATTCCAGAAGACTCCTTTCCAGAAGGTGGACCCTGTTCCAGGAACTCCTCTAATGTTATATAGAACCCAATCCCATATTTTAAGGCTAGCATGGTTGAACAATTGCTCCAATCTTGTTTAATTCAACCCTACAGCTTTACGTTCCTCAACATTACATATGGACTGGTTCTGGGAGGAGAAGTTAAGTCCAGGAATAAGCGGGGCGGAGAGTGAACAAGCAGGTGCTGCTGGATCATCAGAGCGAAGGAGAACCGGGCAGCTAAGCTAAAGACAATGGCTTCGGTGCAGAACCCACAGAGAAAACTCTACACAGACAAAATTATTGTAGCCAAGGCCTGCAAACAACCAGACATTTTCTAGGATATCTAAGCTAAGATCTATACAACAGGTTAAGAATCAAAGTTATTCTATAAAGCATCTTTGGTAAGAACAACTAGAAATTTGGCAAGGTTATCGCACTGGAAACAAAAGCACACTGACGCTTTCCTTTTGGTCCCAGCTCCTTATAAAGCCTTGCTGGTGAGGAGTAGAGGGAAAGCAACTGTGGCGTGGCACCTGCCAGTCACAGCTTGCAAAGAGCAAGAGACCAAAAACACCATTTAATGAGTATGACACCCCTAACATCTTCTACACCAGACTGTTATCAACAGGTTGGGTTCAGACTAAGGCTTCTGCAGATCCACTGCAAGACAGTCCTCTACAGAGAATCTTCTCTACCCACAGCCATCAACATCTAAAACCATTTGTTTAAAAAAAAAACTAGGGAGCTACCAAAAATTCAACAAATGAATATTTTCAGCTGAAAAAGGCAGAAAAGTGTATTTTCGGTTTGCGGCCAACAAACATTTAACACCAAAAAACAAAGGCCACACCCAGCACACGGGGCAAAGCACGCACCTCACCCAATACTCTGAAACGTTATCCAGCGTGCAGAGAAAAAGACTCATGCAGGACAGCACAGGTAGCAGTGTCAAGGCTAAGAACAAGGGACCCAGTATTCAAGGCAGACAGACAGTCGGATAATTCAAAATCCTTTATTTAAGAATGGCGGACCTGCAGTTACAGCAAGGATGTCTAAGGCAGGAACCTCTGCATGAGGAAAACACAGCTTAGTGACCACATTCATCTGATGGAGGATGATTATGAACGTGTGAGTAGCTAGGGTTAGGGTTAGGATTAGGTCTAGTACCAGGTCTAATAGTTCAGTCTATGCCCAGACAGCAAGGTAATTCCAATGTTGGGCTGACCACAAGATGCAGCAGGCACCTCCCATAGAGTCCTAGATGCTGTAGTCCCAAAGGACGGAGAACCAGCAGGAGATCAGATAAAAGCAGAAGAAGGAGGGCAGGACAATCCAGGGGGTTGAAGCCAAAGCCGGTGTCGAGGACGTGTTCGGGATTCGGAACCAGGAGATCAGAAGTCCGAAGAGGTTCCAAAGGAAAATACAGGTCAGTGACAGAAAGCAGATCCAAGCTCTGCAAACAGGCAGAATCCAGCAGGAGTCCAAAGACAGTTCAAGCAAACAGACCAGACGGGAACAGGCAGGATTAGTGGTGGAGAGACAGAACAGGTAAGGATTAGGTAATCAGAAATACTAAGGTTACACTGGAACACTCTCACCAATGGCTATAGAATAATCTGGCACTGATGACTGGTTAAAGGGCTGGCTAAATATAGACTGGAGCAGGTGGATCAGATGAGCGGTGATGAGAAAACGGGCGGAGCTAGGCAGGTGAATAAAATGAGTCATCGGCGCCAAGATCATGACAAGCAGAGCAGTTTGTCAGAGTTCAGCACATGGCTACTCACCATTAGAGTCTGATGAGTCTACTAGCAGTAGACATGCTGGTCTGTCATGCTGTTTACTGTAAGAAGTGCAATAAAAGCAGTGGTTGAAAGTGAAGTACATTTACTTGATTACTTTACTTAATTACTTTTTTGAGTATCTTTACTTTGCTTGAGTCATTTTTTGAGGTGGTACTGATAACTTTCACTTCATTTCCAGGACGCTGCTAGTTCCTTTTCCTTTCTGCTCTGCTTAGCTTTGTAATCCTCTGTTGTTGTTTTTCATCCATCATGGCGGATAGCAGCCATTAGGACTGAATCTAAACACCACTGTTTTAGAGGTTTAATGACATTCCACAGATGTTAGAAACTCAGAGCTGATATTATTAGTAGTTAATCATTTTATTAAGGCGTTAGTTTTTCCCGTGCGGCCAAGTTGTTCAGTAGGATGAGTCTCAAAGCAGAGTTATAGTTCCTAATATGTTGAACTTTAAACCTTTATTCCATAGAGAGAGAATGAGGAGAATCAATACTATTTTATTTTTGGGTTGTTCTTCAATAAGAAATGATAATAATAATCAAAATAAGCTAAGTTCTTTCCAGGTGGTGTAGAATCTATAGCAGGTGGTTCTACGCATCAACACAAAAAATCTATATATTTATAAGAGGTTCGGTTCTCAGAAATGCTACAGTTCTAATACTGACATGATTTCTTCTGGTTTTACAGTCTTGGTTTCCTAAATTTTTGTTTTAGGATTCGGCGAAGAATATTGATCTCGATGCATCTCTAGTCACAACATTT
The DNA here is from genome assembly GCF_016077235.1 of Cyprinodon tularosa. Classification (NCBI taxonomy): domain Eukaryota; kingdom Metazoa; phylum Chordata; class Actinopteri; order Cyprinodontiformes; family Cyprinodontidae; genus Cyprinodon; species Cyprinodon tularosa. The sequence goes on along the minus strand of NW_024039233.1, from coordinate 309,723 downwards.
TATTTCCTCTTTGGATCAATAGAGTATTTTTGAACTGAAATGAGCAGAACCTTATAGAAGGTTGTGGTTTTAGTGAGAGTCAGAGATATTAGCATCAGTTAAATTTTAGTTACATTTCCAGATAGACTGAATATAATTGCTGTGGGGATGGATAGACTACAGGGTTCCAGACGCTCACAGTGTCATTGCCTCTTTGTAGCCAATAACAAAAGAATGCAAAGCAATGAGCTTTTCATTGCTCAAACAGGCTTGTCAGTCTATAGATGTATGAGATATTAATGATTTGTGAAATGTAATTAGTCATTGTGCTTCAAGGAATAATAGAGGGCAAAGGTTCACATAATCTGGAGAAACATTAGTTGCAAAGCTAAAGCAGAGCTTCAAAGTTTCGGCTATAATGACTGGAAAACGTTCCTTCTCGTTGCTCAAGAAGGTGGGTTATGTTCCATTATTACTGACTTCCGGTTTGAAGCTTACGTAGGAACTGGTCACCTGATTTCTAGGAACTTTAAAATCTAAAATAACATTTTATCTTTTCACGTGTCTAACTTGTTTTCTATGGTTCATATCAATTATATTATAATTTAGGTCCAGGATTACTCAAAGCTTAAAGGTTAACTTTTAAATGTAACGTTTTAGACTGGTCCTCCACCCAAGAAGCCAAGAAGCTCAGCACAGAAGATGAACGTAGAACAAAACGGATGCAGTAAAAGCTGGTCAGCAATTACAAGACTTAGACAGCTTTGATTCCAGTTAACGAGAATCATCGATGAGAGTTTAGATCATTTAACAACCATTTATATTAGAATGAAATAATGTGCAATAAATCACCTTTTCAAATAAAAATGTTTTTATCTAGATATTCTCAAAGATTATGCTTGATTTCCATTAGGGAAATAAATTTTTTAGTAAATAAAAATGATAAAAATGATCTGGTGAACTGTAAAGTGCCTTGAGTGACCTGATGTGAATTGGAGCTCTAGAAATAAACTGAATTTAAAACAGTAAGGTGTCCTCAGCCCTGAGGTCTGCAGCATGTCAGCTTGTTATGTCTTGCAGAAGTTTCAGTTAAAAGAGGTGTGTGCTTCCACTATTTTTCTGTGTTTGCTCTGCTGCCTCCACTCACCTGCCGGGTTTTTCCCTAAACACTGTGCAGATGTTGCATGCTCATAGGGGAAGTTAACTACCTTAGAGCAGCGAAGGCAGCCTGTGTATTCCCTGACCCGCACCGCTCCCTCACAGAGGAAGTTTGCACAGGTTGTTGCCAGTATACCTCCACCAACTTCAGAAGGAAACTTTTTAGAGATCATATTATTTAAGGCTTGAAGAAAGGATTCAACTTCCATTGTTTGACCGTTGAAAATCACAGAAAACTTAATGCGTCTACTGTGAATACAGTACATGCTCTTCTCTTGCAGTTACAAGAGTGAGGGGACTTTAAGCATTTTGCCTTCAGTATCCTCATGTTTTAAAATAACCATTTTCCCTGTGAGTGCTTACAACAGTAAATATTTGTGTAAAGAAGTTTGTTTGTCTTAGGAAACATCCCTCTGTCTTTATTAAAAGCATGAGTTATTTCTCTACAAAAACTGGAAAGCTGCTAATGAAATATAATTGTGCTCTGCTTAAACGAAAGGGGGAAATAACTTGTTCTGAATTTGATGCATTTATGGTTTTCAGTATATTCTGCTTTTTATATTCTTAACTTCTTTGTGGTATGAAGGAAAAATTATACCATTAATATATTAATGAGACTCACTGGCTGTGGCTCAGTTTCTGTGAACAACATATATCAGAATACGTCTTTTAACACCACACTCCAAAAACCAGCCATATATATGTTGATTACATATCCTCCTGACTACCAGGAACAAAACAAAGGCCAATTATATATATTTCTTACAATTCTACTATCCCTGTGAGGAACTTAGAAAGCTGCTTTATTTTTTATATATGACATAGGTACTACAGTGGACATTGGAACTCCATTCATTTGCAACTGAGCCTTAATAGAAACGAGTTACTCTGAAATAGAAACTTTGAAACTTCAACACAGCAGTTAGTTTAACATCAACATAACTCTCTATTATCATTTTAGTTTAGTTTTGCTGAGCTTATTTAGTTTCATAGTTGAAGAAGTAATCTAATTTCTTTGAAACACACAGGAATACTTTGTACTTGTTGCACGTTTTGCTTTTGCAGCAGGATGTGCAACACCTTTTTGCATGTATTCCAACAGCCTCTCTGGAAGATGGATGGCACCCTGTTGTCTCAGAGCCACATTGGTCTGTGGTTTCCACTTTTGATTTGAGCGTAGTCATTCTCGCTCTCACTTGTGATTCCACGTTGGACTCATCTCTTCACCAAGGAGTAGTTTGAAGTCACCTTCTTTGGTTTCTTCCATTGAAAATGGCAGTCACTCCTACACTGAAGACATGAAACGGTGATCACAGGTCAAAAAAGTGGAAACTGCATTACTGTCCATTTCCGAGTGTGAGACGCCACACAGTAGAAACTCCACATTTGGTCATCCAAGCCTGCACCACCCATGCTTTTGTTATACTGAGCCACTGCCAGTGGCACTGACACCTGGACAAACGCTTTTTCCTTCTTGGACCATCTTCTGCGTGTCTCCTGAGATCCAATGCCAAAGGCAGAGGTTGCCATAACAACTGGTTTGTTGTCCAACCACTTTATTACAGCAAGTTCTGAAGATTGAGAGAGGGCATCTGCTTTACCTGCCTGAATATCCTCCTCAGAACTCTCTGAATCATCTTCCTCTGATTCTCCCTCAAACATTGGATGTTGATCATCAGACAGCTCAGCATCTGAGTCTTCAGCTACAATCTGCAGTAAAATGTATTCTGCTTCTGACAATGACTCCCTTTCTTTTCATTTGAAAAGAAACACACAAAATGGTGGAAATAATGTGAAATATCCACTAGGACATTTTTTAAACACTGACATACTGAATGTTAAAGGACTGTTAAAATACACCAGCATGTGTTTCAACGTGTTGTTAAGACACCTGTTTAAAATAATTTTTTAAGGTTGAATTATCTTAAAAATATATATTTTGCTCTCACTTTTCCTCTTCCTGTAAACGTCCTCGTCCTGATGGAAGCAATCTTTCTGGGTGAGGAAGAGAAATGTACCAAAGTCCCCCCCCTTCACAACTGGTATCATTGAAAAGCCCCAAATGTCCTCTGTAGAAACCAAAAGGAGTCACCTGAGTAATATTCAGTGGGTAGGAGATATTCAGGTATAAAAATGTCCTCTACAGAGGACAGATTTTAACTACTGGTAGTAAAAAAAAAACTGTTAGAACTGTAAATTTAGTCATTCTTACTATTTTTCAAGGCTGCACTTTTAAAAAAGATGAAAATGTCCAGAGAGCTGTTTCCAAGCAAAGTTTCTTTTTGTTTTAGACTTGAGTAAACAAAATGACAAATAAAATCTGTCTAAGTCTAAGAAAGATGTGTAGGTCCATTTAACCCGGGAGTAATTAAATTCTATTCAGTTTATTTCTATAGCTCCAATTCACATCATGTCATCTCAGGTCACTTTCCAGTTCACCAGATCATCCAGTCAGATTGATTCAAAGTTTTCTATCTAAGGAAAACCAGTTGATTGCATCGACTCATTGACTCTTCAGCAATCCCTCACACTAAGCATGCTTGTAGCGACAGTGGAGAGGAAAAACTCCCTTTGAACAGGAAGAAACCTCCAGCAGAACCAGGCTCAGTGTGAGTGACTAATTGAAGTGTAGAAACTCATGTTCTGCGCATTAGCACTGTTCTTAACCTGTCTGGGGCCTTATTAGTGTTTTATATATGAGAGAGAAAGATAGAATTTTAATTTCAACAATACATTTATTAAAAGATTTAAAATGTAAAAAAATTTGAGCATCGATGAGTAAAACAAGTTTTATAGATGTTCTCTGCACACTTCCAAAAAGCAACTCATCATTTTCAAGTGAACAAAAGAAAATCTTGTAATCATTTGATAATAATTTGAATCTATATTTTGCAAACATGAGGACAAAATTATCGTCCTATGCTTTCTTTCGCCTGTTTTTTCTTCTCATATAAATAGCCATCTTTATGGAGAGCCATTTCAGCCAAAATTATATAAATAAATAAATAAATAGGTGAAATAAATGAAAGAAAAATGAAGAAAATGAGAGAAATAAATAAAAAATGTGTTAAATAAATAATTTAATAATGATGTGAATTGGAGCTATAGAAATAAACTGAATTGAATTGAATTGAAATCAATGACCTAGAAAACACAGAATGAAAGAAATCAAGGTGTAACTAACCAGATCCAGAAAGGCCAGAATTCAAATATGAAATTATTCCATCCTGTTCAATAAATGATCAGTGTTTTAATTCAGAGTAATTTTCATGTGAATGTGCTTTACTGGAGGCATCCATGTTTGTCAAAGAACACTACTGCCACCTACTGGTTTGTGACGTCACGGTGCGGTATCGGCTGTTGATCAAGTCCCAGTGCTGTATCTGGTGTTTGTGGTGTTTGTCACAACGTGCTATTATCCAAGTCATCTTGAAAACATTCTTCTTCCAAATGTTGGCTACATATTACTTGTTTTTTCTCTGGCCAGAAGTTTGATGGCAAATCCTCCCTCTTCAAGTTGGCGATCCCACGACCAACCCGTCCATGGAGGATCAGGAATCAGGAAGGTGGAATAACTCTTTATTTTTACTTTTACCCGATGTATTCCAGCATCCAGCTGCCATGCACGTGGGCATTGTCAGTTTCACTATAGCTCTGGTGAATTTCAATGGTGAAGTCCTCTGAAAATCTTCAATAATTGTTGTTGATTGCAGATGTGTCTAGTAGTTCCCATTGATTTTGCATGTAAAGCGGGGAGAATGGTGCTAGGCTTACCGCACCATGACGTCACTGCTGGAAGATGGCAGGAGGGAGGGGCTACTATATTTGGGCTAAAATGGCTCCCAGACTCAGGGATCGTGACTAAAATTATCGTTTTAATTTTTTTTTTACTGTTCAGCGCTTTCAATTAATGATTCATTAAACGGAGCCTAGGCGGAAGTTCAAATGAATAAACTGATAATTCGCCTTCATCCGCCTACGACACAGCCAATCAGCTTTGAACTACATCACCACGTTCATCTGCATTGTTTCATGGAGTGTTCTGGTTTGCTGCCACTGCTTGCAATGTTGGATTATTTATTTGGACTGCTTGGATAAGTTTTTTCTGAATGTATCTTATGCATCCAATCCCCAACTCAGTTGCTACCTAGTGCACAAGCAGTAGTTGCGCTATGTCAGACTTTGATTCAGATGACCCCCTTTCAACCCCCCCCCCCCCCCCCCCCCATGTAGCCATGTTTAGCCTGGTTCTGCCAGAGGTTTCTTCCTAATGGGGAGTTTTTCCTCTCCACTGTCGCTTCATGCTTGCTCCTCATCAGTTTCAGGCCTGGAGGGAAACATCCCTGTTCTTTACTCCTGTTCATGCATATCAATCAAAATTCAGTGCTGTGTTTCCTGCTGAGGTCTGAGCGCTGTCATGATGGGTTTTAAAGATCTTCCCCACATGAAGATATTCACTCAGACAGCCAGGGGAAAAGTTAACAGGTTTTATTGAGAGGTTGACAAAAACAGAGAGAGAGATAATATGCAGGGTTATCTCAGTGGGACTTCAGCGGTCTGGTGAACTGGAACCGGAAAATCTAAAGGGGAGATCACAAAGATCAGTTCAAGTGACCCGCATTATTCCTCCCAAAGGGGGTAGAAGGACCAGGCTTATCCAGTGGATCAGGAGGGCATCCCACCGGAGAACAGAGGCAAAGCTTAGACTCAGAGAGACAAGGCAAAGGTTAGACTCAGCTAATCTCAGTAAGGCTAGAGTACCCAATACTCGCAAACACTCTGGTGTCGAGGTGGTGACAGTCCGCAGCTCAAGTACTCCTCTGGTAATGACCCAACAAGCCGCAGGTGTGCAGGGAGGCCCAATGAGGATAGGGCACCGTCTGGTGGTGGGAGAGGGAAAAAAAGAGAAAAACAACCCACATAAAATGGAACCCTAACAAGCACAAAGGGACTAAAGTAATAATATCAATACATTTCTTCTAATTGTCTTTTTCTCTCCATGTGAGTTTTTCAGATTGAAGTCACCACAAATGTATTAGTTTAAGGTATAAATAATGATCCATCGATTATTCCTTGCTAACCAGACTTTTCCTTTAAATTGCTATTTCCCATCACTGTAAAAAAGAAAGGCAGACCTGATATAACCAGATTAGGCATAAAAAGCCAATATTTAAAATATGAGTGACTGTCCATGATCACAGCAGGAGCTGAAACATTAGTCCTGTGAAAGACCCAGCTTTCCTTGGCTACTGGCACCTTAACCCTTTCACAAACTTAAACAAAACGAAGCTACGTATTTACCAAATATCTCTGTGCAGTTCTAGCTAATGAGTTGAGATGCAGGTCAGCTCCACAAGAGGACAGAGGCCTCCTGGTGAGAGGGACTCATCCCTTCACCATGGCCACGCTTCAAGACACAACCTCCAAGCATAAGGAAGTTGATCAAGTGTATGCAATGAGGTCAGAGGGATTTATGGAAAGACAAGATGGCGTGAGAACATGAGACGCAGGGTGGGAAAGAAACCTCTTACTTTCTCATGCATCCATATTGTTCTGCAGAAGTGACCACAGGCTGCGCACATGTCTAAGATTTGGGCAACAGGTGGCAAGATGCATTTTGCTTTTATCAGCAGACAGGGATGATTTAACACTAGACAAAAGGATAGGCTTTTATTTTTCCATGGGACACAGAATTGGAGAGTTTTATTTTTAGAAATATATTGCTAGATATTACTTTTTTTTTTACATAAAACCATTGTTTTAAAAATATACATGCATCAGCTTCCGGTTAATAAAACAGCAACATCAAATCTGCTTTAAATCAGACTCTGTAAATGCAGCAAAAAAAATTTTCTCATATCAAACAAATGTTGCCTTTTTTCAAAGTATTTTCACAACTTTTATTAAAACTGAAATATTAATGAATGAGAAATTTCTCCTTTGAAACAATAAAATAAATATCACTTAAGTAATTCCAAAATTAGGTCAAGGCAGGCCAAAGGTGAAAACCTGAATGTTTGTTTAAAGCAATAATAACTAGAGACATAAGTCTCTTCTAATATGTGAACTGGATTATATTTATGCTCTAATGTTAAGAAAAACAGACTGCCATTGCAACACAGAGCTGTACAGACCTCTATTGCTCATTACCATTAGATCTAAGATCATAGTGTGCACACTAAAACCGGTTCTACGCTGTACCAGTTTTTGCCCTTTTTGGGCCAATTCTTTGCCCTAACCACTAGTTGCGGCCTAGTGGTTAGGGCATAGGGCTTTGAATCCTGAGGTTGTGAGATCAGACTGCCACTCTGGCTCCCTGAGCAAGACCCTTAACCCCACACTGATCCCTGGGAGCTGCACAATGGCGGCTCATTGCTCCCCAAGGGAATGGGTTAAATGTAGAGGGTTCATTTTGTTGCTCTGTACTTGTGACAGTGGAATGACAATAAAGTTGAATTCTAGTTTTTTCAATCGGGCCGACTTTCAGCCTGATGGTGCATGGTGTAGTTTACAGGGGTAAGGAGGGGCGATGAGCCTCTAACAACCACCTCCCCATCGGGAATCGTGAGGTTAGGAGAAAATCAAACATGGTAGAAATTCAGTCGGCCATCCTGAGGTGTTGGAGGGTAAATCCTGCTGTTGAAGCAGAGCTAGGAGAACCCTGCGCATGTCCAAACTAGGGAGTTCTTCTTCTTCTTCTTCCAGATTGACGTACAGTGTGAGCAGGTAGATCATATCAGAGCGTTGGGCTGCAAAGTGTGAGAACAAACATCGTGAGCTGTGAACTTTTAAACCCTGCGGTTTCATCGATCCATCATCCACAATTTCCTGAATTGATCTGATATCTGTTTCCTAATGACTGTATATAACCAGCAAAAGGAAGAAATGTCTTGTGGTGTAGCTTGTCCTCGAACCCTCTTTTTATGGGATCGTTTGCTACTTAATTACAAACGCACATATTTTCCAGCCGTCCTGTTTGTCTGCTGAAGGATCCCAGCAGCATGACGAGGCAGCAGGCCGCAGCCCCAGGACTGATAGGCTGTGATATTGTGCGGAGGGCAACTGTCCGTTCTGGACTATTGTCTGGATAAGCGCTACTGTCTCTGAGACAAAAGAAGCACCTGCCTGATCTCACACACACACACACTCACAGATTGGTCTGCCTCGTGCCTAACACAAGGCCACTTTGTGCCCATACAAGAGATCTGGGAATTGACATGAAACACACACTCCAGGCATATGTGTGAATGTGTGTGCAGAGGTTATGGCCATTGGCGGGAGAAGGAAGGGGCTGCAAGTACGTAAGCCGGTTGTTTTTGTGTGTGTGCATGGGGAGGGGTGCTCACAGTAGGAGTCAGTTTGGCGGGAAGGTCGGGCTTGTTGAATATACATCTGTTCTCCAGTGTGCCAGGCTGCACAGCACACTGCAGAGAACACACACGCAAAGTCAGCCGGCCATTTGTGAGCAACAGAAAAGCATCGTGTCGTAGTGTGCCTGATTAACAACAGCTCAATCTGTCCATCTGTGTGTGTGTGGAGCGGAAGCAACACTAAAACACTTGTTGCACATCTGTCCTCCAATGCATGCCGAATTACAGGCTTCTGTGGAGAAAGAGAGGCTCTGTTGATTCAAACAAGCGTCTATTAACAGTCAGTCAAGGAGACGCAGGTGGACTCCACTGTAGCTCTTTGCTTTTAGCATTTCCAATCATTTCAGTCACAGGGATTTTATTTGCTGCCAGTAGCATCAAAAATCCAATCTGAAATCTGCCGAATGTGAAATTATAGAAAAAAGTGTTTTAATAAGCAGCTCTGCCAGAAAAAAAAACATTTAAAAGTAGACTGACTCCAAATCGAATGGTTCTTTCCATAAAGACACAGATTTTTACCAGGATAGGAAGATTATAAAATGCTGCTTTCTTGTTTCAGTGTGACCCAGGAAATGATGATGTCATATGATGTCTTAGCTCTTCGTCACCCACCTTTCCCCACAAACACCAGACGTCATTCAGACGTTGGTTTTTAGGCTAAATTTGGTCCGTCTGTTATAGTCTGGATTAGTCCAGAAATCATTGTTAATCATTGGTCAGTCTGATTTGATCCCACTTTAGACCAATCATAGACGTTTCAAACCCAGTTTTTAACGACGTCCTTCGAATGTTAATCATGTCATCTTTTACTTGGTTTGTTGCCTCTTTCCTCCACTGTTGCTGAGTTTCTCTCATATAAGTTGTCTGCACATTTTTAGCGTTTAGTCAGCTGATCCCTGTAGGTTCATATCTGTCATATGACCAATGGGTCTGGCATTCGTTCTTCATCGTCTTACTTGGCGTTACAGTGCATGCACTTCTGTGGACACATTGTTTTAAGAGCGTTTGTTTAAAAGATACTGTCTGTCTCAGTATGGAATGGGACTTAAAGTGGAGAACATGATTATCTTATAACTTTGTCAAAATACTGATAATCAAAAACATTTGGTTTGAGGACGGGAGATAGAAAAATATTTTATATTTTATCTTTGGATCATTTTTAAAGCTGTACCAGCAGATTAAGTTAGCTTTCATTTTTAGCTGTAACTGTAACAAGACGTTTTCTATTTAGATTTTGTCAAGTATTTTTATTTATTATTTTTGCTGTAAATATTCAAGATATATTTTCAAGTCAGAAGCGTGTATAAGAAGCAATTCACCTGTTGCCATCAACGGACTTCAGTATAAATATTAGTTTAGGAACATGGTAGGCCGTGACAAATGTAAAGTAATAAAGAAAAGAAAAGCAAAAAAAAGTAAAAGAAAAGAAGAAAACAATGACTGGCCAGATGATCAGCTAGATCAATTGTCCAGTCATTGTTTGAACAGATTTTAAACCAGGTGTTTTAAACAGAGATGGTTTAAACAGATTTTATTAACAAACATTACTCACTATTTTTGCAGCTGCCGTATTGTGGGAGCTGCTAGAGGCTAGAAAGCGCAGCTGAAAACGTTGCTTCTCCCTTAGACCTGGGATCATCTAAGAGCTTTTAGTTGTGGGACCTTAGCTAGCGATACGTGGATACAACAGCCGATTAAAGTTAAAGGGTTTAAAAAGGACAGCATTATATCACCTTGTATTCGAAAGACTGACCGATTAAATACAAACAGAATGTACTGGTATTTCTCTGTTTATCAGACATAAAGTGTCTTTATAGTGAAATGTATACAATCTCTATCTGTTTCACTCTCTCACTGACTCAGATCACAGATATGTGGAGAAATTTCTTGCAGCTTTTTTCCCCTCTACTTTTTGTTATTTAAGTACTTTAAAAGGAACAATGACTAAAGCTCTTGATGAATGCTGCAGTTTCTGACCAGGAAAAAAAGCAAGCACATGTTGATAACATGCATGAAAGCAAACATTCAGTTCAATTGAGTCTATTAACTCCAATTCACATGATGTCATCTCAGGTCACAATTCACCGGATCATTCAGATAGATTGATTCAAAGTTTTCTATTTAAGGAAAACCAGCTGATTGCATCGACTCATTGACTCTTCAGCAATCCCTCACACTAAGCATGCTTGTAGTGACAGTGTAGAGGAAAAACTCCCTTTGAACAGAAAGAAACCTCCAGCAGAACCAGGCTCAGTGTGAGCGGTCATCTGCTGAGGCCGACTGGGGTTCAAGGAGACAGAAGCAGACATAGAAAAAGAAGCATATACCCCGTTTACACTACCCTTAAAAAACTGAGCCGAGACCGGTCCGAGCTCAGTAACTGCAATAACTTGTCGTGTGTGAACGGAAACAACCTGAACTGAACCGAGATAGACATAACCGGACCCCGCTAACTGCAGACCAGTTCCCGAGGTGGGTTCGGCTCGGTTCTCTGATAACAAGAGCGCATGAGCAGAACGCGTCATCGCCGACTGGCTGAACATGCCGATTCACACTCCATTCCAGTAGTTGGCGGTAATGCCCCACCGGAAGTTGCTTGCCAACAAACACAATACAGAAGAAGAAGAACAAGTATAAACAACAGAGATCTTCTCCACGCAACATTTTCAATAATGGCTTCAAAAGAGCGTGGTGCGACCTGGGATGACGCCGAGACTGAGGCCGTTATTGCTATATGGGCAGAGGACGCTATGCAGGCGATGTTGGAGGGCGCGAAACACAACCACAAAGTGTTTAAAAAGATTTCGGACGAAATGACGGTAAAGGGATACGACCGAGACCCGAAGCAGTGCCGAGAAAAGATAAAAAAACCTTCAAACACATTATAAGAAGATTGTCGACCACAATAACATGTCGGGGAGAGGAAGAAAAACGTGGAAGTTCTACGGTGCCATGGATGAAGTGCTGGGCCTCCGTGCATCGTCGAGACCTCCAGTACTTATAGAGACCTCTTCTCTAAACCCTGCAGCAACAAGTATGTTACCGAAAATCATTAGTTTTTTATTCTGTTGATCTACTAATCTACTAAGAAATGTCTTTAGCTGCACTTTTTCATTCATTTTTTTGTTTCCATTTTAGTGGACGATGATGCAACATCGGACCACGAGGAGCATGAGTACAGCACGCATGATGGTATGTAGGCTCTACAGCAGCATGTAGTATCAGTGTTAAAATTACAAATCTGCTGCCATTAAAAAATGTGTTCAATTTAATCTTCATATCTTTCTCTATCAAATTGAGATCTTTGTTTACTCTTGTAATACGGCATTAAAAGTAGCTGTAGCTCTACATGTAAATTTGAGGGTGTATGTATTTCAGATTCAATATTTATCTATTTTCTTTGTTCTTGTTTGTTGTTTATTGCAGAGATGGATGATGAGCGGTCTTTGAACGAATCTATAGCAAGTTGTGTTTCTGAGGAGCCAGGAGGAAGTCGCATTCCTGAAGGTCCTGGCGATGATACTCCTGCTGCCAAGGCTCCTGAATCATCTGTTAAACGCAAGAGGAAGAGCAAAACCGTAAAAGCTATTGACTCTACAATAGAGGAATACATTAAAGCTCAAAAACAGTCTGATGACCTTTGGCTGGCAGCATTTAAAGAACATGAGGAGTCAATCCAACGACATCAGCGCCACATGATGCAGGAAATGGAAAGGAACCGATTTCAGGTAAAAATGCATTTCTTTAATTAATCAGAAAATGAAATGTACATTTGACATTTACATAAATTGTTTGGTTTTTTTTTAAACAGGCTGAAGAGAAACAGAGGGAACACGAGATGCGGATGATGCAGATGATGGTCCAGTTGTTGACTCAACCAGCACAATTACAACCTCTGAACCCTGCGTCCCCTTCGACTTCTGTGCCAAATTTTTCGACTTATGGACCTTATCAATAACTGAAAAATATTGTAAAATATGTAAATTTTTTTATTGTTTTACAAATGTACAATACATAACATGTTTATACAAAAATTGTTGTTGTTACTGACTTTTTCAAAATATACACCACACTAGTAATTGCAAAATTATGTAAAACTAAACTGTAAGAAATTATTTAAAATACATAACATTTAAGTCGATGTAGGCTAATTTTGCTCTGCAAAGTAACGGCAGAGAGCATTTCTTATATTGTGGGCATTGTTAATATCAGGATTGTTATCTCCATCAACCAAATTCTTCCTAGGTGGCTGATTTGCCTCATTGGCCCACTGATCAAGGAAATCCTCTCCTTGCATCTCACAGATATTGTGTAGGGTACAGCAAGCAGCGATGACATTTGGAACATTTGATGTCTTGTTGTCAACTCGTTTCAAAAGCCTTCTCCATCTCCCTTTTAGCCGCCCAAAAGCGTTCTCTACCAACATCCTGTTACGGCTATGGATGTGGTTGTATTTTTTTTGGGCTTCTGTTGTCCCTGCATTTTCTGGATAAGGCTTCATCAGCCAGGGTAAGAGAGGGTATGCTGGATCGCCAAGTATAACGGGAGGCACCATCACACCATCAATTTCTGTTTGAAGATGGGGGAAAACACCATTTTCCCAAATCTGGTATAGACGGGAGTTGACTAAAACACGAGCATCATGAGTGCTTCCTGGCCATCCAATACAGAGATCTCTAAACATATACCTGTCATCTACAAGCGCTTGCATATTAATGCTATACCAGCCCTTTCTATTAAAATAATCAACTCGGCTCTCCTTGGGGGCGACAATGGGTATGTGTGAGCCATCAATAGCACCTATGCAAGTCGGATATCCCCATTTTTCTTTAAATGACTCCATCATATTTCTAGCCTCTATATCAGTGGGGAGCTTTATGAACTGTGGTGTCAGATGAAAAAATATTGCTTCACAAACATCCTTGACAAACATGCACAGTGAGGCTCTGGATATTCCGAAAAGGTGAGCAATGGTCCGATAATCTGATGTGGTTCCAAGAAACCACAAGACAGCACCAACTTTCTGCTCCACAGGAATAGGCTGTCGCATCTTCGTTTCTGCCTTGGAGACATGAGGCCTGAGCGACTCACAAAGCCATTTGAAGGTTCTGTAGCTCATTCTGAAAAAAAAAGAAGAAATTTCACAATATTTTTGCATTTATTATACGCAGTGCTTTGTCGTTTTTCACTTTATTAATTCAGAAATCAAAACAAATAATGGTTTCATTCATCGCATTGCTCTTCAGGAAAAAAATGGGTCTATCAGTTGAAGTATTAATAACCCTTATTTAAAAAATGGGAAAGAAAATCAGCTTTTTTTTGTAATTACCTGAAGTTTTCGATCCATTGCTGAGGGTTGAATGTCTCTCGTACTATATAAAGCCACCAGTGTTCGCTCCGCTCTCTCATCCAAACCCTTCTGTAAGCACAACAAAAATAAGGGAGACTTAAAAAAAAGCGAAATAATACATCTCAAATGCGGACAGTTAATGGAAAGAACAGGTAACAAGTATACTAGCTTCCCTACCGTTCCACACGGTTTCCAGTGATTACTCGGCTCAGCAGTGTGATGAACCTCAGGGTCCGTCGCTGTTTCCGGCGTCTGTAAATCCAGAGTAGACGATAATTTCCCTGATCCACTTCCCAAAAGCCGACTTTCTCAAGTACATCCGCGCAAGGTTGCCGTCTTCGCCTGACCCACCGCAAACACCGAAGTACAGCAATAATAATCAAGCATAACTTTCTGAATGTGACGGGCGCCGCCATTTTGATTTGCTTGATTCCCTCCTCCTTCGTCTTCTTCTTCTTGGGTTTTACGGCGGTTGACAAACAGCGTTTGGTGCATTACCGACACCAGCTGCTTGAGTCCCTCCTTCAATCTTAGCAGTATTACCGCACATCGTCACTAGGAGGCGAGGAGTCGAGATAACCGAGATAAATCTGATTTGCCGGATTGGATTTTTATAGAAAACTATATTATTTCCTTAATAAAGCCAGATTTATAAAAGTAAAAGTTTATTCTTGTATTGAAAAGTTTTTTTGGAAAACTTCTTCTGCCAAAAAAAAAAGGTTTTCCCCTTTCTTGTTTAAATTAATGACTGTAATTGTGTCTTTCAAGGAGGCCTCACCAGGAAATCTGACCTTTTCATGTTAAAATGTGTGTTGGTGTTTGGGTGTCAGCAAAAACCTGTCGAAATATTTTTACTTTCTTAGTTTTTTTTGGCCTGGGTCAGAGTGCTGGCCTAGTGGTTGGAGCAGTGAGCTGTGCTCTGAGAAGTTTGCAAGTACCCAGTTCAATCCCCACAGCCTCCACTTTAGGTCCCTGAGCAAGACCCTTAACCTCACACAGCTCCCCGGGTGCTGCACAATGACAGCCCACTGCTCCCCGAGGGGAGGGGTTAAATGCAGAGAGGGAATTTCTCCAGTGTGAGATCAATAAAATTCAATTCCTTCAAATTTCTTTTGTTCAAACTAGAAAGGCTCACAAGGGTCGGCTTCCCCTTTTAGTCCTCCATGATACATGTCATTAATGGACGTGTGCTAACATTAGCGAAAACAGTGACTCTGTCATGTTTGTGGCTCCTGGGCATTATTATTTTACTTTTGCTATTTCAAAAATGTTCAAAGACACAAAGAACGCCCCTTTTCTCCTCCGACCAATGTTTTTGGAATCTTCTTCAAATAGCGATCATACCTGCCATTTGTGTGCGGTGCTGTTGCAAACTTTGGTTACCTTTGGAATAATATAATTCCAGACAAATGAGTGCAGCTGACAGCATTAATGAATAAAGATATGTCAAATACACATATTTGCATCCACTGCCAGTATTTGATGGCTTTGCATTGAAATGCTGGATCAGTGAGGTGGACGTGTTACTTGGAAAGGTTGTGTTATTTTCTGCTACTGACCTCATTGTACATGTTGGTAAAATGTTCATCACAGGTTTCCTGCTGTTTGAAAACACAAAGGTTCTGTTATTATGGACCAGAGATAGATAGTGAGGATGAGAAACAATAGAGAAAGATAGAGTGACATTAGTAGTAGCCTCTTTGTATTTGCAGTTTTGTGTCTCGTGTCTACCCTGGCTTCCTCCTCCTGAACTCTCCCTCTGGCTGCTTTAAGGGTTTAACCTGTTCTTTGTTTTCTTGTCTCCTATTTAAGCAGAAGTTTCAGCCATAAATTTAGCTAGAAAAAAACAAAGGTGCTGGTGCTCTCCTGGGGTTACTTGGCCCTGTGAGTTTTCCAGGCTTGTGGTGTGTGGTTGGTACGGTGTTTGGTCTTTTACGTCCCTTGTGTGGCGCTAGGTAGTACCTACAGCCAGTGGATGGGGCGACTGCGGTTACCGCTTCCACCTGTGCACTGCAGTCTGTGGCTGGCTTGGTTTGCCTGGAAAGAGTGGTTGGTTAGTCAAGGTTTGGCGACCTAGCTGGTGTGGGTGCATGTTGTTCATGTGGATAGGGCATGGGGGATTTTATACAACCTTGTGGGGACAATTTCCCAGAAATATTCTACCTTTTGGAGACACATAGGTACTTGTTGGGACCAACGACGGGTCCCTATGATCAGGTTGGGTCTTGGGCTGCTTCTGCAATGTTAGAAACATATGAAAAAGCTAATAAAAACAGTTATGTGAATTATTCCTCATTATGCAAGTTAATTACTGCTTGCTTTTATCAATTGATTTTCTTTATTTGTGTATTCATCTTAATGCTTATCTTTTTATTATGCAGTTATTTATTTCAGTAATTCAAAGTTATTCTTCTATAGAATTTATCTACCTTCTCTGTCATGAAAACAAAATCCTGGGTTTTAATCCATTTCCTTGCAGCCTATCCATTTTGTTATGACATTCTCTTTGGTTTTCTGTTCTAGAGTCACTTTTGTATTCTGCAGCCAAAAAGAAAGGATGTTAAGGACAAACCTGGTTATATGCTGTCACCTTCACTGCATTTTGCTTTCCTGGATTATCAAAGGTTTTCATTTTGAAAATTATAACACCAACTGTAACAATCAAATGTTTATTTTTTAAACTTATCATTGGGCTACATGAAGTTATTAGAAATGAGATGTTCTCATTATCGCTGCAGAGCATGAAGGTGACAGAAAATGCAAAAAATACAGTATTTGTTAGGGCCAGTCCTGTTCTGTAGACTTGGCCTTTAGATCTAGTTTAGATCTAGATCTAAGTAGATTTCCCAGGACAGCCTGGTTTACTGATGGCTTTTTAAGCCAGTTTTTCTTCCCAGCGTTGATTTTCTTTCCTATTTTCAAAGCTCTAGTAGTAACTTGTTGCATACCGCAATGAACCACCACTGGAAGAAAACAGCCTTTTTTTCTGATTAACGTGTTTTGATATTCATTTACTGCAGCTAAGGAGGGCTCAGTCTAACTGGTTGATCTTCCTTTTTGTAATCAATTTTTCACTCAGGGACAGTGATTGGCCTGCATGTTCTGAATGCTGGCGTACCATTAAGAATAAATGATGAACAGTTTAGTTTGTGCCTTCAAGTCGTTGCCCATAGGAAGACGTTACTTGGATATAACCTAACGGAATATCTTCAGAACGGCTCCAAATGACACTAAACTCATATGGGTGAGTAGAACATGATGGAATAACGGAAAATCAAAGACCAATGGAAAAGAAACGACGTTCCCCTTTAAATGTCACAAAGAGGGAAAACTTATAGGGGCAAAAACGTTTTACCTGTAGTTGTTGCAGTTGTTGTAGTTTTATTATTATGCTTCATTTATTTAACATTTGAACAGATAATTAACCTATTAAAACTTGTTTGTTGTGTCATTTATTTTATTTGTTTTTAGTGTGTATGTATTCTCCTAAAGCTCATTTTGCATCCCAACAGCTGCTGCACTTGAACTGTAGGATTATCTAAAAATGGGCCAGTTATCACATGAATCATCTTCCTGTCAAAGAATCATCAATGAAACAAAATGCAAGCTTACCAACCCTACCTCATAGACAGATTGACCAGGCGAGGAAACAGGTCTGAGTAATAACCTTAGTATCTCTGTTATCACTAACATGTCACACAGTGATAAAGGGGCGGCGACTTTTAACAACCAACCAGCAAACTTCCACACAAGAGCTGTAACATTGCTGGCAGAGACATCAAGACAACTTCCGGTAATAAACTGCCAGTGGTGTCAAAAGTTCACACATTTGTTACTTAAGTAGAAGTATAGATCCTGCAGTTTAAAAACACTCTGGTAAAAGTTGAAGTATCAACTTGACCTCTTTACTCAAGTAAAAGTGAAAAAGTATGTGCTCCAAAAACTACTTAAAGTATAAAAGTATAAAGTAACCTTTAATAAAAACAGCCAGATGCCGCTATATGAACTGAAAGCTCAATTTTTCGACTATTTCTAAAACTTCTCTGAGATAGGGCCAAGGATGAGGGAGGTCTTGTTCGTCTCCGTCTCCCGATACGCTCTCGCCTGTGTCCGACCTTTCAGACATTTCAACATCTTTTTCTGAATCCCACATTGTAGTATGGCATAGACAATTCACGTTAGCAGTTTGAAGAACACCTGCTTGCTTCTGATGATTTCCTTTAACTAACCAATGAGTGTTTGCGTTCTATGACTCATCCAATCACACTAGTTTTCACTAGATGTGGATGGAGCCAATGATCTGCATTGGATAGAGCACATGACGGGAAATAAAGATTTACAAACATTAAACCAGGGGAACCAATTAAAAATCAGTGGGGTCCGAATAAAGAAAATCATCAACCAGTAAAGATCCAGAGACATTTTTATTGATCTGTTACTTTAAACAGAATTTAACACTGAAATACCTATAACAGATATAAGAGTATAAGTAAAGTTCTGTTCTGTTTATGTCTCTTTCCTTGTAAGTATGAAATTTCCTATGGTCCATAGCTATCTGATGCTCGGGAATGCATCACACTGGTCTGTGTAGATGCACGTTTGACTTTCTGCTTGGCAGGGATGCATTTTTCGGCATACATACGCGGTCCGGTGTTACTGTAAAAAACTGAAAGTGTAACTGAAAACTCACATAGAAAATTTAAACAGAACCAAAAATTGATTGATCGACCTTATCAATCTCACAGTGGATAAAATGACGGTTGGTTTATCAGCTCAAATAGTCAAAGGAGAAGAAGAAGGGGCCAAAGGAAGATAAAGGTGCATGATGGGATATATACAGTGTGTACAGTGCGTCCATCGTACACATTTTTTTAATAGCAAGATTATTATACAAAGTTATTGCACAGGGTGTTTACATGGGCATTATTTATATTTATAGGTATAGTCATTGCACTGGGTGTTTAGATGGGCATTATTTATATTTATAGGTATAGTTATTGCACAGGGTGTTTACATGGGCATTATTTATATTTAAAGGAATAGTTATTGCACAGGGTGTTTACATGGGCATTATTTATATTTACAGGTATAGTTATTGCACAGGGTGTTTACATGGGCATTATTTATATTTACAGGTATAGTTATTGCACAGGGTGTTTACATGGGCATTATTTATATTTACAGGTATAGTTATTGCACAGGGTGTTTACATGGGCATTATTTATATTTATAGGTATAGTTATTGCACAGGGTGTTTACATGGGCATTATTTATATTTATAGGTATAGTTATTGCACAGGGTGTTTACATGGGCATTATTTATATTTATAGGTATAGTTATTGCACTGAGTGTTTACATGGGCAATATTTATATTTATAGGTATAGTTATTGCACAGGGTGTTTACATGGGCATTGTTTATATTTATAGGTATAGTTATTGCACAGGGTGTTTAAATGGGCAATATTTATATTTATAGGTATAGTTATTGCACTGGGTGTTTACATGGACATTATTTTTATTTATAGGTATAGTTATTGCACAGGGTGTTTACATGGGCATTATTTATATTTATAGGTATAGTTATTGCACAGGGTGTTTACATGGGCATTATTTATATTTATAGGTATAGTTATTGCACTGGGTGTTTACATGGGCATTATTTATATTTATAGGTATAATTATTGCACAGGGTGTTTACATGGGCATTATTTATATTTATAGGTATAGTTATTGCACTGGGTGTTTACATGGGCATTATTTATATTTATAGGTATAGTTATTGCATTGGGTGTTTGCATGGGCATTATTTATATTTATAGGTATAGTTATTGCACTGGGTGTTTACATGGGCATTATTTATATTTATAGGTATAGTTATTGCACAGGGTGTTTACATGGGCATTATTTATATTTATAGGTATAGTTATTGCACAGGGTGTTTACATGGGCATTATTTATATTTATAGGTATAGTTATTGCACAGGGTGTTTACATGCGCAATATTTATCTTTATAGGTATAGTTATTGCACTGGGTGTTTACATGGACATTATTTATATGTATAGGTATAGTTATTGCACTGGGTGTTTACATGGGCATTATTTATATTTATATGTATAGTTATTGCACAGGGTGTTTACATGGGCATTATTTATATTTATAGGTATAATTATTGCACAGGGTGTTTACATGGGCATTATTTATACTTATAGGTATAGTTATTGCACTGGGTGTTTACATGGGCATTATTTATATTTATAGGTATAGTTATTGCATTGGGTGTTTGCATGGGCATTATTTATATTTATAGGTATAGTTATTGCACTGGGTGTTTACATGGGCATTATTTATATTTATAGGTATAGTTATTGCACAGGGTGTTTACATGGGCATTATTTATATTTATAGGTATAGTTATTGCACAGGGTGTTTACATGGGCATTATTTATATTTATAGGTATAGTTATTGCACAGGGTGTTTACATGCGCAATATTTATCTTTATAGGTATAGTTATTGCACTGGGTGTTTACATGGACATTATTTATATGTATAGGTATAGTTATTGCACTGGGTGTTTAAATGGGCATTATTTATATTTATATGTATAGTTATTGCACAGGGTGTTTACATGGGCATTATTTATATTTATAGGTATAGTTATTGCACAGGGTGTTTACATGGGCAATATTTATATTTATAGGTATAGTTATTGCACTGGGTGTTTACATGGACATTATTTTTATTTATAGGTATAGTTATTGCACAGGGTGTTTACATGGGCATTATTTATATTTATAGGTATAGTTATTGCACTGGGTGTTTACACGGGCATTATTTATATTTATAGGTATAGTTATTGCACAGGGTGTTTACATGGGCATTATTTATATTTATAGGTAAGTTATTGCACTGGGTGTTTACATGGGCATTATTTATATTTATAGGTATAGTTATTGCACAGCGTGTTTACATGGGCATTATTTATATTTATAGGTATAGTTATTGCACAGGGTGTCAGATATAGAGAAACAGGTTATTGCTCAGGGTATTAAATAGTAATTATTCTCCATTGCAGCAGTTATTGCAGTTGTAGTGTCTCATTGTAGAGTCTGGTTGCAGCAGGGATGAATGACCTGCAGTAGCGCTCCTTTTTCCAAACAGGCTGTAAAAGTCTTTGACTAAAGGAGCTGCTCAGCTCCTCTCCAGCCTGCTGCAGAGGGTGGAAGGTGGCGTCCATGATGGATGGAAGCTTGGACAGCAGCCTCCTCCCAGCCACTGAGTCCAGAGTGCAGACTAGGACAGAAACGGCCTTTCTCACCAGTTTGTTCAGTCTCTTTCTGTCCAGCTTTGAGCTGCCAGGGGCCCAGCAGACGACAGCGTAGAGGAGGGCTGATGCCACCATAGAGTCAGAGAAGGTTTGAAGCAGGAACCTGCTCACTGCAAAGGAGCTCAGCCTCCTCAGAAGGTGGAGGGAGACTCTGGCCCTTTTTCTATAGGGCGTCGGTGTTATGAGTCCAATTTATTATTGACATGAACACCCAGGGATTTCAAACTCTCCACAGTTTCTATGTCCTGCCCTGGAGGTGAGGTGGGGGTCTTCTCCTGAAGTCCATCACCATCTCCTTGGTCTTACTGGTGTTCAGACACAGGTGGTTCTTCTCACACCAGTCCACAAAGTTCATGATGACCGATCAATACTCCAACTCCTTCCCCTCAGAAACACAGCCTACAATGGCCGAGTCATCAGAGAACTTCTGAAGATGGCAGCTGTCCGTGTTGGAGGTGAAGTGAAGAAAGGCCAGAATCACAGAATTCCCCTTCAACTCTCATCCATCACTACTTTACTCATGGATTAATTTGTTGTATATTAAAAAGGTAACGTTTTAAACAGGAGGATAAGCTTTCCTCCTCATAACCTTCTTCAGACTGGCTGAGAAGTTCCAGGTTTTCTCAGTGATTCCAGGTGAGTGTCAAAATACAACCAGAAACAAGTGCAAGAGATGTTCTGAGTTTGCAGAACCCTGTTTGGTGCAAGTACACATTTTAATTAGGTGTGGTATGTCTTTCTAATAGCTTTAAACATTTAAAACTGTGTTTTCCTTTTAACATAGCTCCCATTATGTTTCTAATAAAGGCTTAATAAATTCCTCCATCTGTTCTGGTTTGAGATGCTGCGCAGCAGGCTGGTCATGATGTTGGGCTTTGCTATACAGCCGCACCACTTTTTCTTTTTTGTTCTGTTTTTCTTAAATAACTTTTGATAATTTTTCAGAGTCAAATGCAGGACAGTATTTTGATTTATTTCGCACAATGATGGAAGTGAAAGAATCTGCATATATCTGGATATGCTGACCCTGCCTAGTCGGTGTGACATAGAAAGAAAATTAGATCAGAGATTAAAAAGTCGTTTATAACCTGTGTGACCCGGCATTAGAGGTATTGTGGAGGATTTTCTCGAATTTTTGAAAAGACAAACCCTCTCCACTTAAAAACAATGCACATGCACAACCCTGTACCCGCTCCTGAGAGGTAAACCTATTAAACTAAACCATTAAACCATCACCATATAGAGCGGGGACTATATAGTGAACTTTATAGTAAACTCAGTTAACTGAATGGTCAGACAGATGATCACTGCTTTTTGCTCCGTTGGTCACGTAATTCTTCTTCCACCATGTTTTATCAGTCGACTGGTGTCGACTGTTTCATCAGTCGACAGGTTATGCCGACAGTGGGCCGCTGTGACATCAAATCCTATAATGCTTTGCAAGGAGAACTCTCCACACAAAGCATTCTGGGATATATCTGCCTCTTCTAAGGCTTCGTAGACACTTTTTCTCTTTTTCTCTTCTGACCCTCGGCCATTTTTAAAGAACCACGGTGAGAAAGGTGAGCTTCAATGACTGTCTGAAACCGTAGTTCACCACAGATATACGCCTGAAAGTACGCAGAAAAAGATAGCTAACGGGACGAGCGCGTAGGACGGCCTTACGTAAACACATCACCAGAATGATTGACAGTTAGCAGGACCACTGATTGAGATGATCCACCCGGAAATAAAAGATCGCCCTCTGTACCTCAAAACCATCAATTTGTGAAGGGGAATAAATGAAATGGCTGCTCTCTGGAGTATTGTTCAGTGATACAGAGGACATACAGGTACAGGTAATACTGCCCCTTCATTTCCAGAGTGAAAAATGACCATTTCCAAATAATTTCATAATCTTATATTTTTGACATTTTGTTTCTGTTTAAGGTTTTCGTTTTTGAGTTGTTTGGTTTTGTTCTGTGTTCTCTAGATTTTGGTCATTTTTGTATTCTTAGACTTAGAGAGATTTATTTGTCATTTTGGTAACACAAGTGTAAAATAAAAAGAAATTTCGTTTGGAACAGCTCTCTGGACAATTTCATCTTTTTTTAAAGTGCAGCCTTGAAAAATTTAAATATATATATATATATATATATATATATATATATATATATATATATATATATATATATATATATATATATATATATATATATATATATATATATGTATATATATGTATGTATATATAAACAGTAATATAAACATATGACTGTAAATTTACAGTTCTCATCTTCTTCCTCCGCTTATCCGGGGTCGGGTCGCGGGGGCAGCAGCTTAAGAAGGGAGGCCCAGACTTCCCTCTCCCCAGCCACTTCTTCCAGCTCTTCAGGAGGAACCCCAAGGCGTTCCCAGGCCAGCCGAGAAACATAGTCTCTCCAGCGTGTCCTGGGTCTTCCCCGGGGCCTCCCCCCGGTGGGACTTGCCTGGAACACCTCACCAGGGAGGCGTCCAGGAGGCATCCTAAACAGATGCCCAAGCCACCTCAACTGGCTCCTCTCGACGTGGAGGAGCAGCGGCTCTACTCCGAGTCCCTCCCGGATGACCGAGCTTCTCACCCTATCTCTAAGGGAGAGCCCAGCCACCCTACGGAGGAAACCCATTTCGGCCGCTTGTATCCGCGATCTCGTTCTTTCGGTCATGACCCAGAGTTCATGACCATAGATGAGGGTAGGAACGTAGATCGACAGGTAAATCGAGAGCTTCGCTTTTTGACTCAGCTCTCTCTTCACCACGACGGACCGGTACAGCGCCCGCTTCACGGCAGACGCTTCACCAATCCGCCTGTCGATCTCCCGCTCCCTTCTTCCCTCATTCGTGAACAAGATCCCAAGATACTTAAACTCCTCCACTTGGGGCAGGACACCCCCCCTGACCCGGAGAAGGCACTCTACCCTTTTCCGGCTCAAGACCATGGCCTCGGATTTGGAGGCACTGATCCCCATCCCGGCCGCTTCACACTCGGCTGCGAACCAATCCAGCGAGAGCTGCAGATCACGACCTGATGAAGCCAATAGGACCACATCATCTGCAAAAAGCAGAGACGCAATACTAAGGCCACCAAAACGGATCCCCTCAACACCTTGGCTGCGCCTAGAAATTCTGTCCATGAAGGTAATGAACAGAATCGGTGACAAAGGGCAGCCCTGGCGGAGTCCAACTCTCACCGGAAACGAGCCCGACTTACTGCCAGCAATGCGGACCAGGCTCTGACACCGGTCATACAGGGACCTGACAGCCCGTATCAAAGGGCCTGGCACCCCGTATTCCCAGAGAACCCCCCACAGGGCCCCCCGGGGGACACGGTCGAATGCCTTCTCCAAGTCCACAAAGTACATGTAGACTGGTTGGGCGAACTCCCATGCACCCTCCAGGACCCTGCTGAGCTTGTAGAGCTGGTCCAGCATTCCACGACCAGGAATGTCGCAGGTCGCCGAGGTGGTTAAAAAGCTCCTCGGTGGCAGGGCCCCGGGGGTGGATGAGATCCGCCCAGAGTTCCTCAAGGTCCTGGATGTTGTAGGGTTGTGTTGGCTGACACGACTCTTCAACATTGCATGGACATCGGGGGCAGTCCCCCTGGATTGGCAGACTGGGGTGGTGGTCCCCCTGTTGAAAAAAAAATGTACAGTTCTAACTTTTTTTTTTCTTAGTTTTATGCTTCTTAGTTATCTCTTTTCCAAAAATGTATCTAATGTGTTTTTGGTATATATATTCCTTGGTCTAGTTTTAGTTGGTTATTCTTTTTCTTAGCTTTAGGTGAGGTTTCCCATGGCATATCCACTCCCTTTTCTTATCTTTCTCCTAGTATTTCCCTTTTAATTCCTTAGTTTCTTGTCATTAGTTTTATTCCTCTTTAGTTCTTTCTAGTCATCTTTAGATCCTGTTGTTTCTCCCTGGTTGTTCTTTGCTGCCCCCTGCTGTCCTTTCCTTTCCCCTTGGCTCCTTCTAATTATTGTCCACACCTGCTCTCTTTTTACCTCATTAAATTTTGCACGTAATCATCTCTGCATCTCTTCTACTCTGCATGTGGGTCCACAGCAACATCCACCAACCCTGAAAAATATGGTATGGTTGTGCCACATAGTCAGTCTCCGCCCCTTTCTGTGTGCTGCAGTGAGGTGCGTTTGTCTTACACTGCAGGCTGTCAGTCATGTCCACTGTCAGACTCGGGTCAAATATTTTTATTTTTTTTACAGTGTCCTGTCTGGCAATCTGGCAATAAGAATAATTGTCTTGGTGCCAAAAAGAGCCCAACAGATTTTACTTTCACAAGTGGAGCAGTACGGCTATCGCCATAGTGTCCCACTTGTTTCATGCATATAAATTGCTTTATTATTATTATGTAGGGAGTTTTACATTTTATATGGACATTGCAATGTAAATAGAACAGGAAAGGGGAAAAAAGGAGAAAAGATGAAAGAAAGAGGAGATAAAAGGGAGATAATGATAAAAACATCTCAGTCGGCTTCATCACCTGCAAAGAGATGTAAAAAAATAACAGCACAACCAATGGACGTGTATGAGACATTACTTACTTGAAGATCAGAATATGGGCTTTCTGTGTGGAAGTGAATCTCTGAGTACCTGGAACCAAGCACCTGTAGTTGATTTGCAATTTAGCTTAAGAAAGGGGCTGAAAATTACTTTTTGGTCCTTAAGGGGAGTCCTGTAAGCAGGAGGCTTAAAAGTTTCTTTTTTGACCTGGATTTGTCTGCAGATATGCTTACATTAGTTGTTTTCCTACAGAGGTTCTTATGAAAGCTGAATAAAGTGTAGAAAAAGAGAAGATGCTTTTAAAGTGGAGCTAAACACATACATCTTACTAGTTCTCTTACATAAAGGGATCATACATTTTTTTAAAACATGTTTTCTCCAACCTCCCAATGTAGGAATCTGAATCACACACTTTAACTGGTTTCTGCAAAACATCATAAGTGCATAAACATTTCTCTGATTTTATCTAAGAGAACATTTATCACACATAATGTGCATTAGTGTGTCTTCTGCACACAGTGGCTGTCACTCTCTCTCTCTCTCTCTCTCTCTCACACACACACACACACACCACACCCCCAACTATCAGCAAGAATCAGGCCATTTATGTCTTGACATATTCACACAATTAAGTCACCTTAATGTGAGTGGACAGGCGCCTATTGCCCTGGCTGCCAGACACAATAAACCATAATTACACATTCATTAAATGCAAACATCTGAAAAAATGTCTTCTGTTATTCTCTGAGGGGCAAAGAATAAGGAATTCCACTGTTGCATGCTAAGATTCAGGGCAAACATGTTGCCCAACTTGACTGCTGCTGCAAGAAAGAACATAAGGAGCTCTGCATCTTTCTGCTCTGCATTGAAATGAGGATTTCAAAGACTGCAAGAAGCAAAATATTCCAGGGCAGAAACAACAACAAAACTCTGCTAAATAAATGACTGTCAATGTTATGTTAAGGGCTTTTGTGAAGTGATAGTGCATGGGATGAAAATTGTAGAATTGTTAAACTGGCTCATCTAAAACCAAATATTTATACTTTGTGTAAATGAGTGTATAGTTGGTTGCATGTATCACTCCATGAACAAAAATTACAGGCAATCTGTATATTAACTGATGTACCAGCTAATTTGGCTGAACCCTGCAAACTCTAATGGAGCGTTCACATTAATTACTGAGGGACAGGAGCATTTAGTTTTCATGCAAAATCTATGGTGGCTCTGATTTTCTTATAATAAAATACTTATAATAACATACTTAGGTTATCCTGAGCTATCTCTATAGTTCTGCTGCTATAGGCTTAGACTGCTGGAGGACATAGGGACCCCTTTTTCATCATTCTGCTTCATTCTATCTCTATTCTCCCACTCTGTAGAATCTGTTAGTTCAATCTCTAACGTTCTGCTCTCTCTGCTTTTTCTCATAGTAGCTTCATCTGGTCTGTTCCTGTTTGGCTGTGACTCCATCCTGGAGAGAAATATCAGCTGTGCTGCTGCCATCAACACCTTTGTTTCTAGATGTTGGAGCTTGGCCTGTTTTTCAGTGTAGTCCTGTTTCTCTGACTGTGACTAACTGGATGTGCTCTCTTCATCCTCTGACATGGGAGCTGGCTCGGAGCTCGTCTGCCTGGCTGTGTGTTTCCTGGACGGGGCCGCCTGTGGAGCTGGTTGACAGTTGCCTTTTGTATCTATGCTTCTTTTTCTATGTCTGCTTCTGTCTCCTTGAACCCCAGTCGGCCTCAGCAGATGGCCGCTCACACTGAGCCTGGTTCTGCTGCAGGTTTCTTCCTGTTATAAGGGAATTTTTCCTCTCCACTGTCCCTACAAGCATGCTTAGTGTAAGGGATTGAGACTGAAGACTGAAGAGTCACACAACCTGTCTTTTCATTTATATGCTGACAACTTGCAGATATATTTGCCCTTGAAACCAAATAAAAACATTGCATTCACTAAGCTACTGGACTGCATCACAGATATAAAGCAGTGGCTGTCACAGAACTCTTTGCACTTAACAACAGGAAAACCGAATTCATTTTGTTTGGTTCTCCATCTATTTCAAACGTTCTCACCACAAACTCCAGCAATCTAGCCCCCCTTTTTATATCTCATGTCAAAAATCTTGGGGTAACATTTGATAATGGGCTCAAATTTGACAAACAGATTAGCTCCGTTGTCAGCTCGAGCTTTTTCCAGCTCCGTCTTTTGGCCAAAGTCAAGTCCTTTCTCAGTGGGCAGGATGTTGAGAAGGCAATCCATGCTTTTATTAGTTCAAGACTGGACTACTGCAATGCCCTTTACGTTGGCCTCAGTCAGTCATCAATTTCTCGTCTCTAACTTGTGCAGAACACTGCTGCCCGATTTTTAACAAACACATCCAGACGTGAACACATTACTCCTGTGCTGTCGTCACTCGACTGGCTTCCAGTCCGTTTAAGAATTGATTTTAAACTTCTGCTGTTTGTTTTTAACGCCATTCATGGCTTTGCCCCCTCTTACTTGTCTGAGATTTTAACTTTCCGCAATTGTGGCAGAGCTTTACGCTCCTCGGGTCAGCTTCTGTTAGAGATCCCTAGGTCAAGACTCAAACAGTGGGGCGATCGTTCTTTTGCCGTCGCTGCTCCCGGACTGTGGAACAAACTACCCCCTGACATCCGCACCACTACTGACCTCAGCCTTTTTTTTAAAAGCTTAAAACCCACTTTTTTAAATTAGCATTTAATTCTGACTATAATACTGTCTCTTAGATATCCTTCTTTTAATTGTATCTCTATGTCTTGTATGTGTTATGTATTGTTTTGATGGCTTTGTTGTGAAGCACTTTGGGTACCATTTGGCTATTATAAAGGGTTATACAAATAAACTTGATTGACTGATTGAAGAGTCAATGAGTCGGTGCAATCAGCTGGTTTTCCATAGATAGAAAACTTTGAATCAATCTAACTGGATGATCTGGTTGAACTGGAAACTGACCTGAGATGACAGGATGGGAATTGGAGCTATAGAAATAAACTGAATAGAATTGAAATGAATTGAATCATCATCGGACTGAGTGTAAAGCCCCGCTCTTACGCCGGCACGGTGGCAGAGCCTGTCTGGTCGGTGAGTCGTCACCTGATGAGGAGAAGTCCACGGAGGAACAGGGGCCTCGTTCCTCTTGTGGAAGGGGATAAAGCTGGACTGTGACTCTGTAGCAGCGTACCCCCCACTGCAGAGACCAGGGAACAACAACAGACCCACCATCATCAGGAGGTTCAGCAACCGGAAACAAAACACAGGAAAGGTGGCTAAAGGGGTCAGACGTATTCATCCGACATCGCGAGGAAGTGAGTATTTCAACTCTTAAACTTGAGTGTATGTTTGACTGAGTAGCTTTTAGTGGTAGTGAAGTAAGGTTTGACAATAATTATTAATACTTTTACTCAGGTGCTACTGCTGAGTACTTTGTCTACAACTATTGCATCTTGAAAACGTTCCTTGGTGAAGCAAAGTAGTTTTGTCAGGTTTGTCCAGGACTGTAGTTTACATCGTTTTAATTAGTAATTTAGATTAAGAAAAGGGATGCAAATAGCTTTTTGGTCCTTAAAGGGAGTCCTGCAAGCAGGAGGCCTTCCTGTTTAATTCACTGAAATTCATTTTTAGGGAATGCATGGAAGGTTGACCTCCTTCAGGCATGTCCTGAGTGGGTCCTGGAGGGCCGCTGTCCTGCAGGTTTTAGAGGCTTCTCCTTCAGCACAGCTGATTCCCATGATTTAGTTCAGTTAAAGCCTGTTAATCAACTATCAGTGAAAATAATCAGCTATGCTGGAGCAGGAAACCCTCTAAACCCTACAGGACAGCGGCCCTCCAGCGGCCCTCCAGCGGCCCTCCAGCGGCCCTCCAGCGGCCCTCAGGGACCCACTTTGGACATGCCTGCTAGCTAAACCCATGGAAACCTTCACACTTACGTTACCTCTCTTAGTTTTTCCCCGCATTTCCTAATCTGATGTCATTTTCAATATTTCATTAAGGTCTACAGGCTGCAGTCAGTGATGGAGTTACCTTTGATCCGATTGCTTGTGTTAACATTCGTCTTTGCAAAGAACGACTTGAAAATAAAAGCACAGCACAAACTGGAGTCTTTCAAAAGTAATCTGAAGGAGAGACTGGTGTAGGTGTGTGTGTGTGTGGGGGGGGTCTGTGCATTTGTGTGCACATCCTCCTCCTTCTGCTAACAATAATAGCTCTGTGGAGGGTACACACCACTACAACTCTTGATAAAGATACAGAGAGTAAAGGCGCAGGAATGGAGAGGCCAGAAAAAAGAGGTCTGATTTGTGGAGTGTGCCTCACACCCTCCTGTGGGTGTACCCTTCCCTTTGGGTGCCCCTCTCCTCTCTCTCTTCTCTCCCGTTCCTTTCTTCTTTGCCACTCTGATGTAATCCAAAGGCCTCCACAGGAGCAGCTGCACAGCGAACCAGTCTTCCCTCCGTCCCTCTCCCTTTCTCTAAATCTCTTTCTCTCTTTTCTTTGCACATTCACAGGCATGTGAGGTGAGGCGCGGGAGAGGAGGGCGCTCAGACACAATTGGGGTCTTTTTCTGTCCCAAAAAAGGGGCTATCGCCTCACTTCTCCTTCTGTCGACCCTCTACTGTACTATACTGAAGGCGGGTGGTTGGCTGAATGCAACAGCACAGTGTTCAAAGGCAAACATAGAGAGGCTCTATATAGAAACACTACATCCACAGAGAAAATGTCTGGATTTAAAGCCTGCCTGCTTAGTTATAATATTTAGAATAGACGAAAGAAAATATAATCATAAAGGTCACCTGAATTTATCAAAGCCAAGAGGAAAATAAGATTCACTTTAAACTACTCACACTGTAGTGTTTTAAGAGATATTACAATCTGAGTAAATGAGCTTTGTAATTTATTTATTGAAATATTTATATTTTAAAACATATTTGAAGCTTTGCTAACAGCCCCTATAGGTTGAAATGCTCATTAAAAATCAGAGTATCAGAAGATTCATTGCCTTGAAATCTCATGTTCATGGTGGATTAATTTCCACCTGTTATCTGCAGGTGTGGTCTGACGTTTCCAGAAACTTAGATTAGATTTAAAAACAGCCACTTGCCGTTAAAATTAAAATGTTTAACAAGAATAAATTCACACGACATTCTTTTACATTTAATGGATGGGGAAAGCTGCATGTCCTGAACCAAGAAATGGACACTGGGTTAAAGGCCAGAACACACTGAATGTGATTTAGCATCTGATCTGACAGAAAATCGCCCCTCAGAGGTCGCAGCGTTTAGCGCTGATTGAAAGTCAGAGGGGACGATTTCCAGCAGGGGGCAGCGTAGCTCCGACTGAGATAGAGCCCAGGTCGAGGTTAGTCGGACTACGCAGCAATTCAGCAGCAATTTCATGGATCTGACAGAAAGAGAGACGTGGTTTAAAAGTAAAACACATGGAGGAAAATAAAAAATAAAATCTGTTAATCTGACGGGGAAAGAGTCAGTTTAAAGTCGCTCATCATGTTTATAGTGAGCAGGACAGACTGGAGCAAAAACAATGAATGAAACATTAAAATAGAAAACTTTCCCCATGATAGGAGTTCAGGAGGCAGGGGTGGGGCTAGATGGGGGCCAGGGGGGGCCATGGCCACCCTTACCCAATCATTGGCCACCCCTGTGGCCACCCCTGTGGCCACTCCTACTAATTTTTCCCTCTAATACAGGTGGTGGCAGCAGTAATTCTCTCAAGAGGAATATTCAAAGTATTCATTTTATTTTTTTGTGGTTAATTATAATTATCAATATACTAACATTAAGATGATAAAAACAGAATTCCTGCTCTTTTCAGAACTAGATTTTGTGATATATGGGGTAAAGAGAAAATGTGTCTGCAAGTCATCTGGGAGTCTTCAGTGAAATCATAGATAAATAACAATTTTAATAAAAACATATCAAATAATCAATTTATTTAGATATTAGTGCTTGTAAATATCAATTTTATGCAGAATGTTTATTGATCCAAGTAGGTAAGTAATGAAAATGGAAAAGATTTATGCCCCAGATTATAAAACTGAAAGAATTTTATCCACCATACCTTTTATTTAGAAAGCATGAATGTTTAAATATATGTGTCTACTTGTTAGCAAAAGCTGTAGGAAAGTAGAGTTTGTCTTTATTTAGAAAATATAGATGTTTTGCACGTTAATTTTCCTGTTGAAACAGTGTAGAGTGACCCACTGACCAATGAGTATTTGCGTTCTATGACTCATCCAATCACACTAGTTTTCACTAGATGTGGGTGGAGCCAATGATCTGCATTGGATGGAGCACATGACGAGAAATAAATATTTAGAAACATTAAACCATGGGAACCAATTAAAAATCAGTGGGTCTGAATAAAGAAAATCATCAACCAGTAAAGGTCTGCAGACATTTTTAATGATCTGTTACTTTAAACAGAATTTAACACTGAAATAAAATGAGATATTTATGCATTCGTGTTACACATTGAATTTTGAAATAAAAAAAAAATAATTAAAAAAATAGAAATTGCCAAAGATAGCATCCCGTGCTATCTCAGAGGAGCTGACACTGTATTCCTGTAAATCCATCAGTAGTTAAAGGTCAAAGATCAGCAAATGCTAATTCTTCCTGTAAAACAATGACAGCGTAATTGTTGCTTTATGATCTGAAGCCTCATTTGGAGCTTTTAAACAGGATTTTGAAAAACTTTAATAATTTGCTGCTATAATATAATATGCTGATGAAGATTCTCAGTCATCCAGATCATAGTTATTCCATAAAATTTAAAACAAAATCCACTGGACTTGGTTGGACTTGGTTTCATCACTTGAATTGAGAAAGCTTCCTGGAGAGGTCGCGAAACGTCTTCAGATCTTGGAAACCAAGTCCAGTGGATATTTTTTGAACTTTTACTGTATAATATAATAGATTTTTTAGAATAAAAAGCAAGAAGATGTGCATAATCACAAAACAACAGAAATACAATTATAGAGCATTCAGTATTGTAAGAAAGCCCACACAGTTTCTGAATAAATACATTATTGTATTAGTTAAGTTCTGTTCCCTATATGTCTCTTTCCTTGTAAGGCTGAAATGTCCCATGCTCCTGAATGCACCATAGCTATCTGACGCTCGTGAATGCATCACACTGGTCTGTAAACGTTGTGCTGTGTAGATGCGTGATTAATTTTCCGCTTCAGACAAAGCTTTGCAGTTTCCAAACTCCCGTCGGCATCACTGTTTATTGTTATGCTTTTCCTCAGAGTAGCTTTGCCTCGTCTGTTCCTGTTTGGCTGTGACGTCATCCTGGAAAGAAACATCAGCTGTGCTGCTTCCATCAACACCCTTGTTTATATGTTGGAGATCGGCCTGTTTTCCAGTGTGGTCCTGTTTCTCTGACCGTGACTGAGTGGATGTGCTCTCTTCGTCCTCTGGCATGGGAGCTGCCTTGGAGCTCGTCTGCCTGGCAGTATGTTTCCTGGACGGGGCCGCCTTTTAAAGCTGCTTTTTGTATCTCTGCTTCTGTCTCCTTGAACCCCAGTCGGCCTCGGCAGATGGCCGCTCACACTGAGCCTGGTTCTGCTGGAGGTTTCTTCCTGTTAAAAGGGAGTTTTTCCTCTCCACTGTCGCTACAAGCATGCTTAGTGTGAGGGATTGCTGAAGAGTCAATGCAATCAACTGGTTTTCCTTAGATAGAAAACTTTGTATCAATTTGACTTTATGATCTGGTTGAACTGTAAAGTGCCTTGAAATGACATGTGTTGTGAATTTGGCGCTATATAAATAAACTGAATTGAATTGAAATTGAATTGTGTGTGAAAAACAAGAGACTAGAACAAATAAATTAGCCGAACCTCGAACACAATCTTTCGATTTAATGTTGTTCATAATATCCATACTGGGGATGCATATCTAGGCAGGGATGCACTTTTCAGCATAACACCAGACCGCAGTCCGCTAATCCGTGACCTCTGCATTAAACCGAAGCCAAGAGTAATGAGTAAATATTGTTTTAAAATGTAAGGAATAGAAAGTACTGATACTTGTGTAAAAATGTAATGAGTAGAAGTCAGAATTAGGAGGGAAAATAAGTAATGGAGTAAAGTATAGATACCTAGAAAGGGTACCTAAGTTTCGTTACTTGTCACCTCTGAGAAACACGTTACCCTTTTATCGTTGATGCGGATGTAGCTGCAGTACTTGCAAAAACCAGAGAGGGGCAGTGATAGAAATAACAAGCACAAAGGTTAACAGGTTCTGCATGCATAACTTTTAACGAGTCAATGTGCAAAGACTTTTACTACCTAGGGGGAAAATATGTCACCAATCTGATGAAAAATGAAAAACAGCTTTACTCATCATTAAAGATTGAACATTTATCGTGCACATCAAAAATATATATATATCAATATATTTCGAAATATTTAATTTTATAATAAAATGTTGATTTTTTATTATTTCTTAATCAAGGTTATTGGGTGGGGGGTGTGGCGCTGTAGTCCCCCCTGTTGGCAAGTCGCACCTGCACACAACACTGATAACCTGACTCCGCCAGATGGATTTGCTCCGCATATCCATCTGGAAACCTTCCGTTGAAGTAATTTTGGGAAGGGGCGAAAATACTGGTTAGCTGATTGGCCTATGTTGGTGATAGACGGGCCAAATAAACCAATCAGATCAACGAAGCATATGACATACTAACAGAGCGACGACGAAGAGGAGCCAATTGATAGATCAAACTCTTGCCGAAACCAGTCGGGAGAAGAGCAGAAACATCTTTTCCTCTGAGAAAAGCCTCCAGAGCAGTGTTTTGCTCTTCTTAAGTGAAGAAATACTCTGTAATTCCCATAAAACTTGCTCGATAGCCACGCTAACACTAGTTTCATCGGCTGAAGCCGCCATGTTCTTTAGACTGAACTGTCGCGCTTCTCGTTGCGTCACACCTCAACCCGCCTCAAAGCCAACGCTGATTGGACGTTCGTTTGGTGAACGGCTCCAAATTTTCTTTAACGGAGAGTAGCCAGACTGATCTGCGAGTGAAACCTTGAAAGCTCGCGAGATCAGGATGGTCTCACGAGGCTGCAACACTGAGGCTCTGGATCAGAAAGGTCAGAGCAGACCTTTCCTGCTGAGCAGACAGCAGGGGGCGCTCCTGACGACTTTCTAGGACTGCTGTGGCATCAGCCATCTTCTGGGGAGCTGTCTGTTGTAGCAGTGGCTCATCTGTAGCTGAGAGGAAGCATCTGGATCAGCTGATCAGGAAGGCCAGCTCTGATTGGATGCCCTCTGGACTCAGTGCAGGAAGTGGGAAACAGACGGATCCTAACTAAATGAACATCTCTGTTTTGTTTGTGTGCTTGACTAGAGGTGGAAATTTATCAAGGAAGATGAGATAATTTTTTTGTTCAATATTATGTTTCATAGGTTTAATTCAAACAATCAGAAAGTCGAATGCTAAGTCACATTCAACGCCATCAGAAAAGCTTCTGCTGCTTCATTGTTGATGCTTTTCCTCATTAAGGTCAGACGTCCAGTACAGTGAGCACTGTCTGTCTCACTGCCAGCTCCCAGATCAGCTTCTCTCATTGGTTGGTGTGACGCAACCAGCAGCAAAACTTCAACCTTTCCAACTCCATCATCTGTTGCTTGGGACATTTTAAACATTTGAGTGAAGTTTCCAGGGCCTACAATTTTTCATTTTTTAGTAAAGGCTGTACAATGAACAGCCGTACACATCTCTAACTAAAAGCCTGGTGCACACCTTGTTACTAGCCCTCACAGTGTCAATCTATTGGTTTTCAATGCTGCTACATTCTAATTCATTGTGATTATTTGTTTATTGTTCAATGTAAAACTGAATAAAACTGTTTTGGTTGCATTTAAGAGCTCTGCATCAGTTATTTCCATTAATCTGCTGCTAATTTAAGCACATCCCGCATTAAACGCGACCATCCCTTTTTCATTGGACTCTCAGACCCTTTCCCCCCTTTTATTAGCCTTTCATAGTGCTTGAATAGAGGTTATCTCAGATCCACCCCTTTATGGTTAACACTCAAAGAAACAATGACAACTTCTTTTGGTTGGCGATTAATAACTTATTGAACTAATAATGCTTTGTTATTTTTATCCTAGATTTGAATGGTGGTTAGTGTTAGGGTTAGGGCCAAGGTGTGAACCCTGCGCATGAACACATTTAATGAACCATGTTCCTTTTTTTAGTGAACGGTGAACTGAACGGATAAGATTTTAAGTAATAAACGTGAACCAGAGCAACGTTCACTCTGAGAATAATGAGGCACACACTCAGCTCACGATGGATTCAAATGATAATGACACTTTTCACTGGATTACGTCAGGTTTTACGGCACTTATTACGGTAAACAGGCTGACAGAGCAGCATGTCTGCTGCTAGCACTGGTCTCCATTCAGACTCATCTGCTGGGATTTCTAATGCCAGTTTAGCAGAGCGCTTGGCAGAATTAGATCCAGTAAACCTGGACTGCATCCAGGATTTTCCGTTTCTTTCTATATATTATGATCACACATTTAAAGGGGGAAATATCAGCTTTTATTGTGGAGGATTGTGGCTTCATTTACCAAATGAACTGGAATTAATTCATTAGGTTTGGGAACTTAGTTCATTTTTTGGAAAAGTGCACTATGAACATGAGGTCATTAATTTTCAGCTGTGCGAATTGAACTGTGAGCTCGCTCTGTTTAAGCCGTAACGGTTAGGCTTAGGGTAAGGGTCATGGTAAGGCTGTAGAAATGAATGGAAGTCAATGGAAAGGCCCCGCAAAGAGAGTGAGTTGTTGGTGATAAAGAGGTGTATGTGTGTGTTTATCATGTGCTGCATATGTGTTTGTCTGGGTTACCATCCAAGCCCAAGGCTCACTGCCAAACTAGTAAGTTCCAGAGCCAGGATGAGTGCAGGGTGGCACGGTTCACAGACGACATGGCACTGCAGCTTGTAAACGTCTGTGTAGGACGGTACGCTCCATGGGTGGGCTGGCCTGTTCAGCTGTCTCTTTGGCACCGCTGCCGTCTGGGCAGCAGCATTTCAACCAGACAAATGCAATACTAATGAAGAGCTTTTGACTTGTGGCACTAAACTCTTGAGCTGGTTGAGGCTCATTGTGCAATAAGCCATGAAAGTGTGACTGGTGAACATTGTGTCTTTATTGCTCTCTGCCTGCAGTAAAGCTTGTTTTAAATTGTCATTTTTAAAAAACATCCTGGAATGATTTAAGGGTTTTACTGTGGCTGGAAAAGTATCTCAAACAGCCTAATGCTGCTTTGTTGAAATTGATGACAACTACACAAGAAGGTTCATAAATTCAATTCTATTCAGATTATTTCTATAGCTCCAATTCACATCGTGTCATATCAGGTCACTTTGTAGAGACAGTTCACCAGATCATCCAGTCAGATTGGTTCAAAGTTTTCTATCTAAGGAAAACCAGCTGATTGCATCGACTCATTGACTCTTCAGCAATCCCTCACGCTAAGCATGCTTGTAGCGACAGTGGAGAGGAAAAACTCCCTTTGAACAGGAAGAAACCTCCAACAGAACCAGTGTTAGCGGCCATCTGCTGAGGCCGACTGGGGTTCAAATACGATCAGAGTAGTAGCATATATGAACTGAATTATTTCTAATTGACTGTGCATCAGTAAAAGTACTACTTCTGCCCCCATCTTCTACTTTAGGGCATCTGTCTCTCAGGCCACATAATCAGGGGAATAATCCTACAAAGTGTGATAAAGTCTGCTCTGTGGAACAGCAGGACCTGTCTGACATTAAACATGGGAAATACAACATATTGGATTTTGGTTGGTCTCAATCCCCCCAAGGACGACAGTGAAAGCAACATTCCATAACAACCTCTTAGGCTATTTTCTCACAATTACCGCTATTTGATTTTAGTTTGACCTAACCTCAAGCTTACAAATGTCTTAACCCAAGCTTTCTGACTTTCAGTCAGGCTTGCTTATTCCAGAGTCCATAGTTACAGAACTTCACTCTAACCATTGTGTGAAATGGCTTTGATTTCTACCTGCATGCATGGATCTGCTGCTTCATTAGTAACCGTTAAAATGTTCTCACTTTCCTTGACTGGTCCTTGGCTGGCCCTAAGATGGTCCTTGGCTGGCCCTTGATTAGTCCTTGGTTGGTCATTGAGTAGTCCTTGGTTGGTCCTTGGCTGGCCCTTAGCTAGTCCTTGGTTGGTTCTTGGCTGGTCCTTCGCTGATCCTTGGCTGGCCCTTGGCTAGTCCTTGGTTGGTTCTTGGCTAGTCCTTTGCTGATCCTTGGCTGGTCCTTGGCTGGCCCTTGGCTAGTCCTTGGTTGGTTCTTGGCTAGTCCTTGTCTGGCCTTTGGCTAGTGCTTGGTTGGTCCTTGGCTGGTCCTTGGCTAGTCCTTGGTTGGTTCTTGGCTGGTCCTTCGCTGATCCTTGGCTGGCCCTTGGCTAGTCCTTGGTTGGTCCTTGGCTGGCCCTTGGCTAGTCCTTGGTTGGTCCTTGGCTGGCCCTTGGTTCATCCTTGGCTGATCCTTGGCTTGTATTTGGCTAGTCCTTAGCTGGCCCTTGGCCAGTCCTTAGCTGGTCCCTTGGCTAGTCCTTGGTTGGTTATTGCCTAGTCTTTGGCTGGTCCTTGGTTGTCCCTTGGCTAGTCCCTGGCTAGACCTTGGCTGGCCCTAGGCCAGTCTTTGGTTAGTCCTTGGCTAGTCCTTGGCTGGTC
This sequence comes from Cyprinodon tularosa, assembly GCF_016077235.1. Classification (NCBI taxonomy): domain Eukaryota; kingdom Metazoa; phylum Chordata; class Actinopteri; order Cyprinodontiformes; family Cyprinodontidae; genus Cyprinodon; species Cyprinodon tularosa. The sequence continues at coordinate 271,242 of NW_024039233.1, read as the reverse complement.
CTTAGCTGGCCTTTGGTTTGTCTTTGGCTGATCCTTGGCTGGTCCTTGGTAGGTTCTTGGCTGGCCCTTGGCTAGTTCTTGGTTGGTTCTTGGCCAGTCTTTAGCTGGTCCTTGGCTGATCCTTGGTTGGTCACTGGCTGGTCCTTTGCTGGCCCTTGGCTAGTCCTTGGCTGGCCCTTGGCTTGTCCTTGGTTGGTTCTTGGCTAGGCCTTGGCTGATCCTTGGCATGTCCTTGGCTGGTCCTTTGCTGGCCCTTGGCTAGTCCTTGTCTGGTCCTTAGCTGGCCCTTGGCCAGTCCTTAGCTGGTCCCTGGCTAGTCCTTGGCTGGCCCTTGGCTTGTCCTTGGTTGGTTCTTGGCTAGTCCTTGGTTGGTCCTTGGCTGGCCCTTGGTTCATCCTTGGCTGATCTTTGGCTTGTCCTTGGCTAGTCCTTAGCTGGCCCTTGGCCAGTCCTTAGCTGGTCCCTGGCTGATCCTTGGCTGGCCCTTGGTTCATCCTTGGCTAGTCCTTGGCTGGTCCCTGGCTGGCCCTTTAGCAGGTCATTGACTGGCCCTTAGTTGGTCCTTGGCTTGTTCTTGACAGGTCCTTGGCTGGTCCTTAGTAGGTCCTTGGCTGGTCCTTGGCTAGAACTTAGTTGGATCTTGGCCAGTCCTTAGCTTGTCCTTTCCTGATCCTTGGCTGTTCCTTGGCTGGTCCTTGGTAGGTCCTTGGCTGATCCTTGGTTGGTCCTTGGCTGGTCCTTGGCTGGCCCCCTAAAATCCTTTTTAAACATCAATCGTTAAAAAAAACTAAAATATTTTTTCTGTAATGATTTGTGGACATTAAGATCTAAAGAGAAGTGCCATCTCTTGGTCAGACCCTGTAATTCAGTGAAAGGGTGGAGTTTTAAAAAAGTTAAAAAAAAAACTTTTTAAAAACTTTTTTTCAGAGTTTTAAAAAAAATATGCAAGTGGGGGTCACCGCAGTGGCTGGGAGTTGGAGGGGATTTTGTTGCCATTCGGCTGGCTTTGGACTGGCTTTTGACCATTTTGAATGGCTGCTACTATAGCTGCTACTCTGTCTACCTTTCTGTGTGGTGACAAACCTTCTTCAAGCATTTAACCACCATCTGAAGACCAGTAGGGAGAAATTTAGTGTGTTACTCTTGTTAACTATAGTGTGATTAAAAATCAGTGTGATTTGAAAATTGAAATTATATTGCAAATACAAGGAATTGCCCCGCCCTAAGTGGGACAGAAACTGTTTGATTTCTGAAACCCACATCCACCTGCATCTGTGAAGCCCAGAACCCAGACCTGGCCAGATTCACCCACAATGATACCGATTATAAAACCTGTGAGGAATAAAGCATGACTCAGTGCATCCAGACAGCCAATCGTTTACTTTAAGTTGGGTCAATAAACCTGTAATATACTATAACTACAGCTTCCCTGCAGCAACTATAAAATAGTGAGCCCAGACACAACTAGCCACAACTTTAAAGAGGAACTCCACCTAAGTGGTAAAACTCATGGTGCTGCGCTTCAGTCGCCTATAACTTCCGTTTCATTCCTTTGAATATGAAGCTCGTTGAGCCTGGAGCCTGCGCTGACCAATCATCTGCAGTGTTCTGACTACCTCTCAGGTAATCCACACCAATTGAGACAAATCTGCCTCTGTTGTTGGATTAACAGAGAAGATCATTGGATCAGTGGAAACAAAGAAATTCCTCCTATGATTCTCAAAGAGTTGCAGGTAGCTAGTACTCGAGTTGAGGGGGGGATGAGTGGGTGAGTTAGGGTGGCATCCCCCTTCTTAAATGCCCCCCCCATACCATCCACATTACTGAATGTCTAAAACTTCAACTATATATTAACAGCAATGAGATTACTTTTTGAACATTTGATGGCCTCTGGGTTTCTGAGTAGCTTGATACTGTGTGTGTGTGTGTGTGTGTGTGTGTGAAGAACTGCATCCTACTTGGATGTAAAATAATCACCATCATGGCTTCATGTCAAGCTGCTGCCAAGCTTTCTGAAGCAGGAAAAAGACTAAAACAAAATGAATCCAGTATAACTTTTTATTGCCTACCTGTAAAAGTTGAATAAACTTTTGGCTCTCAAAATGGTATTGGTGCCCTATTTGATGGTACTCACTGATACCGATACCACCATTTTAGTGCTGGACCAGGGCCCCATCTGATACTGGTATCAGCATCAGATGAATCAGATGTATGACTATAAAGCTGATCCCAGCTGATCCCAGTGGGAGATTAGTTCCTAACTATGCAGGGACAGTTATAGCCATGCCAATCCAGGGATTGACTACATTTCTTCCGTCAGCCTCAGCAGATGGCCGCTCACACTGAGCCTGGTTCTGCTGGAGGTTTATTCTCCTTCAAAGGGAGTTTTTCCTCTCCACTGTCACTACAAGCATGTTTAGTGTGCTTTATTGTTTGATTTTATTCTGTGTTGTTCCCCAGATTTGTATCTTTTTCTCGAGAAAAAGACAATACTGACAATACTGTATTATTTTCCATGTGAATCCCAGATTGTTCATTCTTCTTTTTTCTCAGTTAGTTTCTCAGTAAGCCTCGCTGCAGTTAGCCTCACTGCAGTTAGCCTCGCTGCATGCAGTTAACCTCCCTGCATGCAGTTAACCTCGCTGCAGTTAGCCTCACTGCACTTAGCCTTGCTGCATGCAGTTAACCTCGCATCATGCAGTTAACCTCGCTGCATGCAGTTAACCTCGCTGCAGTTAGCCTCACTGCACTTAGCCTTGCTGCATGCAGTTAGCCACGCTGCATGCAGTTAACCTCGCTGCATGCAGTTAACCTCACTGCAGTTAGCCTCACTGCACTTAGCCTTGCTGCATGCAGTTAGCCTCGCATCATGCAGTTAGCCTCGCTGCATGCAGTTAGCCTCGCATCATGCAGTTCACTTCGCTGCATGCAGTTAGCCTCGCTGCATGCAGTTAGCCTCGCATCATGCAGTTAGCCTTGCTGCATGCAGTTAGCCTCGCATCATGCAGTTAGCCGCGCCGCATGCAGTTAACTTCGCTGCATGCAGTTAGCATCGCTGCATGCAGTTAGCCTCGCATCATGCAGTTAGCCTCGCTGCATGCAGTTAGCCTCGCATCATGCAGTTAGCCTAGCCTTGGAGCTAAACCAGGTCCTGGAAAAGGACCCAGTGAACCGTCTACTTCTGTCTTAGGACTGATGATTAATGTTGATGTTCAGCTGATCAGGTCAAAACAGTTTCACCTCCAGCTTCTCTTGGAAAGTTCTCTGCTCAGAAGGTGTTGCTTTAAGGGACTTCACTCAATTGATTTTTTCTTGAGTGATTTCTCTCTCTCCAATACATCACAAAATTTCAATCACCCATAAAACAAGTAAAGTTTAAAATTAAATTATAAAAAAAATTTAAATATGTTTGTCTAAATCAGGGTGATTGGGTGGGTGTGGTGACTCCCTAGCGCCCTCTATTGGTCAGCAGCCACAGGTTGAATTGTAAAGTGCCTTTGCACTTTTTAGACCATTTTTTGGGGGTGCTAAAACACCCTTAAATTGAATCATAGCACCCCTAGAATATGGGGTTTTTATATTGTATGCACTTTTAGCTTTTTAAATGAAGAAATAATTAAACAAAAACATACTAAATATAGAACAGTCTAAAAAAACATGCAGTACTGGATAAAAAAAGTATTAAAACTATACATACTTTTCCATTAAAGATGAAAATAAAATCAGCTGCCAGTGAAATAGAAAACATTCAATTAAAATGGTGCCATTAATTTGGAATTGTAGATAAACAGAAATATTAATAATAAACAAACACACAAAAAAAAACTAAAATGTTGAGCTTTGAACGCTTTGATGGAATCACTGCAATCAGGTGTTTTATTAAATGTTCAGTCATTTCTGCTCCTGTTGATGGTTTGTTGGTGAAATGTTCATGTGTCTGAAATCCTTTTTGTTTTTCAAATCACAATTCAAAATCAATATTTCAATCTATCAAATCATAATTTTGTATATTTATATTTATATGTTTTTTTCAGTTTCTTGTTATTAGAGTTACTGTTTATCAGGAGCGTGTCTAAATTTTCAAGCATAACTGTAGATATTTACCTTGTTAAACAGAACCATGTTAGGATTGCCGATCCAAAGACAGAGACGTTTACAATTGGAAGGAGAGAAACAAGGTGTAAGGTGAGGAAAAGCAGGTAAGTTTCGGTAAAGCTCTTCCAAGAAGACAAAAAAGCAGGAAAGCAACACACAAAAGTCTGAGATACGATGTGTTGGTGAGTGATAGAGTCGGTTATTAGCAAAATGCACAAAGCAAGTTTAGAAAAAGTTGTAAATGTATGTAGAAAACTGTGAAATCTATCTTCCTGTCCAGACAGCCCTAAACCTCTGATCCTAGAACCGCCCCGGGGCGCTATAGAAATACACTGAATTAAATTCAATTATATGTCAAATTCCTCAGCAACTTTCATACAATCATTCCTGTTATCAGAGTAAAGAAACTTCACTTTCCCTTTAATATTCTTTTACTGTGCTTAAAAACACAACTACCAAACCAACTAAAGCTGTTACTGGACTATATTTTTCTTGAATAGTGCAGTTGTTACAGAATATATAGAAGTTATCAACATTTTAGAAGATTGGAAAATGGAAAGGAATTTCTTTGAGCGTTCACCACTGAATGCAAAGTTGTTCTGGACAGATTTCATGGTTAATTGATCACAGGCATCCAAGGCATTACCCTCATGACAGCTGCAGGAGCCGCTGCTCCCCCTCCTCCTCAAACCAGCTCATGGCTTCACTCTCCCGTCTCTTTTAGGCTACGCTGGAGATAGCTGTTTGTTTCATCATAGTCTCTTCTAGCTAAAATAAAATCTACATTATGCATCATATTATTAATTGTGTTATTCTTCCAGGTTTTTGGCAGTACATATAGAATAGCTTTTTATTTTACTCTACCTATAATGTGCTTCTTTATGGCAAACTTGTCTACAGGAAAGGAAGAAGTTTTCCTACTAACTGCTGAGGCATCGGTGAGCAACACCAATTTTGTGTCATAATAATTAGAGACACATGGAGGAGCAACACTGGATCGCCGTTTACTTTATCCTGGACATTTGAATGTAAAACGTCTGTGGTTTGAGTGTGCCTCTGCACTGCCCTTAATCCCTATTATTAAGTGGAAGAGAGTGTGACTGGCTGGCTGCCCTCTATTTATGCTTCACATGAAACTATAGATGAAGATTACAAAAGGGTCAGTGGCTTGGCCATCGATTGTTCCCCTTTGTACCCGTTTATCATGTCGGACATCTTGTATAGACGTCCCTTTACATACTGCATATCCAGCACCCCCAACGTGGACCTGGAGACGCTGACCTTTACCCTCCAGAGTAGACCAAGGGCTTCAGCACTGACATTGTTCTCCTTGGTTTGTAATAGCTGTAAATAAAGTAATTCTGCCTACCAGTTAGCAACTCATCTCCTCATTGAGGAGATGATGAAAGCGTGGCTGAGCAGGGGCGTGCACACATAGACACTAGGTGGTGCTAAAGCACTAGGAAGTTTGCCCTCTATCAAAGAAAATGCCCTTTTGAAACTCGTTTTTTTTTTTTATTATTATTATTAATATCATTAAGATTTTACTGAGGTCGGTTTTGAAATGATCTTTTGAAAACCTGACCCATTAAAAACGACTGAAACAATGCCCCGAAATGACCGACCTACTTGCGCACCCCCGATCAGCCTCTCTCTCTTCCTTTGTCACGTGAACTCGCTCGGTCGCCCGCAGGGCATGCCAGATGCGCAGCATCATAGCAGTTTTCAGATAGCAGGAACGGTCGCTGACAGGCTGCTTCTCCCGTGCCCCATTAGCCAGGTAATATACAGATCAAGCAGAATCATTTTGTTGTGCATTAAAATGTCTCATTCAGCAGCACCAAACACGCATTTTGCCGACTGGTCACCAGATAAACTAGTTGTCTCCTTGTAAGATGCTATTTTACTTTTTATATTTTGTATCCATATTTTTTATCTTAAGTGTATACATTAGTCTATTTTATTGCATGATGTATACCCACAGTTTTTAGATATTTTTATAATTTTATTTACCTATTCCATATTATATGTTTCATGTTGCACGATTGTACCATAAAAAATTCCTAGTTTGTGAACTCCTTCACTAACAATGGCAATAAACCTGATTCTGATTCTGAAAGTTTTACACTGTAGCCCAAGTCAATGACAGATAACGTGAGGACGACCACATAGGCTACAAATAATTTTGGTAGAGTTTGCAATTGCAAATCTACGGAAGAGAATTAGGGCCACTGAAAAAAAAAAAAAATAAGTTAACTGATTTTTAAATTTTATTTCAGTTTAGTATGGGAAAAAAGTCAGAATGCTGACTTTAATCTCAGAATTCTAACTTTTTTCTCATAATTCTGACTTTTTGCTGAGAATTCTGACTTTTTGCTCAGTATTCTGACTTTGATCTCAGAATTCTGACAATAAAAAAGTCAGAATTCTGACTTTTTTCCCATGTTAAACTGAAATAAAATTTAAAAATCAGTTAACTTTTTTTTTTCAGTGGCCCTAATCCTCTTCTGTACAAATCTATGTGTTAAGACAATCGTTTTTTGTTGTATAGGTTTTGTTAGGCAACATAAATTAACACATTTTGGTCTCTTTATTGTCTTAATTGTATATTGATTTAGTAATTGCAGCACAATGCCAAGAAAGGAGGGTTAATCATATTGAAAAATCTTAAAAGCTGTTCACATTTTATTTTTAAGTGGTTTGTGCAGCAGGTATTAAAATAGCTATTATTTTGTAGGCTACCATAAGTCATATCCACGTGACAGACTTCCAGTCATGTTGCCCTAATAGCCCATTATTTAAACTAATGTGGCATATTTGTTAAAGCTATTATTATTATTATTATCATTATTATTATTGTCATGATGGTTATTATTAATATATTGTAGCCAGTCACAGCAGGGAAGCTCTATACCATCAACATATAACAGGACAGGAGATGAGGAAGAGTTCAGGGAAGACACAGAGACAGAAAAAGACCAGGATGAGGGAGAACAGATGGGCGAGGGAAAACAGGGAGATGAGCCAGATGAAAGAAGAAGAAAGATGAGCTTTAGTCTGTTCTGTTGGTGGTGTGACTTTTTTCCATTGAAAACTCACGTTTAGAGAATGTTACAAATAAAAGTCGAATTTCATTCAACATGCGTTTATTTTTTTTATAATTAAGTGTTACACGTGCGCTAAAAAGTGCCCTCCCCCCCCTCCTGAGCACCTGCCCCCCAAAATGTCTGTGCACGCCTCTGTGGCTGAGGGAGGTGAATGTAAGGAGACCAGGTGGTTTTTTCCACGCATCACCATCGCTGTTAATCTGTGACTCCATGCGTGCCCATCTCACAGCTGATGAGAAAAACATGGTGAAACAAATGAACGCTGTGCTTGTTGTTACTCCGGGAGGTCTGACAAAGGAACTTCAACCGCTCGACATCGGTATGAACCGGCCGTTCAAAGTAAATAAATAAAGTAATTCTGCCTACCAGTTAGCAACTCATCTCCTCATTGAGGAGATGATGAAAGCGTGGCTGAGCAGGGGCGTGCACACATAGACACTAGGTGGTGCTAAAGCACTAGGAAGTTTGCCCTCTATCAAAGAAAATGCCCTTTTGAAACTCGTTTTTTTTTTTTTATTATTATTATTAATATCATTAAGATTTTACTGAGGTCGGTTTTGAAATGATCTTTTGAAAACCTGACCCATTAAAAACGACTGAAACAATGCCCCGAAATGACCGACCTACTTGCGCACCCCCGATCAGCCTCTCTCTCTTCCTTTGTCACGTGAACTCGCTCGGTCGCCCGCAGGGCATGCCAGATGCGCAGCATCATAGCAGTTTTCAGATAGCAGGAACGGTCGCTGACAGGCTGCTTCTCCCGTGCCCCATTAGCCAGGTAATATACAGATCAAGCAGAATCATTTTGTTGTGCATTAAAATGTCTCATTCAGCAGCACCAAACACGCATTTTGCCGACTGGTCACCAGATAAACTAGTTGTCTCCTTGTAAGATGCTATTTTACTTTTTATATTTTGTATCCATATTTTTTATCTTAAGTGTATACATTAGTCTATTTTATTGCATGATGTATACCCACAGTTTTTAGATATTTTTATAATTTTATTTACCTATTCCATATTATATGTTTCATGTTGCACGATTGTACCATAAAAAATTCCTAGTTTGTGAACTCCTTCACTAACAATGGCAATAAACCTGATTCTGATTCTGAAAGTTTTACACTGTAGCCCAAGTCAATGACAGATAACGTGAGGACGACCACATAGGCTACAAATAATTTTGGTAGAGTTTGCAATTGCAAATACGGAAGAGGATTAGGGCCACTGAAAAAAAAAAAAATAAGTTAACTGATTTTTAAATTTTATTTCAGTTTAGTATGGGAAAAAAGTCAGAATGCTGACTTTAATCTCAGAATTCTAACTTTTTTCTCATAATTCTGACTTTTTGCTGAGAATTCTGACTTTTTGCTCAGTATTCTAACTTTGATCTCAGAATTCTGACAATAAAAAAGTCAGAATTCTGACTTTTTTCCCATGTTAAACTGAAATAAAATTTAAAAATCAGTTAACTTTTTTTTTTCAGTGGCCCTAATCCTCTTCTGTACAAATCTATGTGTTAAGACAATCGTTTTTTGTTGTATAGGTTTTGTTAGGCAACATAAATTAACACATTTTGGTCTCTTTATTGTCTTAATTGTATATTGATTTAGTAATTGCAGCACAATGCCAAGAAAGGAGGGTTAATCATATTGAAAAATCTTAAAAGCTGTTCACATTTTATTTTTAAGTGGTTTGTGCAGCAGGTATTAAAATAGCTATTATTTTGTAGGCTACCATAAGTCATATCCACGTGACAGACTTCCAGTCATGTTGCCCTAATAGCCCATTATTTAAACTAATGTGGCATATTTGTTAAAGCTATTATTATTATTATTATCATTATTATTATTGTCATGATGGTTATTATTAATATATTGTAGCCAGTCACAGCAGGGAAGCTCTATACCATCAACATATAACAGGACAGGAGATGAGGAAGAGTTCAGGGAAGACACAGAGACAGAAAAAGACCAGGATGAGGGAGAGCAGATGGGCGAGGGAAAACAGGGAGATGAGCCAGATGAAAGAAGAAGAAAGATGAGCTTTAGTCTGTTCTGTTGGTGGTGTGACTTTTTTCCATTGAAAACTCACGTTTAGAGAATGTTACAAATAAAAGTCGAATTTCATTCAACATGCGTTTATTTTTTTTATAATTAAGTGTTACACGTGCGCTAAAAAGTGCCCTCCCCCCCCTCCTGAGCACCTGCCCCCCAAAATGTCTGTGCACGCCTCTGTGGCTGAGGGAGGTGAATGTAAGGAGACCAGGTGGTTTTTTCCACGCATCACCATCGCTGTTAATCTGTGACTCCATGCGTGCCCATCTCACAGCTGATGAGAAAAACATGGTGAAACAAATGAACGCTGTGCTTGTTGTTACTCCGGGAGGTCTGACAAAGGAACTTCAACCGCTCGACATCGGTATGAACCGGCCGTTCAAAGTAAGGCTGCGTTCACACCGGATGCAGCAAGAGCAGCAAAATCGCGTCTGCTGCTTCATTTTTGCTGCTTGTACCAGTTAGTTCTGACGCGCGGCTGAAGCAGCTTTGCTGCTCTGGCTGCGCGGTGAAAAAGTGTGTCTGACATGCGTTGGGCGGAGCTATCCTATCATTTCTTTGCCTTGCAGCTATATTTGCTGTGATCAGTGGGAATAAAGTAGTTTTAATATGTTTTTAAGTGAGAAAGTCCACCTGAGAACTTATTCAGTGCAGCAGGCACGTGCAGAGGGGGGGGGCTAAGGGGGCTTGAGCACCTGCCCCTTTTGCTCCATGATCCCAATGTGCCCTTTTGGTCCCTTTTTTTTTTTTTTTTTTTTTTTTTTTTGACACATGTACTGAAATTATTATTATTATCTTTTTTTTTTTTTGACAAGAAAAACAATACAATAAGCCCTCCGGTCACATTGTTACCTTTGACCTTTTGCCGGTGACGACACACTTCTCGCACAGTCAGATAAGGCGGCTAACTGCGGAGCTAAAGGTAGCGAACATTCCACATTACACTGTGGCCGCTGCTCATTTGGCCCTAAGCAAGATCAACCATGATCGGACGGATGGCTATGTCTTCAGTCTGCACCGCCTCTCCAATGTCAACCTGAATAGACATGTAAGTGAAACCAAATAAGCCCCATGGATGATGCAGTATTGTTTGATCTAAAACACTGTTTACTCTGTGCTTTTAGTCTTTTACATTGAAAATTATGTTTTTTAATTCACAAAAAACTGTTCTGTAATGATTACAGAACAGTTTTTTTGTGAATTAAAAAACATAATTTTTGGTGAAAATACTGGAGTAGGCTTCCTACTTGTCAGACAACGGAAAACTTTGAACGTTGTATAATTTCTCTACTTTAGCAAAGAGTAGCGGTTTAAACGGAGGAAAGTATAGGACGCGGCGCGCCTTTCTCTGAAGAACTACTGAGCGGGAGGAGACAGCCAGGTGAGGAAAAGCTGTTCTTATCTATCGATTCAGTATTTTTATCATACAGACATTAGGCTGTTGTTCTTGTGCTATGAGCTAGCTGCTAGCTAATGACTTTGCTAGCAAAGCAAGATAACTAAAAAGCTTCCCTGTGTCGTTAATGATAGAAGGACATTCTTCAGTATTACTTATGCAATAGGGGCACATCGCCCGTCAAAAACCTATCATCTCCATAATGGATATATGTCTGATTTTCTAATTTCCTTTGCTGCATGATGTACATTTCATTTATTCTAGCGTTAGGTAAATGTATCTTAAAGGAGAACTCATCCAGAACTACCATGATAGATATATGATAGATATAATGTATGAAGCTGGTGAAAACAAAACTGCGCAGCTTATGCAAGGAGGATCGGTTGTCAGACCTTCTTTTGTTGGCAATCGAGAAGGATGTGCCAATCATTCACAGTGAGGTTAACATTTTTAAAGACATGGCTAACAGAAAACTGCTGCTGTGAACAAAAGAGAACAAAATAGCAAAAATGCTTAAAAGTTAGAAATTTGTTTTTAAACAGTTAAATCACCATGACGGAAAATAAGTTTTTGGATCATAATCTTGGATTTAGTTTGGGGGAAAAAGAAAGGCAAGAGACTGAAATAAATAAGACCTTCACTCAACACAGAAAAGATGAGACAGTGAGGAAAAAAAGAAAAGAGAAACTGACAAGAAAAAACAAAGAGGAAAGATTGAAGAAAATGTATATAGGTACTTACAAAATACACTAAGACACAAACAGAGTAGGCTTTTCTCATGGTGACATGCATTAATAAAATGTTTGTTTTGTTCTTTTTTTTTGCAGTTCCACGTTAAAGTTTGATGCAGCAGCTCTGCTTTTCTGAATGGACCGTCTCCATCTCCACTGTCAGTACAGCAAACCAGGCAGACATTCTTTTTTATAGATTACAGTACACTAAAAGGTTGCATTGTGCCCTTGTATGCATTTTTAACAGTTTAATTCTGTAAAGACAAAATATGTCTGGTGGTCCAGCTCTGATTTACATCTTTGGCTAAATTGCAGGTTTGAATATTGTAATACTTTCCTATAACAAAATAGACCTGCAGAAAGAAATTACTAATAAAATATTTTACATATGCATAGTTCTATGTTCTATGTAGAGATTTCCCTTAGCTTTGATTGTATGTCTCACAATTTTGTAATTTATCATTGTTCATTAAACTCTGAAAGCTATGTGACTTTGTTAATGTTCTGTCCTAAAATGCGATAAGATGTGCCCTTTTTTTTTTTTGAGCACCTGCCCCTTTAGTGGTCTCTGCACGGCCCTGGAGTGAAGTGTTGTATTTCGTTACATTACAAATCCCATCCGTTACTGAGTAAAAAAAAAAAACATTGGAAAACCAAAAGGAAGACAAAAAATCGGGCCCGGAAGCACTACAGTGAGCGCTGCCTGTGAGCGGCTGTTCAGTTGTGCCGGTTTACTGTTCACTGCAAAGCGAGCAAGGATGAGCGCAACAAACTTTAAAAATCAACTGCTGCTCAAACTTAACAAGAAGTTTGAAGACTAAACCTCTTAAAGGAGAAATCCGGCGAGTCGCCCCCCGCCGAAAACAACCGGTTTTACCTAGCTTGAGTTGCTACGGCCATCAGCTAACGCAGCTACAGCGCTACACTCTGGGTGTATGAACATGATGGAGGCTCATGAACATGCACTGTAGATGCCAGGCTGCGTTAGCTGCTGGCTGTAACAACTCGAGCTAGGTAAAACCAATCGTTTTCAGGTTTTTTTTTTTTATACCGAGAAACAGATCTATGTGAAAACTCACTGGATTTCTCCTTTAAGTGGGACATATACAATGGGGGAGTGTCATTTATATTTTTTTAGTTAGATGTTTTTTTGACGTGTTTTATCATTAGACATTAAACGCCCAGCCTGCCATCAGAGTGTTGCACTATTTTGCTTTTATTTTTCTGAAATGTTCCTGACACTGAGATTTTAGTTCTATTTTGGTTATTTATGGAGTCAAAACACGTGATTTAGCCTTGATTTGCATTATAACTGTTTATGTTAAAGGAAGGATGGCACTCAGAATGAACAATTCATGGCAATTCCACTTTCAATTGATGTGGAAACATTGAAAACATTTTATGGGATGTTCTGCACTGAAATGGCACATTATACATTTATAAGGGTGTTAAATGTCATGTGTGGCGTGTTTTATGTTGTTATTGCATTTGTATAGTGCTTATTAATAACTGTTGTTAATGTTTGAAGAAAAGAAGGACGGCCCTCAGAACCAACAATTTATGGCACTTTTACCTTAAATTGATTGTTTGAAAAAGTTTTATGGGATGGTCTGAACTAAAATTGCACATTATTCCTTTCTAAGGGTCTTAAATGTCATGTGTGACATGTGTTATCTTGTCATTACATGTGTATACATTTGTATAGATTTTTCTTTAATTAAAAACTAAATAGTTTTGGATTTATGACTCCTTGTCCTATTTTCACTACATGGGAGAGATCCCCTGCCCCGTTCAACTGTTGTTGTTTTTATGTAACTAAGTAACTTTTACTTGATATACATTTTAAATTAGCTACTTATTACTTTTACTTGAGTAATTTTTCTGATGGGTAATTTTACTTGTACTTGAGTAATATTTCATCCAAGTATTTGTACTTTTACTTGAGTACGATATTTTAGTACTTTTTCCACCTCTGTTGAGATGTAACTTGTCATGGTTTTGGGTAAGGATCTGACTCTCAGGAAGCAAGTTCATCTTAAAAGGTTGATTGAACAACTGCAAAGTAAATGTAAGATCCCTCCTGTATTAAGTTCCAGGCTTTATACAAGAAAACATTAGAAAACATGCAAATTGAACCAGACGAATGCTTGCACCCCTTTGGAATGGACCAAAACAAGGCTTTGTTGGGCTACAGGATAAAACCTGGAACTTAACGCTATTCCTGACATTTAATTCAATTCAATTCAGTTTATTTATATTCCGCTAAATTCACAACACATGTCATCTCAAGGCACTTTCCAGGTCACCAGATAATCCAGTCAGATTGATTCAAAGTTTTCGATCTAAGGAAAACCAGTTAATTGCATCGACTCATTGACTCTTCAGCAATCCCTCATTTAGAATTGAACAATCTTTCTGGATGGAAGAGAAACGTCTTCAAACTTGGAAACACAGTCCAGTGGATTGATTTTTTTCTTTTTTCTTTTTTTAGAATGACTATGACCTTGATGACAGGGAAATTTTCACCAGCAGGAATACTGACACCTGCTGGACATTTAGAGACACTGTAGGAAGCTGATTGGACAGACTAAACTGTTTGATCTGATGACCCGGAACAATGATCTCATTAAAGTTATTGGAGGTTATATTCTATTATTTCATATCTATGTTTAAATTGAAAATATCTTTGATAGTTTTAGATGCAGCCAATAAATAATGCAAACATTTATCATAATGTTAAAATGTAGGGGAAAATATGAATGAGGATGCTTGTGGACTAAGATTTTAAATGATTTGTTAAAACAATAAGTGCAGTAAAAACAGTAAATAAACTAAGAGTCAATTAGAAATGAACTTTAATTCAGATAAGTTTAGTGATAACTGAGAGGTAAAGGATGACAGAAGGAGAAAATTAAAATAAAAATGTTCCTATTCCTTTTAGGCTCCAACATTCTGGATCATTTTAATGATAAACCGCAAAAGATGAGACTTTTTTAGCAGATGCATCATGTTGACAGATACGTTTTTAAACCCAGTTTAGTGAGTCAGTCAGTTAGAAACGATCGGTCACATGACTTTCATGGAAACAACACGTGCACCGATGCAGTGTTTGACTTTATGGGCTCCACGCATGCACCCACGCATCGCTGTTAATGGACCCATCACTAGTGCCAATCTTCTCCTCTCATCCCCAGTGTGATCACCCTGATGAGGTGCAGGTGCGCTCAATCAGAAGATCCGGTCTCAGCCGATAACCCTCAATGGCTCCCTCTGGTAAAGACACAGAGAACCCCAACCTTCTTCCCTGACAGTAATTAGTTTCATATGCATTAAATGTTTAACAAATAGCTCCGTACTCATCTTCGAAGGTGTTACTGCAGGGGTTTATACCCCATTCCAAAGTCCAGAGGCCATTAACCTCCTTCTCATCCAGAAGGTCTCTGTTTCATGATCCATTCATCTTTTCTCTATTCTGACTTCTCTGCCAGTGTCTGCTTCTAAAAAAAAAAAGCAATCCCATAGCACCATGCTGCCACCAGCGTGCCTGATTTCCACCAAACAAGAGACCTGGACTTCACAGGTCAATCTTTGTATCAACAGACCAGACAACTTTGATTCTTCAGGCCTATGGGAACTTTAGGTGCCTTGAGCTGGGATAGAGTGAATGCTCAGTTATGATTAATGCAGGCTTGAGAAATGTGAAAATGAGACATGCAGATATGACTTCGGCTTTCACAGGTCATGCAGCTTCTTCACCTCTACCTTAGACTTTGATTAGAGAGTGATTTATACCCATAAACCAGGTTGTCTGCGTGTGTGTCGCAGTGAATGCAACTGTGCCCCTCTGATTGGTGATGTTGAATATTATAATATGGTTATTTCATATTGTTCAGAGGTTAAATGAATACAGCAATAAATAAACACAATAAATACATTTCAGCTTAAGATTGTATTGGGTTGTTGTTTAAGTAATTCTCCATCAGAAGGCGTAGGTGCCATACGTCAGCCATCGTTGTTGTTTTTTTCTGTTTTCTGACTAGCGAAGAGGTCAGTGTTTTCTCTAGAAAATGTAGCTCTATGTTTATGTGTGTGTTGCTGCAGTTCAGAAGTAAAGCGATATAAAATGAAGTCGAATCTCCAGTCGCTTTTTCTAGCCAGAAGGGATGTGTTCAGTTAAATCCACAACAGGTGAAATCTCCATCCTCTCTACTCTAGGCGTATTTCCTGTTTGGTTCCTTACCGGCTTGTTTTGTTTGTCTGACTGCCATGGTGGAAAACGACTGGTGAAGATGGACCAGCTAGAAGAGCGAGGTGCGTGAGAACGCTGGGACCCTTTTTCCACCTGGATTCCCGCTCTTTTTGGCCCTCATGTCCCTCCGTTGTTGCACAAACTTGCCCCCACTTCCTCACCGCCTCGGCCGTATCTAGACCCATTGCTAGTTCCTGATTGGTCCTCTGGCTTTGTGGGGTGGAATAACATAGCGCAGACCAGGCTTCAATATTGGGCAGAAATAAAAATATCTGCGACACACTGCTGGGGGAGGAGAACCAGCCCTTTAGACAATTTTTATTGTCGTTTTGTAAACACAGAGTGTATAAAAAACTAAATCTCATGTTGTACAGCTTTTCAGACAGTAAATGAACATTTCCATTCCTTAAAATGCAGCAGTGATCAGATGTAAACAATGTGGGAGACATTGTTTACATTGATATGAAAGTTCAGAGCATTAATATATATGGTGCAAAGTTTGGAATTAATTTAGTGTTTTATTTTTATTTTTTATTTTTTTTACAGTTCAGTAGTCTGACAGTATCGGGAAGGAAACTGTTGCAGAATCTGCTGGAGCTGCATGGAATACCTAACATCCCGACTGATTTCAGCGGTTTTCATTTATCCAAGCGTGACAGTAATTTCTTTCCAAAAGTGGTGTGAGTTCAGCACTTTAGCAGGTTGGACCTCACTGACATGTCAGACCTAAATAAGGCTTGACCCACTGCCCTGGTTGCTTAGCTTCCATGGCTGACAGGGAACCAGGGACACTCCCCCTCGTTCCAAGCCCATTTACCAACAGTGGAAGCCAGTGGGCTTATTGGGACCTTAAAAGCAGCAGATCATTCACCAGATGTGTGCCTTCACACCAGGAGAGTCTGAATCCAGGCTTTGAGGGCTGGTTTCCTGCAGCTTTTGGATCTTCTGAAGGACTTTGGAGAATTTGACTTGAATTGAGGCGATGATAAAACCATTTGATCCAGGTGCGTTGGGAGATATCTAAATAGCTTGATACCAGCCATCAAGGACTTGAGTTTGACATCCCTGGTCCAGAGTATCCTGTCTCAGAAGCCTACAGACAATTTCTGCAACTTCCTGCTTGGTGTTTGCTGATATTAGTCTCTGCTGTGGAACCTTCTATAGACAGGTGAGCCTTTCCTAATCGTATCCAGTAAACTGAGTTTACCGCAGGTGGATCTATTGAAGCTGCAGAAATATCTAAAGCAGGGGTTGGCAGTTCCAGTTTCTGATTGCCGGTATCCTGTGTCCTCTGTCCAACACTGCCGAATCAAATTGCTGAATTACCACCTCAGAATGGCGCTGAGTTTGATTCTGGCAGCTGCTTCCTCCGAAGGCCAGATTTGTTGTCTGATTACTTCATAGCGCAGCACTGTGGTCTATTTCGAATCCAAAGAGGCCTTTACAGTGGTGGCTGGCCCATAGGCGGCGCTCAGACGCTGCCCTCCCTAGATGTGGAGGGGCAAAGTCATAATATATATAGATTTTAAAAAGTGTTATCAATGTCAATTTACTTAATAGTATGTGGCTACATGTAATATGAATTATTAAAACAACACTTCTACAACTGACTCTCATTCAACAGAGCATTTCCACCGACAATGTATCATTTCCCTTCTTGGGCGCCCCTGAATGAGCGCCCCTGAAGTGTAGTGAAATAACCCATTCTATAATGTTGCTAGGGAAAATTAATAGATATTTGGCCAATCAGCATCGCCACAATTAATGGCTTTGGGGCTCCTGGAAATTTCTTCCCTGCTGCGGTGATATAGGTGATGTAGCATGGATAAAGACAGGTTCCCTCTGTCTTTTTCCAGGACCTGGTTTAGCTCCAAGGCTAGGCTAACCGCATGCAGCGAGGCTAACAGCATGCAGCAAAGCTAACAGCATGCAGCGAGGCTAACTGCATGCAGCCAGGCTAACAGCATACAGCGAAGCTAACTGCATGCAGCCAGGCTAACTGCATGCAGCCAGGCTAACAGCATGCAGCCAGGCTAACTGCATGCAGCGAGGCTAACCACATGCAGCCAGTCTAACTGCATGCAGCTAGGCTAACTGCATGCAGCGAGGCTAACTGCATGCAGCCAGGCTAACCGCATGCAACGAGGCTAACCGCATGCAGCGAGGCTAACCACATGCAGCGAGGCTAACTGCATGCAGCGAGGCTAACCGCATGCAGCGAGGCTAACCGCATGCAGCGAGGCTAACTGCATGCAGCGAGACTAACTACATGCAGCCAGGCTAACTGCATGCAGCCAGGCTAACTGCATGCAGCGAGGCTAACAGCATGCAGCAAAGCTAACTGCATGCAGCCAGGCTAACAGCATGCATCCAGGCTAACTGCATGCAGCTAGACTAACCGCATGCAGCAAGGCTAACAGCATGCAGCGAGGCTAACAGCATGCAGCGAGGCTAACTGCATGCAGCGAGGCTAACTGCATGCAGCCAGGCTAACAGCATGCAGCCAGGCTAACTGCATGCAGCCAGGCTAACAGCATGCAGCCAGGCTAACTGCATGCAGCGAGACTAACCGCATGCAGCGAGGCTAACAGCATGCAGCGAGGCTAACTGCATGCAGCGAGGCTAACCGCATGCAACGACGCTAACATCTCAGGTCCCTTTCCAGTTCACCAGATCATCCAGTCAGATTGATTCAAAGTTTTCTATCTAAGGAAAACCGGCTGATTGCATCGACTCATTGACTCTTCAGCAATCCCTCACACTAAGCATGCTTGTAGCGACAGTGGAGAGGAAAACTCCCTTTGAACAGGAAGAAACCTCCAGCAGAACCAGGCTCAGTGTGAGCGGCCATCTGCTGAGGCCGACTGGGGTTCAAGGAGACAGAAGCAGACATAGAAAAAGAAGCATAGATACAAAAGGCAACTGTCTACCAGCTCCATAGGCTTAGGATTTATTTCATCTAAATGAATAATGGAGAACAGATAAGCAGATCATGGCTTGTCTACAGTGAAAAGAAGGACTGGGTTATTTACTTTGGCCTTTTTGGAAACACAGGAAGGAGCAATCAGCTAAGTGAGCTTAGTGCTTGGAAAAAATCTTTCATTCCTTTAGAGACAGCATGAAAAGTCAGCTGAGTACAAAACATAGAGAGGAAAACAAGAAGAAAAGGGACAAGAAGAGAGGGACAAAACCTAGAACAGATAATGGATGTCTATTCTATTAACATTTCTCCTTCTGTAGAACGGGTCTGTTTTATGTGTTGTCGTCTCCATTCAGAGGGCCCCCTGCCTGTCTTTGCCTAGGGCCCCAAATTTCCTAAATCCACCCCTGGTGGTAGGCCTTTCTTCTATCACACTAATGTTGAGCTTCACCAGAGTTTATGTGATAGATACACATAAGGATGGCTGAGATGCTCTAAAACCTAAACTAATGCACTAATTATGTTGACATACTGCTTTTTTAAAATTTGTTTTGTTTCACCTGATAATAGTAACACAGAAGTACTCAATCTGTAGGTTAATATTCCACAGAATCAACCAATCAGCAAAATTTCTATCTGTGTTTGTATTCTTTAAAGGAAAAGTTTGCTCATATTTAGAATTCAAACTTAAAATGATTCCATCCTGTTCAATAAATGATCAGTGTTTTAATTCAGAGGCATCATTTACTGGAGGCATCCATGTTTGTCAAAGAACACTACTGCCACCTACTGGTTTGTGACGTCACGGTGCGGTATCGGCTGTTGATCAAGTCCCAGTGCTGTATCTGGTGTTTGTCACAACGCGCTATTATCCAAGTCATCTTGAAAACAGTCTTCTTCCAAATGTTGGCTACATATTACGTGTTTTTTCTCTGGCCATTAGTTCGATGGCAAATCCTCCCTCTTCAAGTTGGCGATCCAACTACCAACCCGTCCGTGGAGGATCAGGAATCAGAAAGGTGGAATAACTCTTTATTTTCACTTTTACCATGGCAGGAGGGAGGGGTTACTATATTTGGGCAAAAATGGCCGCTCCGAGACTCAGTATTCACGATGAAAATTATTGTTTTTATTTTTTTTACTGATTAACACTTAATTCATTAAATCACTGCAAACATTTTAGTTTTAGGTATAAATAATCATTCATTAATTATTCCTCGCTAGGCGGACTTTTCCTTTTAGCTCTCATAAAACTAGCAGCAGGGATTTGCTTTAAATGAAATACTGACATGTCCAAATGGATCTGAATTTGACATTTTCCTCAAGCCTTCTTGATTTGGGACCAGAATGAATAAAGATTTTGGAAAGAACCAAGTTCCTTCATCCTAGTTGGCATAATTCAACTCATTTTATTTATATAACACCATTTCACATCACATTTGATCTTTAGGAACTTTATTCAAACAATGAACTCTGTTTAAACATTAAGCATTAGAATGAATACATTTAGTTGATATTGGTGTTTTTCCAACCAAATATCTCCTTTGTTGATAACTTAGCCATAAAGCTTTGGAGGTTTATCTTCTAACAAATTGTTTATTTTTAACATAAGTATTTTTAACAATAATCCTGGAGCAACTGGGAGGGTAAGAAAGAGGAGGAGTTTCTGGTAGATAGATGGTGGGTAGCTTTAGCAGCATTCCAGCGGCAGACTGGCCTCATTGTCCTGTGTTTGTGGGAACCTCCTTTAAGAGCGATTAAATGGAAACCGGAGACGCTGGATTAGTGACCCTACTTATGTTCACCCCAACCTGCTGTAGATCAAGCCTTTCAACCTCCTTACCTCTCCTTGCATGCACACACTCATCCAATCAGCCACACACACAGACACACATGTTACTTCTCATAGGTCGTAAATATAAGGATGTTCAGGGTTATGTGGCGCCGTTTGTAAAGGTAAGCCATCTTTACAAAGGTAAGCTCCACCCACCCCAAGTCATTTTTTCACTATGTCATTTATTAATTTATAAAAATCTTACTTTGTTTAATAAATATTTAGTTTTTAAATAAATATTTAGCTCCAAACTAAATATTTAGCAAGGTACCATCCAAGGACCAATACTATTCAATTCAGTTTATTTCTATAGCACCAATTCACATCATGTCGTCTCAGGTCACTTTCCAGTTCACCAGATCATCCAATCAGATTGATTCAAAGTTTTCTATCTAAGGAAAACCAGCTGATTGCATCGACTCATTGACTCTTCAGCAATCCCTCACACTAAGCATGCTTGTAGCGACAGGAGAGGAAAAACTCCCTTTGAGCAGGAGAAAACCTCCAGCAGAACCAGGCTCAGTGTGAGCGGCCATCTGCTGAGGCCCACTGGGGTTCAAGGAGACAGAAGCAGACATAGAAAAAGAAGCATAGATACAAAAGGCAACTGTCAACTAGCTCCACAGGCGGCCCCGTCCAGGAAACACACAGCCAGGCAGACGAGCTCCGAGCCAGCTCCCATGCCGGAGGATGAAGAGAACACATCCAGTTAGTCACAGTCAGAGAAAGAGGACTACACTGGAAAACAGGCCAAGCTCCAACATCTAGAAACAAAGGTGTTGATGGCAGCAGCACAGCTGATATTTCTCTCCAGGATGGAGTCACAGCCAAACAGGAACAGACCAGATGGAGCTACTATGAGAACAAGCAGAGAGAGCAGAACGTTAGAGATTGAACTAACAGATTCTGCAGAGTGGGAGAATAGAGATAGAATGAAGCAGAATGATGAAAAAGGGGTTCCTATGTCCTCCAGCAGTCTAAGCCTATAGCAGCAGAACTATCGAGATAGCTCAGGATAACCTGAGCCACTCTAACTAGAAGCTTTATCAAAAAGGAAAGCTTTAAGCCTAGCCTTAAAAGTAGACAGGGTGTCTGCCTCACGGACTAAAACTGGTAGTTGGTTCCACAGGAGAGGAGCCTGACAACTAAAAGATCTGCCTCCCATTCTACTTTTAGAAATTCTAGGAACCACTAGTAAACCTGCAGATTTAGAGCGAAGTGCTCTGTTAGGAACATAAGGAACAATCAGATCTCTGATATCAGGTGGAGCTTGGCCATTTAAGGCTTTATATGTGAGAAGGAGGATTTTAAATTCTATTCTGGATTTAACAGGAAGCCAATGAAGAGAAGCCAAGATAGGAGAGATATGATCTCTCTTTTTCATTTTCATCAGAACTCTGGCTGCAGCATTTTGGATCAGCTGAAGGCTTTTAACTACAGTTTGTGGACTTCCTGATAGTAAAGAATTACAATAGTCCAGCCTTGAAGCAACAAATGCATGGACTAGTTTCTCAGCATCACCCCTGGACAGGAGATTTCTCATTTTTGCAATATTCTGCAGATGCATAGGGTTTAGAATATTCCCTTCTAAACCTCACACACAGTTAGCCTGAAACGCTTCACTATTAGCATATTTTGTTGGTGGATATTTTATTCTACATTTGAGATGAAAAACCATTTAGATACCTGCATTGTTAGTTTCTCTATTATTAACATGGTTTTAGATTTTCCAGGATATACCCTTCTATTTCAATGCTTAATTAGTAGAAATAAATATTACTTGCTTGATGTTTGGTAGATTTTAATTAAACGAGACACCAATCAGTGTAATCTTTTTAATATACAAACCATAAACACATTTTTAAAACTCTCACATAACAATACTTAATATGCCATTCAGCTGTTATTCAGAGACAACAACTAGATTATGATTATGCACTCAGAAAGACTGATGTCAGATCACTGATGACAACAGATTAGAAAAAAGAAAAAGAATCATTGTAAACCACAATCTGTACCTGACTTAAATCCAATTAAACAATCATCAAGCAGGATGATTTTACAAAATATAAGCATCAATTCAATGTAGAAAAACAGATCTTGTCTTACACAAGCATGGTTGGCTATGCAAACAGATTCTGTACCTTTTCTGTTATAAATTACATTCTATAATAAATAACTTACAAATATCAATAAAACAGGAGAAAAAAACTTCAACTATTTGACCCATTTCGCTGCTTATTTAAGATAAAATATCATAGAGCGTACCTTAACCATAAAACAAATAAATCTTGGCTGTTTGTTCATAATGTGCTTCCTTCATCTGCAGTCCTCGTCAATATATCAGTACGGCTTACTATCATTCTTTGAACGCTTCAGTTGGACCTTCAGCCTTTTCATCCCAATCTGGAAGCCGTTCATGGATTGGATGGCTGCCTGTGATGACACTGGATTATCGTAGCTCACAAAGCCTACAGAAGAAATATGAACACATCACTAGATACTATGTTAGTACATTTACAGTACTAAAGATAATAATAATATGCATTAATTCTTTCTAACAACCGTAAAGAACTTTCTCACTTTCATCATTCATTAATAAAGCAATACAAAGCTTAAGTAAGAATATAAAAGTTTAATTCATTGTTTTATTGTCAATTCTTCTCTAATTCAAAATAATAGCAATAATTTCCAATGGAGTCATGAAGGAATGTTAAAAACTTAAAAATGTACGGTTTTCAATCATTAATTCAGTAATTAGAACTATTTTCGGCAAGTTTTATAAAATTATTTCTTTAAAAATGATAAAAGATATACAAATACAAATTTGCTTTCATTGTGGTAAAGTTTTGAATTATGTGTTGGGATCTGGAGGTCTGTCCACTTTCTCCACCAGAGGGCGTACTAGATCTCCTGGAGCCGGAGCTGATCGCACCACCTGTCGCTCATCTGCTCATCAGGAGATCCATATTTAAGGAGGCAGAGGACTTCTCTCCAGTGCCAGAGTGTTTGCCAGTTACGGTTAGACAGCCTGAGCCAACCAGCCTTTCTGAACCTCTGACTCCCTGAAAACCTGAACCTGATCTGTTTTCTCCTCTCTGCTTCCTAGATTGAACCTGTCTAAAACCTGAAACCCAGAAGAGTATCTCTGCCGGTAATCTGCCTGTCTGTTCTCTGAAGAACCCTGGAAAACTATTCCTGTCAAAGACCTGCCTGCCCGCTCTCTGAAGAAACCGGAAGGGAAACTCTAATCGGTAATCTGCCAACACTCAAACCAAGCTCTGCCTCTGCCTAGCCCTCTGCCTGCTGACAGCCTCTGGACCCTCAAGGTTCCCCCCTCAGCCGCTCAGCTCAACTCCTGTACAGGTACAGCCCTGCACACTCTCTTCCTGCAAATTATCTGGACCTCCACTAACTCCTCTGTCCCCCTCTGCAGTGAACCCACTAGTGACCAGTCCTGGACCTGTTAACTTTGTGTGTATTTCAGAATCCACTCGTGACCAGACGAGTTCCCCTTGGGATCTGTTTATTTATTGTATTCCATCTTCTAAATAAACCTTTGAACTTTTATCCTGCCTCGGAGTGTTCTGCATGTGGGTTAGGCACCTGAAGCCAAACATGACTCCGGAGGATATTGGAACAACAACAAACTCTGTTTCAGAGCCACAACACCGCCCTCCGTGAGTTAAACACACGTCATGACCAAACAAACCGCTCTTTACAGGAGATAGCCGGCTATCTGCAAAATGCTACACCAAGAACGGAGCCCGCTCAACTTCCGGTTCAAGAGACTAATCCTCCACTCAGGTCAGAACCCGGTCCGTCGTTTCCTGAATTCCGCCCTTCACTTCCTGAAAAGTTTTTTGGCAATCCAAGTAAGTGCAAGGGATTTCTGTTCCAGTGTAAACTCATTTTTGAACATTTGCCGTCCAGTTTCCCTAATGACAAGAGGAAAATTGCATTTATTCTGTCTCAATTGTCCGGAAAAACCCTTGAATGGGCGGAAGCCAGATTTTCTTCAGAATTTAATGTTTTGATTGTACATTTGAACAATTTATCCAAGAGTTTTCACAAGTATTCAATCAAGACACAGACAAGTCCACAGAGTCTCGTGGACTTTTAGAATTTAAACAAGGAAATAGAACGGTTGCAGAATTTTCAATCGACTTCCGGGTCAAAGCGGCTGCTTCCGGATGGAATGAATCTGCGCTTATTTCCATGCACTAGATGAATCCATTAAGGACGAGCTGGCCACTATCGATGAACCAGCAACCTTGGAGGAGCTCATCAAGTTAACAATCTGTTTCGATAACAGACTACGAGCCAGATTCAAGTCTAGATTTAGAAGCCATGTTTCTTCTGTCTCTGCCCCAGCAGCTAAGAATAATGACACAATTTCTTCCTCAGTGTCCTCTGAAGCTGAGTCCAGATCAAAGAGCCAGAATCAACCTGTATCTGTCCCTGTATCTAAGACTCATTACGTCTCTATCCTCCACAGAATCCTCTGAAGTTGAGCCAATGCAGATCGGTCACACCAGGCTCACATCCGAGGAGAGGCTAATAAGGTTTAAGGGGAACCTTTGCATGTACTGTGGAGAACCTGGTCATTTTGTTTCAACCTGCCCAGCTAAGGTAAAAGCCGGGGTCCGCCAGAGGAAATGAGGAGTCTGGTGGACCATCTGTTTCTCACAGATCAATCCCTCACGCTTTCTGCATTAATAGACTCTGGTTGTGAGAAAAATCTAATTGACTCCAGTCTGGTTCAACAATTGAACATAGAAACCACTCCTTTGTATAAACCTCTGAGAGTTTCGGCCCTCGACGGTAAAAGATTACCTCAGGTCACACACCAAACTAAGCCGCTCGAACTGTTAATCTCCGGCATTCACAGAGAAAAAATATCCTTTTTCGTGTTTCCATCAGCCAGTTCATCCATAGTCCTTGGTTTTGAGTGGCTTAAACTTCATAATCCACACATCAATTGGTCCAAAAGACATGTTGAATCCTGGTCTGCATCCTGCCATGTTTCCTATCTCCGCTCCGCCGCACCTTCGACTCAGTCTCCGGCTAGCCGTCAGGAGGCTGACCCGCCTGATCTTTCCTCTGTACCTCATGACTACCATG
This sequence comes from Cyprinodon tularosa, assembly GCF_016077235.1. Lineage (NCBI taxonomy): Eukaryota > Metazoa > Chordata > Actinopteri > Cyprinodontiformes > Cyprinodontidae > Cyprinodon > Cyprinodon tularosa. The sequence goes on along the minus strand of NW_024039233.1, from coordinate 245,729 downwards.
ACCTAGCACCTGTTTTCAGTAAGGTTAGTGCGCTTTCTCTTCCCCCGCATAGACCTTATGACTGTACAATAGATCTGTTACCTGGATTCCCCCTCCCAAATAGTCGACTCTATAACATTTCCAAGCCCGAGAGAGAGACCATGGAAAAGTACATTAATGAGTCCTTTGCTGCCGGTATAATTCGGCCTTCTTCTTCTCCTCTCGGGGCCGGCTTCTTCTTCGTAGGAAAGAAGGATGGATCCCTGCGACCTTGTATCGATTACAGAGGTCTAAATCAAATTACTGTTAAAAACAAATACCCTCTACCCCTGATAGCTTCTGCCTTTGAACCCGTCCAAGGAGCCACTGTTTTCACCAAGTTGGACTTAAGAAACGCCTATAATCTCCTCAGAATCAGAGAAGGAGATGAATGGAAGACTGCATTTAAAACTCCTCTAGGCCAATTCGAGTACTTAGTGATGCCTTTTGGTCTAACCAACGCCCCTGCCTGTTTCCAGGCCCTGGTTAATGATGTGTTGAGAGATTTTTTAAACATCTTCGTTTTTGTCTATATTGATGACATTCTGATCTACTCCAAAAACCTGTCTGAACACAAGAAACACGTCCGTTTGGTTCTTCAAAGACTCCTTGAAAACAAGCTGTTTGTCAAAGCTGAGAAGTGTGAGTTTCATCGTCCTTCTGTCACCTTTCTAGGTTTTGTGCTCGAGGGCGGGCAGGTGAAGCCGTCTGAGGACAAGATCAAGGCGGTTCTGGACTGGCCCACTCCCGAGAACCGTAAACAACTACAAAGGTTTCTAGGATTTGCAAACTTTTACAGAAGGTTCATCCGAAATTACAGCCAGACAGCTCAGCCTCTGACTGCCCTTACATCTGTTAAAAGGACTTTTCCCTGGTCTGCGGAGGCTGAGGCCTGTATTTAAGAAACTCAAGGCCCTGTTCTCTAGTGCACCCATCCTTGTCCAACCTGACCCCTCCAAGCAGTTCATATTGGAGGTGGATGCTTCTGATTCTGGGGTGGGGGCAGTCTTGTCCCAAGTATCTGATTCTGACCAAAAAACTCATCCATGCGCATTTTTCTCCTGCAGACTTTCGCCCGCAGAACAAAATTACGATGTCGGAGACAGAGAACTCTTAGCAATTAAACTGGCTCTGGAAGAATGGCGGCATTGGCTGGAGGGCGCAGAGCATCCCGTCCCGTATGGACAGATCACAAAAACCTATCATACATTCAATCTGCTAAGAGATCCAATCCCCGTCAGTCCCGTTGGTCACTATTCTTCTCAAGATTCAACCTGATTATCTCCTACCCGCCTGGCTCCAAGAACATCAGACCCGACTCTCTCTCACACCTGTACTCGCCCGACAAACCTGAAACTCCGGACTCCATTCTCCCTGCCAGCTGCACGGTGGCTACTGTCTCCTGGGAAATCTCTGATTTAATAAGACTGGCCCAAGCTTCTGAACCCGACCCAGGTAATGGTCCACCCAACAAAACCTACACTATATTGCCAAAAGTATTTGCTCACCCATCCAAATTATTGGAATCAGGTGTTCCAATCACTTCCATGGCCACAGGTGTATAAATTCAAGCACCTAGGCATGCAGACTGTTTTTACAAACATTTGTGAAAGAATGGGTCGCTCTCAGGAGCTCAGTGAATTCCAGCGTGGAACTGTGATAGGATGCCACCTGTGCAACAAATCCAGTCGTGAAATTTCCTCGCTCCTAAATATTCCACAGTCAACTGTCAGCTGTATTATAAGAAAATGGAAGTGTTTGGGAACGACAGCAACTCAGCCACGAAGTGGTAGGCCACGTAAACTGACGGAGCGGGGTCAGCGGATGCTGAAGCGCATAGTACGAAGAGGTCGCCAACTTTCTGCAGAGTCAATCACTACAGACCTCCAAACTTCATGTGGCCTTCAGATTAGCTCAAGAACAGTGCGCAGAGAGCTTCATGGAATGGGTTTCCATGGTCGAGCAGCTGCATCCAAGCCATACATCACCAAGTGCAATGCAAAGCGTCGGATGCGGTGGTGTAAAGCACGCCGCCACTGGACTCTAGAGCAGTGGAGACGCGTTCTCTGGAGTGACGAATCGCGCTTCTCCATCTGGCAATCTGATGGACGGGTCTGGGTTTGGCGGTTGCCAGGAGAACGGTACTTGTCTGACTGCATTGTGCCAAGTGTAAAGTTTGGTGGAGGGGGGATTATGGTGTGGGGTTGTTTTTCAGGAGCTGGGCTTGGCCCCTTAGTTCCAGTGAAAGGAACTCTGAATGCTTCAGCATACCAAGACATTTTGGACAATTCCATGCTCCCAACTTTGTGGGAACAGTTTGGAGCTGGCCCCTTCCTCTTCCAACATGACTGTGCACCAGTGCACAAAGCAAGGTCCATAAAGACATGGATGACAGAGTCTGGTGTGGATGAACTTGACTGGCCTGCACAGAGTCCTGACCTCAACCCGATAGAACACCTTTGGGATGAATTAGAGCGGAGACTGAGAGCCAGGCCTTCTCGTCCAACATCAGTGTGCGACCTCACAAATGCGCTTCTGGAAGAATGGTCAAAAATTCCCATAAACACACTCCTAAACCTTGTGGACAGCCTTCCCAGAAGAGTTGAAGCTGTTCTAGCTGCAAAGGGTGGACCGACGTCATATTGAACCCTATGGATTAGGAACGGGATGTCACTTAAGCTCATATGTGAGTCAAGGCAGGTGAGCAAATACTTTTGGCAATATAGTGTATGTTCCCTCTTCTGTCAGGTCCCGTCTCATACACTCGATGCATTCAGCCAAGTTTTCTGCTCACCCCGGTGTAAGCAGAACCATTGCCCTGATCTCTCGCTGTTTCTGGTGGCCATCCCTTCACAAGGATACGAAAGAGTATGTCCAAGCCTGTTCCATCTGCGCTCGAAATAAACCTTCACACCAACCTCCCTCTGGTCTTCTTCATCCGCTACCTGTTCCATCTCGCCCCTGGTCCCACATCGCCGTGGATTTTGTGACCGGTTTGCCCGCATCCAGAGGTATGACCACCATCCTCGCCATAATAGATTGATTCTCAAAAGCCTGTCATCTTGTTTCCCTCAGGAAACTTCCGACTGCCTTCCAAACAGCGCAGCTTCTGGTCAAACATGTTTTCAAGCTCCATGGAATTCCCCAGGAGATTTTGTCGGACAGAGGGCCTCAATTCACCGCACAGGTCTGGAAACACTTCTGTTCTGCTCTTGACACAAATATCTCTCTGACATCAGGTTATCATCCACAATCCAACGGTCAAACTGAACGTCTAAATCAGGAACTGGAATCAACCCTCCGATGCTTCACTTCAACCAACCCGATCTACTGGAGCCAATATCTACACTGGGTAGATACACTGGCGATTGGTTTGTCTCAAAGGTTACCTGTGGAGTACCACAGGGATCAGTGCTAGGACCAATTCTCTTTACTAGATATATGCTCCCAATCGGTAGAATTATTAGACAGTATGGGATTTCATCATTCTGCTTCATTCTGTCTCTATTCTCCTATTCTGCAGAATCTGTTAGTTCAATCTCTAACGCCCTGCTCTCTCTGCTTTTCCTCAGAGTAGCTTTGCCTCATCTGTTCCTGTTTGGCTGTGACGCCATCCTGGAAAGAAACATCAGCTGTGCTGCTGCCATCAACACATGACTGGCTGGATGTGCTCTCTTCGTCCTCTGGCATGGGAGCTGGATCGGAGCTCGTCTGCCTGGCTGTGTGTTTCCTGGACGGGGCCGCCTTTTACAGCTGCTTTTTGTGTCTCTGCTTCTGTCTCCTTGAACCCCAGTCGGCCTCGGCAGATGGACGCTCACACTGAGCCTGGTTCTGCTGGAGGTTTCTTCCTGTTAAAAGGGAGTTTTTCCTCTCCACTGTCGCTACAAGCATGCTTAATGTGAGGTATTGTATTTGAGTCAATGATTCAATGCAATCAACTGGTTTTCCTTAGATAGAAAACTTTGTATCAATTTGACTGTATGATCTGGTTGAACTGTAAAGTGCCTTGAGATGACGTGTGTTGTGAATTTGGCTCTATATAAATAAACTGAATTGAATTGAAATTGAATTAATTTTCACTGTTATGCTGATGATACCCAGCTATATCTGTCTATAATCCACATGAAGCTAACCCATTACAAAGATTACAGGCATGTCTGAAGACATCCAGGTCTTATAAAATCATAGATGTGTTAGGATTCCTGTCTGTGTGTTTGTGTTCCTGTGTTTGTCTCCCTTCCTCCACCAGAAGTCGCCTGGTCCTGGTCCACCTCCCCATACACCTGCAGAGGGTTACCTCGTTAACGGAGCGCTCTTAAGCTGCTGACTGCCACTACCTCGACGCCAGAGTGATTTCCAGTTTGGGGTACTCTAGCCATGCTTAGTTTAGCAGAGTCTAACCTGAGTTTTTGTTTTGCCAGTTTTGGGTACTCTAGCCAAGCTGAGTTTTGCTGAGTCAGAGCTGAGTTCTTGTTAACCTGAGTCTTAATCTTGTTTTTTGTCTTTGCCTCTCGGCAGGAGGTCAGCCTGCAAAATGGACGTTTCGGACCATCTCTCCCTGGAAGGATCATCTGAGCTTCAAACTGAGCTGAGGAATTAAACTGGAGGTTAGAATCCACTTCCCCTCGAGATAGTTTGAGCTTCACACTGAGCAAGGGATTCATCACCACTACGACCTGTTCAAGTACCGCAGGAAATCTGAGTGGCAGTCAGCTTCTCCGTTCACCTACAAACAACCACATTCTGGGTAAACCCTGTCCGCCCTCCACCGAATCAGGCAAACACTGGAACTACTGCACACAGAGTGGAATCAAAGAGTCAACAACTTCTCTGGAAACGTGAGTCAGCAACCAAATTCTCCTCTTCAAGTTGAAGAACCAAATTTCCTACTGAGCCTGAACTAACCCATGTATCTTCCCCTCAGTTCCGGTTGAGCAGAGTTCAGAGTAACACTTGATTCAGCATTATCTCTTCAATAAACCTGTTAAACCTTTCCCCTTGTCTCTCTGAATTGGTTTCTCGGCATGTGGGTCCGAGCTCTTGATAAAACCATGACAAGATGAATTAGAAATACCTGTTTTTCATTGACAAAACATTTAAGCCTTAAACTGAAAATGTTTCTTTATTTTAGGCAACACACTTGATTAGCATTAGGATTAGGTAAGTTCAATATTTAGGTTAGCACAATATCAGCCAGCTTCATTTTATAAAATAAACAGTTTCCTTTATTGTCACATTTAAATCTCACACAGGTAAATTAGTGTATTAAAATTGAAAATGACATGGTGTATAACCTTGGCAAGGCTTAGAGTAATTCAGAGAATATTTAGTTGTAAAGAAAGCATAAAAATTTGGGATATTGCATTTTTTTAAATTGATGTCCATTTATCTAGGCATATCAGCAGATCATTCACACTGAGCTTTTGTTTCTGTTAAGTTTTTATTTTTTTGAGTTCTCAAATATGCTTTATTTTGTTCTTATTTTTCTCTAGATGTAAATCATTTTTTGTTCCTCCTAATTCTTTGTTAGACCTACAGTATATTAATCTCACCACTAGTTGGACTGAAGAAGCCTTTTGGATGAGAGGAGAAACGTCTTCCAGAAATCTTCACTTCCAGTTGCCTAGACTTAACTCCTTCAAGCTTTTCCATGACCTGGATGACTGAGAAACTTCACAGATATAACTTTTTGTATTCTTAGTTTTGCTGCCCCTTAGTGTCCTTTCCTTTCCCCTTAGGTCCTTCTATTTACTCTATCCAAACCTGTTCCCCATTAGCTAATCAGTCCTCTAATTGCTTCTATCTACCATATATACACCTCCTGTTCAGTTCCTCATTCCTGGATTCTATAGGTTTATTCCTCCTCAGTGTCTTCTGGTTTTTTAGTTTTTGGATTTTCTTGTCGATTGGTTCTGGACTATAGATTTTGTATTTCTTCTTCTTCATTACATTTTTCAAGTAATGAGCTCTGAATCTCTTCTAGTGCATTTGGGCCAATACAACATCCACCAACCCTGACAGAGCTAGGTTCTATAAGTCCTTTACTTGATGCAGACTGATGGGTTATAAACTTTAGTAACCAATTACCAGGCGTACATTGCTAAATTTATACTAAATGACTCATTCAATTTCAGCTCTGAGGCAGACTAGAGCTTATCACAGTATTCAATGGACAAAACTCATAGCTTGAAATTTGTCTACATTATCAAAAGAAATTTATAAAAATTGTAAAACCAGCAGTGTACACACACACTTGCACACACTCAAAGGACTTTTTCAAAAATCAATGTTCTTTACTGTTATCATTTTCACTACCCGATCTGTACCGGTAGAACAATCCGTAGAATCAGCTGATTTGCGCAACCAGATGTAAATCCGGGTCACCCTTAATTTCTCTTTGTAAAACAGACCTAAATTAAGTGTTTTCATCCCTAAAAATAGTAAGAGTACTAACCTATAATGTGTTAAAGGTTAATAAAATATTTCCTGAGAAAGTGAATGCATTTAAAATCTTTCTGTTTTATCAATCGTCTGTTCCCGATCTGTACCAGAAATAGGACCATACACTACTTCCAGGAGCTAACTTTTTCAGCTTTGGCTTTAAACATAAATCTAGTCTTTTTTAATTTAGTTTTTTGCTTTCGTGTTAACATTATGGTATATAGTGCTAAACAAGACATGAAACACAACTGTAATGCTAATAAACATGGTTTTATCATATTTTGCCGGACTGCTCTGAGCATGTCCCATGATGACATCAGAGAAGCTGTTTAACGGAGAAAATGGAAAAATCATCAAATTGTCTCAGAAAGTAATTAAAACATGTTTAAAGATCTGTATTAGCATTCTTTAGTGAGTTAAGGATATAAATAAGAATTTTTTGTAGCATAATTATTTTATTTATGACGACCTGATGAATATCTGTTTTGCGGACGCGCAAATGAGCTGATGGTACGGATTGTCCTTCCGGTACGGATCGGGTAGTGACAATCGTGAAACCGTAAAGACATTTTGCAGAGCCTCAAACTGACCTGCCAAACAAATGTTTAGCCTTTGGGGGAAAGCCAGACTACATAGAGAACAAATGTGTAGCTACTGGAAAACATTTAAGTTCTATAATAATTAAGTTCAGCTACTCAAGTCATCAGTAGAATATGTAACTCACCAAAACACTTGCTAAGGTTGGTCTGTTTTTCAATGAAAACCTTCGCTGAGATCACATTTCCGAAGGGCAAAAACATCTGCAACAGATCCTGGTCTCCAAACTCCTGGGGTAAGTGGTAAATGAAAAGGTTTGCTCCTTCTGGACCTGCAAAAAAAGGCCTCTGTCAAAGTAAAAAAGAACTTAAGATCCAAGGGACCATGAAAAATGGCTTCCTTTAAACCTGCCTACCATTCTGAACTAAAAGCAAATGACCAAATATCAAAACCCCATTTGGCGGCTGTGCTCTCTGTCAAATCAGGCACAGAACTGATGAAGCATTTCACAAATAAGAAACAGGAAAATTAGTTACACTGTACAACTAATTTAAAAGGACTCTCCAAGTCCTTACTTATTCCCACATTTTGACTGAGTGCTACAGTATGGGTTTGGAAGTTTTTGAATGACACTGCCCATTAAAGCTAGTGTTTCAATTAGTGTTGCACCGATGCCATTTTTTGGCCCCGATACCCAATACCTGGCTGTGCAGTATCGGCCGATACCAATACCATAATAATGTAAAATAATTGCCATCATGGCTTTGTCAAGCTGCTGCCTACCTTTGGGAAGCAGGAAAAAATCTAATACAAAGTGAATCCAGTAGAACTTTGTATTGCCTACCAGGAGTGGGTGACAATAGTTGAATAAACTTTTAGCTCTCAAAATGGTATCGGTGCCCTATTTGTTGGTACTCGCCGATACCGATACCACCATTTTAGGGCAGTATTGGGGCCCCGTCCGATACTGGTATCAGTATCGGTGCAACACTAGTTTCAAGGTGAGCCTCTCTGCCACTGGACATGCAAGGGTTAAACTAAATCCTTAGCCTAGCTGCTGTAAGCCTAGCATCACAGCAGTGCAACAACAGCAATAAAGGTCAACAGTTGGACATCTGTTTGTTTCACATCTGCTGTTGTTGGTGGTGGTAAAGCAGCAAAACGCACCAAATTACAGCTTATAATGCTGCGTTTACACCAAAGACGTTCTGAGCATCAAAAATGCGTAAACCCCGAAATTCAGAAATTGGATCAAACTGTGGTCAAGTTACTTTGACGCTGTGGTTGTTTATCTGCTCTGTTCTGTAGCTTCAAGCTAGAGAGCAGCTTGGCTTTATTTACTTTGTGAGTTTGAACAGGTTTTTAAGTGAGAAGGTCGACCTCCAAACGTCCTCGTATCATCTGTTCATCACGATTATAATCCCATTAAAATCTGCTGTTCTTGTTCGGAGCGCCAGACCTCCAGCATACCGCCGGGAGGCAGCGCTGGAAATCCCGGCTGAAAACTCTCTGCTGCGGCCAGGCTGTGGGGGATTTCCCACACCCATTTCAATTCTATTCAGTTTATTTCTATAGCTCCAGTTCACATCATGTCATCTCAACAGTTCACCAGATCATCCAGTCAGATTGATTCAAAGTTTTCCATCCAAGGAAAACCAGCTGATTGTATCAACTCATTGACTCTTCAGCAATCCCTCACTCTAAGCATGCTTGTAGTGACAGTGGAGAGGAAAAACTCCCTTTGAACAGGAAGAAACCTCCAGCAGAACCAGGCTCAGTGTGAGCAGCCATCTGCTGAGGCCGACTGGATACATTTGTAGTAGAAAGACTTTTTAATGTTTGTAGTAAAAACTGCAAGTACCAGAATATACAATCTAAGATTATTCATCTGCAGGTTTTAACATTTCTAGTTAATTTGGGAACAGTGGAATCTGCTTATAATGGTCATGTTGGTCCAGAGCCAATTTGAACACTATAAGTGGTTGATTACTAAAACCAAATTTACTGTTATTTCACTTGTTTTTATGTATGTTTTCGAATGAGAAAAATGAAATGAAAGGGATAGCTTTCGCATTTACTGAATTGTATCACAGCTCCATGCAACTTTAATTACAGTATACTGCGCTGTGCGCAGACATAGCTCTGGTAGCCTACGTAACTAATGTGCTGTACGTCGGCTCTACTGTGCCACCAGTGCATTTCTTTTAACAAGTCTGAAAATAAAGTTTGAAACAAATGCTTAATCACAGCACAGTACCGCGCAGTGTGCAGACATAACTCTGACAGCCCACAGTAGGTTTATGTAACTTATTCTGTATGTAGGCTCTGCGGCGCCGCCGGTGCATTTTTTTTAACAGGTCTGAAGTTTGAAGCAAACGGTTTCATAGAACAACAACATAGAAGCTAACTCCATAGGCTACAGAAAATTAAAGCTAGCCTACGTCTGTTTTGTGTTGCGGCTCTGCTGCACCGCAGGTTCCCTGGATCAGAGTGTTCAACACCGAGTTCATTTCTTTTTCAAAATGATGTAAAAGGTCAAAGTTTTTGAAACCAACATGCATGAGACCAGTATTTAAAATGCAAAGTGCATTCATCATCTCAGCTCTGGAAGAGACAACAGTCTCCTCTTCTTCATCCTCCTCCTTTCTGAGCGCAGCACTGGTACCCGCACCAAAGCACTCTTGTACCTCCGAACTAGCTAAACAGAAGCAGACGCCCAGAAAGGAATCATGGGAGTAAAAAAATAAAATAACTAGGCTACACATAATTTTAAAATAATTTTTGCATGTTTCAATTCATAAAATGGGCAAAAATGAACACTATAAGCAGATTTCTTGATTACTATAAAATAATTATTAAAACAGCATTTGTATAAAAATAGTTTTGTCTCAAGCCTTTTGATCTATATAAACGGTTGATTACTATATCCATGACCACTATAAGCGGATTCCAGTGTATTTATAAATTGTTTCTCCATAGTTCATAGAAAATGTTTATGGTTAGGGTTAGTGTTAAGGATTAGTTACTCTGTGTTTCCCCGGTTACTAAGCATTAGTCCTGTAATCAGGCTGGGCTGGTAATGCCCCAGTATTGGTATTGGTAACTACCCATTAGTTCCAGATAAGTTGTCTAGATGCTCTTTAGTAGTTAATCCAATTTTGCGTAGCTTACAGTAAAGGGTTAAGTGTCACTTCTTCTTAAATAATGAATAAACCCAATAATTTCACACCTGTCCATTTAAAACCTATTTCCCCCCGTGAAACTCAAACCCTAGAACCCCTCCTATTTTATTGATCTATCAAAGTAGTTTTGTATGTTGGATCCAATCTAAACACATTTTTGTTTTTGCTATGAAGTACAATGATATTCTATTAAGCATTTTTAATAGGATGAGCTATAACAAAATAATGTCCTTTTAGGATATGTTACTATTCTGTCTCCCTTTTCTGCTGCCGGTGGACCAAACTCACCTTCCTTTTGGCTTCCTGCTGCTGCAGACAGATTTTGCTGGGATAGAAGGCTCTGGTTATACAGGTTGGGCAGTGCAGCAGTTGCATACTGTTGAATGCCAGAGTATGCTTGGCTCAGTGCTTCCATTGTAGTACCTGAGCCATGCAACAAACCACCAGAGGAAAGACCGCCATTTATTGTTGCCATGCCTGTATCAGTTCATAAAAACAAAGAGACGGTAACTCTTTTATCCTAAACTTGTGATTCTCATTAAATGTCATTTAATCATCAATCAGAGGGTAAAAGTATCATCAATGACAGTATTTTATTAATCAACAAGGTTTTTAATAAAACAGAATTCAAACTGAAACATGTAATAAGAATAAAGACTTAAATACACCTGTTATAAACATAACCTGCTCAAGATGTTAACTGCTACCTTAACAAAGCTCCTCAAAGGATAGCTGACTGTGCTCACAGGGTTAAATAAGAGCCGTTATGGATAAAAGAGCTGCCATTTAAGTTTTCCTTCATTTTAGTTTTTCTTTATTATGTTTTTAAGCAAATTCTCGAAGTGATTTACCATTTTATTTTGTCTGTGCTTGATGTGATTTTAAGTGTTTCCTAAAAGTGAAAATGGGTGTTGGTTGAGCATGGTCCATTCAGACAGACTGTAATTTTGGGGTCCTAGTTGGTGTGGGTAGTCAGGCCATGTTACTTCAATAGGTTTCACCAATGATTAATTCAATCAAATTCAGCTTATTAAGTGCAGGGAGGGAGGCAGAGGTGTCTTTAATGCAACGACTATACCCCCCCATCCCCACAGGATGCATGGATCATTACCTTGTCAACCCGCTCCCCAACTACATACCAGTGGTGAGAAGAACAATACTGCAGAAGACGTCCGTGAAAGTTTGGTCAGATGAGGATACTGAAAAACTGAGAGACTGTTTCAGAACCACAGACTGGAGCATATTTCAAGACCATCTCACCCCCTCTGTCATGCCTCTCTCCCCCCTCACAGTTACTTCGATGCAGGTGAGAGGCCAGCTGAAGAGACTGAAACAGAGGGAAGCCTCGGACCGGACGGGATTCCTTAAAGGCTGCTCAGGAACCGTGAACATCCAGGGACAGGACATATAAACTGTGGAGAGTTTCAAATCCCTGGGTGTTCATGTCAATAATAAACTGGACTGGACTCATTACAGCGACGCCCTGTAGAAGAAGGGCCAGAACCGCCTCCCTCCACCTCCTGAGGAGGCTGAGGTCCTTTGCAGTGAGCAGGCCCCTGCTTCAAACCTTCTCTGACTCCGTGGTGGTATCAGCCCTCCTGACAAAAGGCCATTTCTGTCCTAGGCTGCACTCTGAACTCAGTGGAATAAGTGGCTGAGAGGAGGGTTCTGTCCAAGCTTCCATCCATCATGGACACCACCTTCCACCCTCTGCAGCGACTGTAGAGGAGCTGAGCAGCTCCTTTAATGCAAAACCCCATTAAGTTCACCACCAATCACATGGTGAAGTTTGCAGACGACACCACGGTGGTGGGCCTCATCAGAGACGACAACAACCTGGACTACAGAGAGGAGGTGGAGCAGCTGGTGGTGTAGAGATAACAGCCTGATCCTGAATGTGGAGAAGACCAAGGAGATCATGGTGGACTTCAGGAAGAACCGGCCTAACCACGCTCCACTGCTCGTCAACAGCTCAGCTGGAGAGGTGGTCAGCAGCACCAAATTCATCACAGACACCCTCACCTGGACCGGAAACACCACCTCACTGGTCAGAAGGGCACAGAAGCTGCAGCAACATATAACAACAAGTTGTCATATGTTGCTGCAGCTTTGAAGATGTTCCAGTCAGAGCATTCAAAACAGTCTTGGAGTTTCTCCATGGCGCCCTCAGACCACACTCTGACCTATCTAACTGTTGGTTTAGCCCTGATCAGCTGGGGCTTATATGCAGGAATTAGCATGACAGACAGATGAGCTGATCACCAGATGTGGGGGCAGGGAGCTGCTCTGAATGCATCTTTAGTGTTGGATTAAACTATATCTAGAGTGTTTTGCCCCCAAGCTGCAAAGTCTACATTTAGGTAAAAATCAGGGAGAACAGTATTCAAGTTAGCCTGGTAACCTGTATTTTGTTTCCCTGGATTTAATTCAATTCAATTCAGTTTATTTATATAGCGCCAAATTCACAACACATGTCATCTCAAGGCACTTTACAGTTCAACCAGATCATACAGTCAAATTGATTCAAAGTTTTCTATCTAAGGAAAACCAGTTGATTGCATTGACTCATTGACTCAAATACAATCCCCCACACTAAGCATGCTTGTAGCGACAGTGGAGAGGAAAAACTCCCTTTTAACAGGAAGAAACCTCCAGCAGAACCAGGCTCAGTGTGAGCGGCCATCTGCCGAGGCCGACTGGGGTTCAAGGAGACAGAAGCAGAGATACAAAAAGCAGCTGTAAAAGTCGGCCCCGTCCAGGAAACACACAGCCAGGCAGACGAGCTCCAAGGCAGCTCCCATGCCAGAGGACGAAGAGAGCACATCCACCCAGCCACGGCCAGAGAAACAGGACCACACTGGAAAACAGGCCGATCTCCAACATCTATAAACAAGGGTGTTGATAGAAGCAGCACAGCTGATGTTTCTTTCCAGGATGACGTCACAGCCAAACAGGAACAGACGAGGCAAAGCTACTCTGAGGAAAAGCAGAGAGAGCAGAAGGTTAGAGATTGAACTAACAGATTCTGCAGAATAGGAGAACAGAGAAAGAATGAAGCAGAATGATGAAATGGGGGTCCCTATGTCCTCCAAAAGTCTAAGCCTATAGCAGCATCACTATAGAGATAGCTCAGGATAACCTGAGCCACCCTAACTATAAGCTTTATCAAAAAGGAAAGTTTTAAGCCTAGCCTTAAAAGTAGACAGGGTGTCTGCCTCATGGACTAAAACTGGTAGTTGGTTCCACAGGAGAGGAGCCTGATAACTAAAAGATCTGCCTCCCATTCTACTTTTAGAAATTCTAGGAACCACTAGTAAACTTGCAGATTGAGAGCGAAGTGCTCTGTTAGGAAAATAAGGAACAATCAGATCTCTGATATAAGATGGAGCTTGGCCATTTAAGGCTTTATATGTGAGAAGGAGGATTTTAAATTCTATTCTTGATTTAACAGGAAGCCAATGAAGAGAAGCCAGGATAGGCGAGATATGATCTCTCTTTTTAATTTTCATTAGAACTCTGGCTGCAGCATTTTGGATCAGCTGAAGGCTTTTAACTACAGTTTGTGGACTTCCTGATAGTAAAGAATTACAATAGTCCAGCCTTGAAGTAACAAATGCATGGACTAGTTTCTCAGCATCACCCCTGGACAGGATATTTCTAATTTTTGCAATGTTCCTCAGATGAAAGAAGGAAATTCTAGAAACCTCTTTGATATGGGATTTAAATGACAGGTCCTGATCAAAAATAACACCAAGATTTTTTACTTTATTATCTGAAATCAGTTTAATCCCATCCAAATGAAGTGACTGGCTAATCAGTTTCTTTTTTAGAGACTCTGGTCCAAAGACTATAACTTCTGTTTTGTCTGCATTCAGAACCAGAAAGTTAAGAGTCATCCAGGTTTTTATGTCTTCAAGACATGCCTGTAATCTATGTAATGGGTTAGCTTCATCTAGATTTATAGACAGATATAGCTGGGTATCATCAGCATAACAGTGGAAATTAATCCCATGCTGTCTAATAATTCTACCAATTGGGAGCATGTATAAAGTAAAGAGAATTGGTCCTAGCACTGATCCCTGTGGTACTCCACAGGTAACCTTTGAGCGTGTTGAAGATCTATCATTAACATGAACAAACTGAATTCGATCAGATAGATAAGATTTAAACCAGTCTAGTGCTGTTCCTTTAATTCCAACAAAATATTCAAGTCTTTCTAAAAGAATATTATGGTCAACTGTATCAAATGCAGCACTAAGATCCAACAGGACGAGCACAGATACAAGTCCATTATCTGAGGCCATGAGAATATCATTAGTGACTTTCACCAGAGCTGTTTCAGTGCTATGATGAGCTCTAAAGCCAGACTGAAACTCTTCAAAAAGTTCATTATGGTGGAAGTGATCGCAAACTTGTTTGGCAACTACTTTCTCAAGAATTTTGGATAAGAAAGGAAGATTGGATATAGGTCTATAATTGACCAAGTCATCTGGGTCAAGAGACGGTTTCTTAAGCAGAGGTTTAATTACAGCAACCTTAAAAGCTTTAGGTACATATCCCTGTAACAGAGATAGATTAATCACATCTAAAATGGAGGAGGAGATCAAAGGGAATACCTCCTTAAATAACCTGGTTGGAACTGGATCTAACGTACAAGTTGAAGGCTTAGATGAAGACAATAATTTTGCTAATTCAGAGAGTTCAACTGGATCAAAGCAGTCTAAACCCGGTTCAGATTCCATGACTACCTCAGGTACAATCGCGGATAGAGGAGTGCTTATGATCTTATTTTTAATAAGATCAATCTTATTTATAAAGAATCCCATAAAATCATTGCTGCTAAGAGCAGGTGGAATGGACGGTTCAACAGAGCTATGGCTCTGGGTGAGTTTGGCAACTGTATTAAAAATAAATCTAGGATTATTCTTATTCTCCTCTATTAATGAGGAGAAGTATGCTGCTCTTGCTTTACAAAGGGTCCTCTTATACAGCAGTAAACCATTTTTCCAGACTAGGAAGGACTCTCGCAGGCCTGTGGAGCGATATTTTCTCTCCAGTTTCCTAGCATTTTGCTTCAAAGTATGCAGCTCTGCATTAAACCAAGGAGCAAGCTTTCTATTTTTAATGGTTTTCATTTTCAAAGGAGCTGCGTTGTCTAAGGCAATACGCAGAGAACTAGCAACCCCATCAACAAAATCATCAACCTGTGAAGGGGAATAAGCTAAGCTTTTGCACTCTGCAGCACTGCTCAGTGACACAGAGGAGAGAGAAAGTGAAGCAGACTCTTTAAAATTTATAACTGCACTATCTGATAAAGATCTACTAAAATTTGTAATTTAGTGAATTAATTTCAAAAGTATGATCGTTACGTTCTTATATGTTTTATTTAAAAAGCAGAACAACACATATTCATTGTATTGGTGACTGTAGCAGGTTTTAAGATTAGTGAGCTAACTGTAGTTTTTGTTTGCATCTGTGTATTAAAAAATTAAGGCTGCTTAATACCCCCCTCAGTTCTATTAAGCTTAACCCCCCTTTATCACCTGTAGAGAAAAGTCTCTGAAGCCTCAAATTATGTTACCTGTGCTGGTTAGTGCACTTAATGGACTACCAGATGTTGCCATGGAGCTGGAAGAAGACGATGTACCCTGAGTGGCTGTTGCTGCAGCAGCTAAAGCTGCCAGATTCTGCATGGTATTCAGACCTGGCAAATATATGCACAGTCAAATTCAAGACCAAAACGTTAACGTGCTGCATTAACAGCAGACGCTTATGGGCAATAAACAAAGACATAAAGATATATTTATAGAGATGTATATAGATATGTACGTGTGTTGGGGTGTATGTATGTAGCTGAAACTTACCTGAAACTTGGTGTAGATTGCTGAGTGTAGCCCCTGTCAGGGTGGACTGCTGCAACATCTGCAAGTACAACTGAGACGACATCAAAATCAAAATTAATTTTCTGGTTTTCACCAAACTAATTTTGCTCCCTTTTGAACAATCACATAAAAAAAAAGGTCATAAAAGAGCGCCACTCACTGCAAGGAGCTGTGGCCCAAGATTGTGGAAACCAGATAGATTTCCCAACATGGAAGCAGCACTAAGTTGCTGCATCTGCTGCTGCAGCTGTTGAGCCAGGCGTTTCTGCTCCTTGTCTTTCTGAGTATCCGCAAATTTCACCACAATGGGTGATGAACAGCCCTTAATACAAAAAACAAAGACTGTTAAAGATATACTGAAATCCATCCAATTCTATTTTAAAATGGGAACTAACTGGAAATGCTTGTCTTTCTTTATCATGAATCAACTTTTTTTTAAAACAATCACAGTAGAAACATTTGAATTATGTAGTTAACTTTAAAATAATGGAAGACCAAAGTTTGTCCTAAGCTCACATCACCTCCAGTGTTTGTGACTGATGCATTGACTTGATAGCAGACTGTGCCATCTGTCGACTTGTAAATGTTACAAATGCACATCCTGAAAGACAGAATTGTAATGTGTCATAATGTTTTAGCATGCTTAATGTCTTTAATCATATTTTAAAATATAGAAATTCTAATAATTTATTATTTCAATATGAATATTCACTCAAAATTCAGATTTAAAAGAAATAAATGTGTAGCTCTATTGACATGTACAGTGAACTGATGGCAAACATATTCTCTCCCATGTATTCTCCTCCCTCTTTGTGTCAGAGCATCCATCCACCCAATCATCCTCTCCCGCTTAATCCGTCAGGGTCGGTGCCTACCTCCAGCAGTCTATGGGCGAGAGGGGGGGACAACCATGCATACGCGCACTCTGACCTAAGGACGACTTGGAGAAGCCGATTCACCTAACATTCATGTTTTTGACTGTGGGAAGCCAGAGTACCAGGAGAGAACCCACACATGCTAGTTGCTTTTTTTGTAAACTTGCTGATGGCGTTTTTTTCTGCCCATGCTGAGTTTAATTGACGTTCCCCTATTGGTTCTGCTTGGCCCCTCTGCAGCATGACCTGTGCCCCCTTTGCCTGCGTAGTTGCAGCGTTGTTCCTGGGCAGTGCAGCTGACCTGGCTGTTCTCAATGGAACAAGCTGATTAATGAACAGACTCTAATCAGCAGAATTACCTGCCCCCTGGCCGGGCAGTGGGCCATAATCGTTTTGCCAAAGACATGATGCTGGCAGTTGAGAAAACGTCCCGGCGTTCGTAGGAAGGACTGTCCACTTAGGGGGATGGATGGTTCTCAGATGTTCCATCCTTTGGAGGAGTATATTAGGAAACCCTGTGACGGCTGGTCAGATACTCTGGGTTGTTTTAGCCCAACGCCTGATGGCACAGCCCTCACTGCAATGCAGGAGGCCCCAAAGTTGGAGTTTGAGGGTTTGAATACCTACCTGAAGGATATACCCTGTTCAGAATCAGAATCACAATCAAACATACTTTAATAATCCCAGAGATAAATTACACTGTTGCATGCTGACAACCAAAGGGGTTACCTGCTTCTGACTATCATATTGTGTCAGTTCACTGGAGGTTTTTCCACTTTTTTTTCCAGGGACAAGCTTAGACTTTGACAACTTTTAATGTCATTTTTAACATGTACAGTTTATACAAAACCAAATGTTGTTTTGCACAGCTTTCAGAACATTTCCATTTCTTAAAGTGCAACAGTGATTAGATGTAAACAGTATAGGAGAAAAAATCATGGTGCAAAAGAATGCATTGATATGGAAGTTTAGAGCATTAAAATTTATGGTGCAAATATGCAGTATGTTGGTTTGGTGTTATCAGTGTGATGCAGAGTCTGTGACATAATTTAGAGTTTATCCAACAGTACATCAGTGTGATGGCGGTGGGGAAGAAGCTGCTGCAGAACCTGCTGGTCCTGCATTGAATGCTGTGAAGCCTCTTCCCAGAGGGCAGCAGGGAGAGCAGTCCATGGTGGGGGGGTGAGGGGTCATTGATGATGTCACGGGCTAAGGACACGCAGCGCTGGGATGAAATGTCTTTACTGGAGGGAAGAGGAGCCCCCAAGATCCTCTCTGCTGTTCTCACCTTCTTCCAGTCTGAGGTGCTGCAGCCTCCACACCACACAGTGAGACAGCTGGTCAGAACGCCCTCTATGGTGCTTCTGGAGAAGGTGGGGAGGATGGGTGGGGGGCAGGAAGTCCAAGCGCTTCTGGGCCCTTTGGACCAGTGAGGTGGTGTTTCTAGTCCAGGTGAGGGTGTCTGTGATGAATGTGGTGCTGCTGACCACCTCTACAGCTGAGCTGTTGATGAGCAGTGGAACGTGGTTAGGGCGGTTCTTCCTGAAGTCCACCATGATCTCCTTGGTCTTCTCCACCTTCAGGATCAGGCTGTTATCTCTGCTCCACCAGCTGCTCCACCTCCTCTCTGTAGTCCAGGTCGTTGTCGTCTCTGATGAGGCCCACCACTGTGGTGTCGTCTGCAAACTTCACCATGTGATTGGTGGTGAACCTGGGGACACAGTCGTGTGTCATCAGGGTGAACGGCAGGGGGCTCAGGACGCAGCCCTGAGGGGAGGGGCTTAGACAGATGACATCAGAGGCGTTCTGTCCGACCCGGACTGACTGAGGTCTGTTGGTGAGGAAGTCTAGCAGCCAATAGCAGAGGGGTGTATTGAAGCCCAGCTGTTCCAGTTTGCCCATCACATGCTGTGGGATGATGGTGCTGAAAGCTGAACTGAAGTCCAGGAACAGCATCCGCACGTGGGTGTTCTTCTCCTCCAGGTGTGCCAGGCTCAGGTGGAGAGCAGCAGAGATGGCGTCCTCAGTCGAGCGGTTCCGTCGGTAGGCGAACTGGAACGGGTGGAATGTTGGCGGCAGACTGGAGACGATGTGTTCTTTAACCAGCCTTTGGAAGCACTTCATCATGATGGGAGTCAGAGCGACAGGCCGCTAATCATTGAGTGAGGTGACCTGAGGCTTCTTTGGGACTGGAATAATGGAGGCAGACTGGAAGCATGCTGGCACTATGGATTGGTCCAGCCAGGTGTTAAAGATGTCTGTGAGGACACCAGCCAGCTGATCTGCACACTCCTTATACACCTGCCCAGGTATGTTATCAGGCCCTGGGGCCTTCCTTGGATTGACTCTCCTCAGAGTTTTCCTCACTTCAGCTTCGTCCAGGCAGAAAGAAAGAAAACTCTAAATCAAGTCACAATTTGAGACTCTGAATCACACTGATAACTCAACTCAAAAATGCGTTTTGCATCACGTTTTTCTCCCACACTGTTTACATGTAATCACTGCTACTATTTATGTAAAGGAAATGTTCATTTCTCTGCAAAGCCGCTGCTCATTTACTGTCTGAAAGCTGTACAAAATGAAAGTCATTGGCAAACCTCTGAATTTGATCTTCCCAGTCGCTACAGTCCAGTCCGCGCGATGTTGATGTCCAACTCAGGCTGTGTGAAGACCATCACACATCTGTCCAACTGCGATGAGGCGATCAACAGTTGAATGTTGTCTAGTTAGTTATCTAACTTTTGCCAGGAGAGTGGGGGGAGTTGTTGTCTACTGGCTAGCCTTCAACCTGGAGCTCCGCCCATCCTACTTACCCTGTTTCTGTTTCTGTTCTTTCTCCCTCTTATATGTCACAGAAAGTGGATATTCAGATTGCCGATAACCACTGCAGTTTGGGTGGAATAAAGTCCAATTTAGGGAGTCTGAAAGCTTTTCTGTTGTTCTCTTGTTCTAAAAGCTCTGGCCTTCAACATTAGCTCAAACCTCAAAGGATTGAAAACATGATCAAAATCAGAGATCCAAATACAGAGCCAAGAACCGCTGCAGACACCTGCACATCCATTTTTCTGGAATAAAGTTGTTCCATTAGATCCATTTCCACAGCACCTGTTTCCCTGTAATCTGTCATTAAAGTATTGAAACAATTAAATAATTGAGCTACAAAAATGCAAAGAGAATAAGAAGCTATGATAAGCAAAGAAATAATTTAGATCCAGAGGGAAGTCTTCAGCTGGTCAATAATCAAATAATGAGTGTACCTCATCTCTAAATGCATTCAGATGTTTTTATTTAACTGAATATGAAGCTTGAATATGTGATTGTTTTTTTATTTTCTGTTCAGTACATTTTTTTGCTTTTTAATATCTTTATTTTTATCAAATAATTTCTAATTATTCTATTGCACTTGTGAGTGGCAGGTTACTATATAACAAAGTAATAACATTTCATGCTAAAATTCATTTTAGAAGAAAAGAAAAAGCATAAAATATTTCTTACCACGACTGAGTCCATTGGGGCCTCGAAGTATCCGACATTCCTCTATCTGTCCGTATGGTGAGAACATCAATCGAATGTCGTTTTCATTGCACTTCTTGGAGATCATTCCAATAAAAAGTTTTCTGTCCTCTACTGCTGATTACAACAAAACACAGCATTAAAACTATTTGGATATTGTGACACTAAACTTAATATGCAAATGAGTCATTAGAATTTAGACTCTCTAGAAAAATGCCCAGAATAAAAAAAAACAAAAAAATTTTAACAGATATAAATTACACATTGGCATAGCACAAAAAGTAAGGTTTGGTTGAATTTGGCTTGGTGGCAACAATTTTTGGCTCTACTTCAACAACAGCTTGAATGGCCAAGTTTTTATACACAAGCAAGGACACTAAATTTTGTTTTATGCACTCTTAGAGTACGCCAAGGAAATGTGTTTGTTCAACACGTTTCAGTAACAGGATAATTCTAACTTTTTTTACATAAAAAAGAAAAACATTTGTTTGGGGGAAAAAAGAAAATGTTAATTTGTGGTTTTTCCATTTGGTTTTGTCAAGGTACAGACAGGGGACCCAGTGTTCCAGGCAGACAGACAGTGGGATAATTCAAAACACCCTGTCTACTTTTAAGGCTAGGCTTAAAACTTTCCTTTTGGATAAAGCTTCTAGTTAGAGTGGCTCAGGTTATCCTGAGCTATCTCTATAGTTCTGCTGCTATAGGCTTAGACTGCTGGAGGACATAGGGACCCCTTTTTCATCATTCTGCTTCATTCTCTCTCTATTCTCCCACTCTGCAGAATCTGTTAGTTCAATCTCTAACGTTCTGCTCTCTCTGCTTTTTCTCATAATAGCTTCATCTGGTCTGTTCCTGTTTGGCAGTGACTCCATCCTGGAGAGAAATATCAGCTGTGCTGCTGCCATCAACACCTTTGTTTCTAGATGTTGGAGCTTGGCCTGTTTTCCAGTGTAGACCTGTTTCTCTGACTGTGACTAACTGGATGTGCTCTCTTCATCCTCTAACATGGGAGCTGGCTCGGAACTCGTCTGCCTGGCTGTGTGTTTCCTGGGCAGAGCCGCCTTTTACAGTTGCTTTTGTATCTAAATGGTCGTTAGGGGAACCTGGTGGTCATTAACTCCCTTGTAAGAGTGGTTTTGGTCACATCCCTTATTGAAGTGTGAGTCAGGTATGGGCAGGTGGGAGGTGAATCTTCTGGTTATTGTTCCTAAAAATGCTTTGTAAGTAGTTGATGTGTTTTCCAGGTTAACAAAGAGGGCTTCCGTAACCCCTCTCTCAAACCATCAGTCTTCCTTGGCCAGAATCTGGATGTTGTCCTCAAATGAGTGTCTTTTAGCCCTCATCTGTAGGTGAACAGCTGAGTCCTGTCCTGTGGAGTTGGCCCTAATGTTACCTGTGCAGCGGTTGCTGATTCTCTCCAATCTACAGGTCTGTGCTCTCTTCACTTCACTGAGCGGCATAAACCACGCTGTCGGTCTTGTTACTGGGTGTCTTGTCTTTAGGGTGAATCAGTTTTTGTCTCTGGGTGTTGCTGGGTTTGAAGTGCACAGGGATCCGTTTTCGGCTACAAGACAACCTTCCTGCCTACAGCCATTAAAGGTCAAATATCACAGTACGCTACAAAGAAAAAAACATTAAGAATGAGCCCTCCAGAAAAAAAAAAAATTCCCTCAGCCTAGGCAAACAGCATGAACTAAGACCCTCGTTATTCATCCCTTCTGTGGATGAGCAGTTTTGGCTTTCAATGCCCGCTCTTCTGAAGGCTGCGCCCTCACAACCTGTAACCATGACAACCAATCTGAGTTCTCAACGATAGTGGCTAGGACCATGGATTAATACAAGTCTGTACCTTGACCCATGTGCTGCTACAGGCCGCTCCGAACAGCTTATTTCCCCTTATGATATAAAGGGCATGCTTTTCAAAAAGACCATTTTGCAATTATAGATGTGATTTTTTTTTTTTTGTCATTTATGAACCTTATACACAGGCTTCAGGACACATGACCGTTACAAAGTGTTTATAAAGTTTAGAATAATATGGTAAGTAGGTACAACTTTTAATTTCCCTTTTGGATCAATATTTTGAATAGGATTAAGTCTGTGAACCTAGTTCCTTAAGTCGCACCAAACCTGAAACATTGGGTCAGTGCAAATGATCATCCTTTTGTATTTGATGAAGATGGTCAGGGACTGCTTGGGCTACACATAAGCAAAAAATGGGACTCAGATTATTTTGAATGGATGTCCACTAGTCAAAGGCTCACCGCAGACTTTGTGACCTAAAGAGCTGCTGCATATGAGTTATTATAACAGATTCCTCAGGCCAACATCTTGACACTATCAATAATACATCGGGGCTCCCCTCTTGAAATATCGACTAAGTAAGTTGGCAGATGACGCACCGTCTTTGGCCAGGTCATGTGACCTGGAAGAAGGTATTGCTTTATGGCCACAGGCTCTTATAATGTCATGGAACTCAGGCGTTTGCTCTCCTATTTTCCACCTGCTTGACTGATGGTCATGGCTGAGGGAAGGAAAAAGGCTGTGTGAACTTATTCTTTTCTCATATGACCTTTCCTTTACCCTTGTCAAGAGTAGGGAGGCAACTGCTTTCTGTCATCCCCAATATTAGCTCCAGCATACAGACTGGTACATGACTTCTAAACAATCACCCCTATTTGGGCAGAGGAAAGGCACACTCAAAATATTTTATCTCACAAATAGGCCATTTACCACAAATAGGCCAAGGAAGAATATGCTTCCACAGTGTTTATACGCTAGGGCTCCCACTTGGGAGTGTTGTGTATTAATCTGCACTAATCATAAGATAAAATAAAGTTAATATTTTATAAGTTTAAAGTTGTTTTCCCAAATACTGTTATAAGAGCCATTCAAGGCCAAAAAGGAGAAAAACAGAGCAATGAATGGAGCCATTCAAGGCCAAAAAGAAAAAAACAGAGCAGTGAGTGTGCACCTGGCCCAGGGGGAGTGAAATCTGCAGGAAAACGCAAGGTTGAGGCCCCATAGTGATAAGAAAGCCCACTCATTAAAAATGAAATATTTGACATCTCAAGGTTGCCCAGCTTAGCAAAATTTGGTTATACAACTTGTGATAAATAGAGTTGTTATTTTCAAGGCACACGGAGCGGTAATGGTCCCAGAAAGGGTGATGCTTTGACTAAGACACGAGGGGGGAGCAGTAGGCCAGACTGACATGGCTTGGAGCAAGGGAAAGATGTGTTCTGACATGTTTGTGACTAAACCGTCATAAGTTTCTGATTTGAATGCACCAGATGTTTTCATGGCCTGAGAGATTGCTCTCACAAGAATGAGATGTGTCTATGAATGTCACCGTGTTTTGCAGATAAATATCAATGTGACCTTTACCAAAGACTGAAATATGTTCTGAAGGGGGTTTTCCACCGATCAGAAATATATAAAAGGGAGCTGTCTTCACCATTTGTTCAGCTTCGGCTCACCGGTGACCAGCTCAGTGTGAATGTGTTGTGTTTAGCAATAAACACACTGGACCCGGACTCAGCTGCCTCTGCCTAAATTTTTTGATCTTTGTTTGAGACTTTTTCTGCTTTTTAAGAACTTTGAATTTTTATAAAACTTAGCTTCAATTTTAAGTCGTCAAGAAGAGAATTATAGACGACATAATTGGCGAGCCAGCTGCAGGAGGAAAGCAAAAAGGGGACATCGGACGATCTGCAGGCACCAGCTGGAGAGCGTGGAACCCCAAGGGCCCATAATTCACCATTAAAGGTGAGTAAATTCGTTTTAATTTTCTAAATTAGTGGGGAACCGGCCTCCGGCTACTGCTTGTGAGTGTCAGGCGTCACAAAGCTCTCCTAAAAAGAACCTAGTTTTCCAAATTTAATAAAGTAATTTCCAAATTTGATAAGAATTTATATAAGAGTATATAAAGGCAGATTAAGCTGAGGAAGGGTCCAGGTATGTATGAATGTATGTATGAATGTATGTTTTAAGTGTTATTAATGTTTGTGTTAAACTGTTCTGTGTTTAAATTATTTTGTAAATAAGTTAAGCTTAACACGGGTTGTTCTGAGCGGATGATTGGTAAAGGGACAGATTGATACATAGTCTGTGGAAGCCATAAATCCGGAACCAATAGTGTACGCGTGTTACGTGAGGGTATCAGTGACTAAGGTAGTCAGGGTGCTCCACGAGACGGCTTAAGTAGTATTAAGGTATTGGAATATGTGCCACTGTAGGAAACAGTGAGGAAAAGGTATTTAGAGGCTAAGCGATAGCCAGGCTAAGGGATAGCCAGAATATTACCGGTTAAGCGATAATCGGAGAATAGTACCGCTCGACCATCCGGAGGACGTCTATGCATTTCCAGTTATCTGGGTGCAGCCGGGGCAGCAGGGAAAAACGTAGATGCCACTGTTGGAAACAGTGAGGAAGGAAGAAGTGCACTGTAAATATATATATAATCATTTGTCTTGTGTGTCTGTGTTAGTGTGTAGAGTGAAAGAGTTGAGTAACTGAGGGGAAGTAAAGGGGTGGGTGATATTAATAAATAAAGATTATAATATAGATAAAGCTTAAAGATATAATAATAAATTAATAGAAGTAATTAGTACAGAATATAGTTAAAAAGAATAACCTGAAAATTAATAAGGATTGGAAAACAAAATTGATAACTGAAAAAAACACAAGAGTTATGAGAATGAAATAAATTAACAAAATTCCTAAATAAGATTGGAAGAAATTGTAAGCTTTATAAGATAAAGATATTATAAGTATATATTATTACAAACTATAGTCTACATAAAGTAAAATATATAAAGTATAGAATTAGTGAAAGTGCAAAATAACATTACAAATTTGTTTTATTAAAGATTTTATCTCAAAATTGAAAAGATCTAAATTTAGGAAGTAAATTAACTAGAAAGAAACTAAAAGAAAATAAACACGATCTGTATTGAAGAGAGCAGAACCAGTAAAGATAAAAATTAACTGGGGATTACAAAGACTGGTGAATAAGCACGGACCTGACGGTTGAGTGACTGCTAGTAGCCATGGGAATCAATATGAGCAAACAACAGTCTGACGGGCTGACGCCAGCCAAATTGGTAATATTGACACACCCATCCAATAAACGCAAAATTCAAAAATGCATGACCAAATGGCATAAGATGACGTCTGGGAAAAAATCGTTGGCCTAAAGAAGGCAGCTTTGATCCTTCATGCTGTGATGAAGTTGAAGAAAGATTGAGAAATAAAGATAAAAAACGGGACTGGATGCTTTTGCATAAAAAACAGAGGCATGCTGAACAGAGAGACATCCTGCAATATTTCAAAGTAGAACACCAAAAGAGCCCAACAGCCCCTGATTACACTGATCATAAACCACCACCTTATCACCCTAGTGCAGCAGGTCAGTACCCAGTTGTGATAAAGTCAGGCAGCAGGGGAAAGATTACAGGGCAACTTAAATTAGTTTTAGAAGAAGAGGAAGAAACAGAAAAAGAAATGAGTAGCACACAGCAGGGAGAGTATGATTACAGCGGTGACTATGACGGATGGGATAAAACCCCAGAAGTAAGGAGAAAATCTACCCTTAGCCGTTCCCTACCCCCAGTACGCCGCAGACATTTACCATACCCAAGAGGCCCCACCTGCCGCTCAGAGCCTAGGACCAAGTCAACATACAAAGGCCACACAGATCCCAAGATAGAGTTATTTTTGGAAGAAACTGAATCACTGGCAAAAGAGATAAACCAGGACTTGGTGCAACTAACGGAAACATTTGTACGACTCAAGGAGCAAGAGTTGGAAGAGAAAGCACAAAATAGACGATTAAAAAATTTAAAAGAGACAATAGAAAAACAAAAAGAGAAGAAAAGACGAGATGAAGAATTGGAAAAATTGAAGAGAATGGAAGCGGAGCAGCTTATAATAGAGGCCAAAACTGATTACCCCGACCTGCCAAGCCCACGGACTTTGTCTCTGATCGAAGAGGCAGGAAGGAGAGGGGGAAAAGACATGGAATATGAGGAAGAGGGAGGTGATGTGTCCGAATGGGAGGACAGTGAAGGCTCAGACATACTGCCAACTACAAACCCATTCCATGAGGGGTTCAAGGAGGAAAGCAGGGCAGCAGCAAAAGAAAGGAAGCCACTCACAGCTGAGTGTGACGTGGGGCTACAGATAGTAAAAAGCGGCCCTAGCCAAATGGTGACCAGGTCCAAAATGCGACAGCAGAAGACGGAACAAGATCAAGGAGGGACCTATATGGCTCCCTTGCTGTCTAAAGGACCTCATGATGACAGATACGTGCCATGGTCATTTATGGACATGATAACCCTGGCTGGAAGGCTGACCCCATTGGCAGATGGTGCTGACAGATGGATAGGAAAGCTGGAAGAAATCACTGGAGGCATCAATCTGGCAGCTGGAGACATCAAGGCGCTGCTAATTAAAACAGCAGGACACTCAGCGGCCAGAGAGGTGTTTGACGAAGCCCAGCTTCCAAGGGTCATGACCTCACACCAGTATGACAAGATACCATTCAACCAAATAAGACCCAAGGTGTGGGCAGCCTTAAGGAACAAATACCCCACCTGCAGTGATCCAACTAAGCTGAGACAAGAATGCCTAAAGGATGATGAAAGCCCCGCCCAGTTTCTGCACAGGTTCCAACAGAAATGGAAAACAGAGACTGTAAGTGATGGGAATGAACTGAAAACATCTGGCCCTCTATTCAGAACCTACATCAGAGAGGCCATGCCCAAAGAAGTACAAACCAAACTGGACGGAGTTGTGGGGCTCATGAAGATGGACTGGCCTCTGTTCTCTGAGCATGTTATTCACTATGTAAACATGCATCGGGCCGAGAAACGGGCCTTTGAGGACCAAAGCAAGATGCTGGCCACCAAGCTAACCCAGCTGCAGATTGGGGAATTGTCCAAAGCAAAGAAAGAGAAAGAGAAGCCCAAGCATCAAGCTGCACTGACTGTGGTGGCCACACCCCCAACCGAGGGAGCACCAACAGGGGAGGCAGTGGTACAAGCACCAGTAGTGTCTCCTGTTATTCCTCCACCCACACAGCAGATGCAGTATCCAGCAGCGCCACCTGTGGGAGGTGCCCTGCCATAGCAGACCCAACCTCAACCAGTCCCTCCTATTCATGTGCATCTAAACCAAGGAGGAGGTCCCCAACAAGCAGCGTTCGGAAGGGGACGAGGGGGGCTACCCATGCGGGGAAGATGGAGGGGCCCACAAGGAGCCCCAAGAAGGCCCCCTCAAGGCCAATACCAGCAGATCCCACAGGCCGGTCCAGACATGGGACAACAGCGAGTGAGAATGCAATGCTGGGGATGTGGACAAGTTGGACACATTCAGAGAGACTGCCCCACTCAAGGGCGTAGGTTTGATTTTAACTTTGGTAGGGACACGATTGGTCGGGTGTCATTGGTGCTATGCAATATGCACGCCCTTTTTTATGCTCGATGTGAGCATCCGTACTGATAAGAGGAATTCAATGTTAAAAGAGAAAAGCATAATTTTGCTACATTAATAAAAATTAAATAAAAAAAACACTACACTCATTAGATGCTGTTTATCAATGTTTGAAGCATTAATTGATTATTTCAATAATCGTCAACTAATTTAATAATTGATTCATCATTAACTGGAGTATAAAGACTCTAAAACATAATATAAATGTAAAATGTGTCTTTTTCCAACAGAGCAACCCACTTAGATCAGTAATTATACCAAAATTGTAAAACTACAATACATATATATAATCAAAATTCTCCATCCAGAACTCCTCATGTGGAAATATTTTAGTTTCACCTGGTTTATTTAGACGTCACCTGAAGCACTGAATGGCAGCTGCTTCACCTACAAGCTGCCCTGCACCATTATTACTGGATATCTGTGTTTCCTATAATCATATAATGTATAAGTGCATTTTTAATAGTAAAGGATTAAATGTAACACAACCTTTTATCATTGTCCTATATTGCTACTGTCTGACTGTATAAATAGCTCCTTATGTATATTTTCTTTTTAGTGGCATCATCTACAAACACAACACTGAGAATGAGCCTAAGTTTATTAAAATATAAAATCACTTTTAACAATTATAAAAGACAATATAACACTATCTTATCTGTAATTTAATAATATCCAAAATAAACAGTCAGATTCCAGCATTTTTACCAGACATTAATGTTTGTACTAATTTACTTATAGACTGTGTGGAAATCTATGTAAGATAAAATCAATGTTAATATTCTTCATCTGTTTGTTCTTCTCTTTATCCTATTTCTAGAAGTATAAATAGTCAATTAAATTATTATTATTATTTGGAACCCTAATTATGCTTTTTAAACGATAAACAGCAGATGTTTAGCCGCCATTTCTTGTTGTTTTCCTCTATAAGAGAAATAACACCTGCTAATAATTATACCTGAACTTCCTCAGAGTCATCAAAAAATGAAACCAGTAACAGCAACTAAATATTGGTAAAAAGGAAACCGTCACATTTTCTTTTTTAGGTGGCTGTGGCTAAGAATCAGAAATGTTGATGGCTTACAGCCTTTATTTGCCCATTTTGTGTCTTCAGAACTCCTGGCTGACTCAGAATATTTCGTTTTATAAAAGAAAAAAAAAGGTTTTTGTTTTTTAGTGTACATGATATTCATTTTTTTTATTGGGACTAGTTTCATAGTCTAATATTAATTGTAGTAACCGCTGCATTCTAGTGTGAATAAATTTTCAATGTTGTGCTCCAAGCACAGCGGACTAGAAAACAGCCAATCAGAAAGAGAGAAGGCGGGACCTAAGGCAGAACAGCCAATGAGAGTGGAGTTAAACAGCGCAGCACAGTTCAATGCGCTGCTAGGTGAAAGGGACAGGAGAGACCAGGCAGAGGAGCTGCGAGAGGAAAAGAGCCACTGCTGTAAATTATAAACATGTTGCTCACATCCAATTATTGGTCGGGACAATTAGGACGGTTCAAAACTTTGGTAGGGACATGTCCCTATGGTCCCTATGCAAACCTACGCCCATGGCCCCACTAACCCATGGATGGGACCCCAGCCCCCTACTGCTGGACCAGCCACCTATGGAACGGGACAAAACACGTACTGGCTATAGGGGTCCCCAGAGAAACCTGATGGAGAGGCCATTCTACCTTTATTAACCCAACGTCCACAAACAGAACCCACCATTGATGTCATAATACAGGTGCTGGTCATAAAATGATCCAACTAAGCTGAGACAAGAATGCCTAAAGGATGATGAAAGCCCCGCCCAGTTTCTGCACAGGTTCCAACAGAAATGGAAAACAGAGACTGTAAGTGATGGGAATGAACTGAAAACATCTGGCCCTCTATTCAGAACCTACATCAGAGAGGCCATGCCCAAAGAAGTACAAACCAAACTGGACGGAGTTGTGGGGCTCATGAAGATGGACTGGCCTCTGTTCTCTGAGCATGTTATTCACTATGTAAACATGCATCGGGCCGAGAAACGGGCCTTTGAGGACCAAAGCAAGATGCTGGCCACCAAGCTAACCCAGCTGCAGATTGGGGAATTGTCCAAAGCAAAGAAAGAGAAAGAGAAGCCCAAGCATCAAGCTGCACTGACTGTGGTGGCCACACCCCCAACCGAGGGAGCACCAACAGGGGAGGCAGTGGTACAAGCACCAGTAGTGTCTCCTGTTATTCCTCCACCCACACAGCAGATGCAGTATCCAGCAGCGCCACCTGTGGGAGGTGCCCTGCCATAGCAGACCCAACCTCAACCAGTCCCTCCTATTCATGTGCATCTAAACCAAGGAGGAGGTCCCCAACAAGCAGCGTTCGGAAGGGGACGAGGGGGGCTACCCATGCGGGGAAGATGGAGGGGCCCACAAGGAGCCCCAAGAAGGCCCCCTCAAGGCCAATACCAGCAGATCCCACAGGCCGGTCCAGACATGGGACAACAGCGAGTGAGAATGCAATGCTGGGGATGTGGACAAGTTGGACACATGCAGAGAGACTGCCCCACTAACCCATGGATGGGACCCCAGCCCCCTACTGCTGGACCAGCCACCTATGGAACGGGACAAAACACGTACTGGCTATAGGGGTCCCCAGAGAAACCTGATGGAGAGGCCATTCTACCTTTATTAACCCAACGTCCACAAACAGAACCCACCATTGATCTCATAATACAGGTGCTGGTCATAAAATTAGAATATCATAAAAAAGTAGATTGATTTCAGTAATTCCATGTAAAAAGTGAAACTTGTATATTATATTCATACATTACATACAAACTCATATATTTCAGATGTTTATTTTGTTTAATTTTGATGATTACAAATGACAACAAATGAAAATCTCAAATTCATCATATCAGAAAATTAGAATATTACTGAAGACCAATAAAAACAAAGGATTTATAGAAATCTTGGCCAACTGAAAAGTATGAACATGAAAAGTATGAGCATGTACAGCACTCAGTATTTAGTTGGGCCTCCTTTGGCTTGTATTACTGCAGCAATGCGGCGTGGCATGGAGTCGATCAGTCTGTGGCACTGCTCAGGTGTTATGATAGCCCAGGTTGCTCTAATAGTGGCTTTTAGCTCTTCTGAATTGTTGGGTCTGGTGTATTGCATCTTCTTCTTCACAATACCCCATAGATTTTCTATGGGGTTAAGGTCAGGAGAGTTTGCTGGCCAATTAAGAACAGGGATACCATGGTCCTTCAACCAGGTACTGGTAGCTTTGGCACTGTGTGCAGGTGCCAAGTCCTGTTGGAAAATGAAATCTGCATCTCCAAAAAGTTGGTCAGCTGCAGGAAGCATGAAGTGCTCTAAAACTTCCTGGTATGTGGCTGCGTTGACCCTGGACCTCAGAAAACACAATGGACCAACACCAGCAGATGACATGGCACCCCAAACCATCACTGACTGTGGAAACTTTACACTGGACTTCAAGCAACGTGGATGAAGTGCCTCTCTTCTTTTCCTCCAGACTCTGGGACCTTGATTTCCAAAGGAAATGCAAAATTTACTTTCATCAGAGAACATGACTTTGGACCACTCACCAGCAGTCCAGTCCTGTTTCTCTTTAGCCCAGGCAAGACGCTTCTGACGCTGTCTGTGGTTCAAGAGTGGCTTGACACAAGGAATGCGACAGCAGAAACCCATGTCTTTCATACGTCTGTGTGTGGTGGTTCTTGAAGCACTCACTCCAGCTGCAGTCCACTCTTTGTGAATCTCCCCCACATTTTTGAATGGGTTTTGTTTCACAATCCTCTCCAGGGTGCGGTTATCTCTCTTGCTTGTACACTTTTTTCGACCACATCTTTTCCTTCCGTCCGCCTCTCTATTAATGTGCTTGGACACTGAGCTCTGTGAACAGCCAGCCTCTTTAGCGATGTCCTTTTGTGTCTTGCCCTCCTTGTGCAAGGTGTCGATGGTCGTCTTTTGGACAACTGTCAAGTCAGCAGTCTTCCCCATGATTGTGTAGCCTATAGAACTAGACTGAAAGACCATTTAAAGGCTTTTGCAGGTGGTTTGCGTTAATTAGCTGATTAGAGTGTGGCACCAGGGGCCATCAATTTTGAACCTTTTCACAATATTCTAATTTTCTGATATGATGAATTTGAGATTTTCATTTGTTGTCATTTGTAATCATCAAAATTAAACAAAATAAACATCTGAAATATATGAGTTTGTATGTAATGTATGAATATAATATACAAGTTTCACTTTTTAAATGGAATTACTGAAATCAATCTACTTTTTCATGATATTCTAATTTTATGACCAGCACCTGTATATGACAGCCATCATCGCTTTATGATTGATACAGGAGCGGCCTACTCCTGTATAGGAAAAAGTGGAATTGGCCTGCCTCTCTCAGCATCAAAGATTTGAACATTAGGTTTCTCTGGGAAGACCCAAATAATACCCATGACTAGGGATGGGAATCGAAAACCGGTTCCTGTTAAGAACCGGTTCCGTATTTTTCGATTCCATGGCATCGTTTGGCAGCTCGCTGAACGATTCTTTTTTCGATTCCCGCAGCAACAGAGCCTAGCGCGCCGGCTCTGGGGAGCACGACTTACGTCACGTTTTTTACGTACGTTACGCAGCTTACGCAACTTACGCAAGTTACGCAAGTTGGAAGAACTATTCGAGGAGGAAGACAACGAGCTGCGGTCACTTTGTGAATCAAAGCCCCGTCTTTCCTTAGCCCAGAGGGTAGATCAGGAAATCCAGCTCTATAAAAGCTTGCCCTCCATCCCCTGCAGGGATAGCGCCACACTGTGGTGGTGGAACAAGCAAGATGTGCTGCCCTTGCTATCTGGACTGGCTGAAAACTACCTCTGTGTGCAGGCTTCCTCCACCCCATCTGAGAGGGTGTTCTCCACGGCTGGAGACACCTTAAGCCCTGAAAGATCCCGTATCCTTCCAGAAAAAGCAGATATGCTCATCTTTCTGCAAAAGAACTGTTAATTTTCCCTACTACTGTTTTATAATTAGTACTTTTTGTTATTTAAAATAGGTTATAATCCCATCATTTGTTATTAGACATTGTTTGTTATTAAGTTTGTTCTTGTATTCATTTTTCATTTAAACACAGATGTTACTCCAGTTTCACATTTCCTGTGGACATCTTGATCTTGTTGATTTTGTAAGATTGTGCAATAGTTAAGTAAACAAAGTTGATTCTGATAATCAAACTGTTTGTTCTCCTTTTTCCCCCAAATTGGAATCGAAAAAAGAATCGATAAAGAATCGAATCGTTTCATAGAATCGAAAAGGGAATCGGAATCGTGAAAATCTTTTCAATTCCCAACCCTACCCATGACTAAGCCAGTTCCCATGATCATAGGTGAAAAGACTGTGTATGCACCACTACTTTACTCAGAAGATACGCCCATAAATCTGCTGGGTAGAGATGTGCTGTGCCAGCTCAATGCAAAAATTAAATGTACCCCTAATGGAATTTCTTTTGAAGCAACAGACAAGAATGAAGCCTACATGATGCCAATGGGCCTGCAAATGACCCCCCAGATAACAAGCCATGAGCCAGAAGACCAAGTATTTTGGCTGAAACTCACATCACCAACCTCCTTCCTCCAACTGGAGTGGGAAACATGGAGACCCCTGATAATGAATCACTACGAGATATCTAAAGAACCTTTTCTTCCTCTCCATTGTACCATGTTTTATGACAAAGGCAAAACACATGAAGACTACGAGAAAAGCTGGGATGAAGACATAAATAACAAAACAACTGTCATCCAGTATGCTGACATACTGGTTGGACCACAAGGAGCTGCAGCTGTTGTCACATTTCCTGATAAAGATGTAGCAGAATGGTTCCAGGTTACCAACTCAGCACCACATGTCACATTACTGATTGCAGACGAGTATGAGTCACATGATCTAGGACCCATGGTTCAAGAAGCCAAGCAAGTCACTGAATGGATTGCTACAGCATGGGACTGCATTAGCATGTCAAAAGATGGACTGTTTTTCAAGATCTCATATTCACAAGCTGATGAAGTAATTGCAGAACACATTAAAGTTCCTGGGAAAAGACA
This sequence comes from Cyprinodon tularosa, assembly GCF_016077235.1. NCBI lineage: Eukaryota > Metazoa > Chordata > Actinopteri > Cyprinodontiformes > Cyprinodontidae > Cyprinodon > Cyprinodon tularosa. Next base: position 211,691 of record NW_024039233.1, on the reverse strand, counting down.
AATGGCAGTGGCGGCAGAACATGAATCCCTATTAGAACAAGTCCCAGAGCAGGTATGGTCTAAAAGTAAGACAGATGTAGGATTAGTAAAATCAGCAGACCCCATCAAATTCACCATTAAACCAAATGCTAAATTGCCCTTCCAAAGACAGTACCCACTTAAACGAGAGGCAGTAGAAGGAATACAGCCTATCATTACAGGATTAGAAACAGCAGGAGTTCTTAAACCAACAGTAAGCCCCTGTAACACCCCCATTTTTCCCATTAGAAAGCCCAACAGTAATGACTATAGATTAGTCCATGATCTAAGATTGATTAATGCTATTGTAGCAGAAGAAATACCAGTAGTACCCGACCCACACACACTACTGAGTAATATACCTCCAGGTACCAAATGGTTTACTGTGATTGATCTGTGTTCAGCATTCTTCAGTGTACCGGTCCATCCAGATTCCCAGTATTTATTTGCATTTATGTACAAAGGCCAACAATATACATATTCGCGATTACCACAGGGTTTCGTACACTCACCATCAATTTTCAATCGTGTACTGGCAAATGACTTAAATCACCTTGACATACCATCTACAATGTTGATGTATGTTGATGATATTCTGATTTGTTCTGTTTCTAAAGAGCAGTGTGAGAGAGACTCCATTACAGTGTTGACTGCTTTGGCAGAAGGAGGATACAAAGTAAGTAAACAAAAATTGCAATTCTGCCAGCAAACAGTGGAGTATCTCGGCAGGCAACTTAGTGGGGACAAGAGGTGTATTGCACCGTCCCAACTGGAAGCCATAACCCAAATGCCCAAACCTCAGACTGTTGTCACATGTTGTCTTTCCTTGGCATGGCAGGTTACAGCAGACCGTGGGTGTGTGATTATGCCATCAAAACGGCTACACTGAGAGCAATGATTAAAGCCGCAGGTCAAGGACACCAGTCGGCTCAATTACAATGGACAGATGAGGCAGAGGGTGCGTTCCAGCTGCTGAAACAAGATCTCCAAACTGCTCCTGCTCTGGCCAATCCAGATTATGGCAAACCATTCCATCTCTATGTGGCTGAGCGACAAGGGTATGCATGTGCAGTATTGATGCAAGACACCCCAACAGGTAAACAGCCAATTTCTTATTACAGCACAAAATTAGATGGTGTCGAAGAAGGTCTGCTTCCCTGCTACCAGGGTTTGGCAGCAGCAGCCTTCGCCTACAAAAAGGCCTCCGTTATTACTATGGGCCACCCTGTTATTCTGTACACATCACATCAATTACATGCACTGCTCACCAGCCCACGCTTTGTGATAACCCAAGCTCGTCGAACAGGTTATGAAGTTCTGCTTTCAGGACCTGATTTAACAATACAACGTTGTACCACCATTAACCCAGCCACAAGAATGGTATTGAACCACAGAAGGTGAGCCCCATGATTGTCTCCAGGAGACGGACACCTTCATGAAGGTAAGGGAGGACTTATACAATCATCCAATCCCATCTGATCTGACGCTGTTTGTAGACGGATCATGCGTCAGAGGTGACACAGGGAATAGAGCTGGATATGGAATAGTCCAACTTAACCCCGTTGGGACCTTTACCAAGGTACAATCAATGAGTCTAGATAAACCTTGCTCTGCCCAATTGGCAGAGATAAAAGCATTAACAGCTGCATGTAAATTGGCTACTGGTAAAAGAGTGACAATCTATACTGACAGTGCATATGGATATGGGGTATGCCATATAAACGCTAGCATCTGGAAACAACGAGGGTTTGTTAGAACAGATGGCACCCCAGTAACACATGGGCAAGCTGTAGTGGAGTTAATAAAAGCTATGCAACTTCCATCTGCGTTAGCTATTGTAAAATGTGCTGCTCATCAAACAGCAAAAACACCTATTGCCATTGGAAATAACTTAGCAGATGAGGCAGCTAAAGAAGCCACAGGTTCAGCAGTGCAGGGACCAATGGTTCATGTAGCTGAGTGTGAACCCATTACTAATTTGGCCTCCTTAATAGAAGCCCACGATGGATTGTGGCGTAGTTCTCGAGGACATTTTGTACTACCTTTGTCCTTATTACCGACAGCCATTAAAATAATGCATGGACCTGATCATTGTTCACGAGCCCCAGTTGTTCAAAAGTTACAGGCAGTTTGGTGGTCACCTTATATGACACCTATGGTAGACAGAGAACTGGCCTTATGTCCACATTGCCCTAAGTACAATGTGCGAAAAATGTTTACTCAACCCTTAGCACTGTCATGATGGGTATCAGGGAGGCCCAATATGCAGAACACTGACGACACGGATGGAAAGTTTAACAGAGTTTATTGGCAAATTCACACATATAATAAAGACTGATGCAATGGTTCTGGGCTGGGACCGGTTCACTGGCGTCTGTGAGAAAGACAGTTTGGTTAGCGAAGGCTTGGTTGAGACTTGACTGATTGTGTTCAGGTTTGTACCTTGATGAACGTAGAGGAGGCTTTGGGAGCGGAACTGTTGGGTCCGGAGAAAGCTTGGGTTGGCAGAGTCCTTAAGCTGTTTCAGCGTCTTACTTCTAAAGGCTGTTTTGACCTTGGCTTGTGTTTCCAGCTCGGTATCCAGAGCTGCTAGGAAATCCAGAGAGTGAGTCTTCAGGTTTGGCTCGGAGGGCTGGCTCGGCAGGTTAAGCTCTTCCAGAGCTTCACAGGAGAAAGAACAGGAAACCTGGAAGCAGAGACAAAGGGTTAGAATCCAGGTTGGACTCAAAGGAGACTTGGTTCACTAGGGATCTATGGCTTAAGTGCTAACCAACTGATTAAGACACTGCGGCGTCGAGGCAAGGTCTGAAGGCAGCTTAAGTAGTCCAGGTCCTCCAGATGAGATCATCAGCTGCAGGTGTGCAGAGCAGCTCAGCAGGGAGGATCCAGGGCGGACTCTGCTGGAGAAAAGGTGTATTTCTCCAGCTCCCAACAGTACCCCCCCTCAACGACCGCCCCTTGGCGGTGCGGAAGAGGTAGACGGGAGGGAACGCTCATACTCCTCGATGAGAGAAGGGTCGAGGATGTATGAACCAGGAACCCATTGACGGTCCTCCGGACCGTAGCCCTCCTAGTCGACGAGGTACTGTCAACCGCAACCTCGCCGACGGGAGTCCACGATCCGGCGAACGGTGAAGGCCGGATGTCCATCGACTTCCAGGGCGGGTGGAGGGGAGTCGGATGGAGGGCAAATGGGACTAGAGATGACTGGTTTAACCTGGGAGACGTGGAACGTAGGGTGAATCCTGAGTGTCGGGGGAAGTTGAAGACGGACGGCATAGGGGTTGATGACTCGAGTGATCTTGTATGGGCCGATGAATCTCGGGGATAATTTGCGGGACATCCCCTTGAGGGGGATGTCCCGGGTGGACAGCCAGACCTCCTGGCCGACCTTGTACTCGGGGGCTGGACGTCTCTTGGGGTCAGTGAACCTCTTAGAGGACTCAGAGGAACGGTTGAGTGCTTGGATGGTCTCTCTCCAAACACGCTGGCAACGACGGATGTGGTGATTGACAGTCTTCACCGATATCTCTCTCTCGTCAGCAGGGAAGAGAGGTGGTTGGTAGCCGAGGCTAACTTGGAAGGGAGACTGACCGGTAGATGCAGACTTGAGTGAGTTATGGGCGTATTCTATGCAGGTGAGATATTGACTCCAATCGGTGGGATTATTGGAGGTGAGACAGCGGAGGGTGGATTCGAGGTGTTGGTTCATCCTCTCAGTTTGACCATTTGACTGGGGATGATAGCCAGAAGTTAGTGACACTTTACAATTTAGAGCAGAACAGAAAGCCTTCCAAACCTGTGAGACAAATTGGGGACCACGATCTGAGAGGATTTCCTGGGGAATACCATGGAGGCGAAAGACGTGCTTGATCAGCAACTGGGCGGTTTGATAGGCCGTAGGAAGCTTTCTGAGAGGGATCAGATGACAAGATTTGGAGAAACGACCTACGATGGTTAAAATAGTTGACATACCTCGAGACTCTGGGAGACCAGTGACGAAATCGATGGCAATATGGGACCAAGGACGTGAGGGCACAGGGAGCGGTTGCAGCAAACCGGAGGGTGGCTGATGAGAGGCTTTGTTCCGTGCACAGGTGGAGCAGGCAGACACATATTCCTTTACATCTCGATGCAAAGTGGGCCACCAAAACCGTCTTGAGATCAGTGAAACTGTTCGGCTCACTCCCGGATGAGCAGAGAATCTTACCGAGTGCATCCAATGAATGAGACGAGACCTAACAGACGAGGGGACATAGGTACGGTTAGGTGGTCCGTTACCTGGGTCAGGTTCTGTGGCCAGGGCAGCGTTGATTAAATCTGTTATCTCCCAAGTGACCATTCCAACGGTACATGAGGCAGGGAGGACAGGTTGGGGTGACTCAGGTTGATCCACAGCGTAGAGACGAGAGAGAGAATCGGGCTTGGTGTTCTTAGATCCAGGTCTGTAGGAGATAATGAGATTAAAACGTGAAAAGAAGAGAGACCACCTTGACTGTCGAGGAGTAGCTTGTTTAGCGGACTGGATGTAGGCGAGATTCTTGTGGTCAGTCCACACCAGGACTGGATGCTCTGCTCCTTCGAGCCAGTGTCTCCACTCTTCCAAAGCCAACTTAATGGCCAAAAGTTCTCGGTCCCCAACGTCGTAGTTGTGTTCTGCGGGAGAGAGTTTACGGGAAAAGAAGGCACAGGGATGGATTCGTTGATCAGAGTCGAGTTTCTGAGACAAAACTGCCCCTACACCGGAGTCAGAAGCATCAACCTCTAGGATAAATTGCTTAGATGGATCTGGTTGGATTAGGACTGGAGCTCTGGAAAACAAGGTTTTGAGTTTGTCAAAAGCTGCTTGTGCCTCGGAGGACCATCGAAAAACTCTCTTGGAAGAAGTTAATGCAGTTAATGGGAGGGCGGTTTGGCTATAATTTCTGATGAACCTCCGGTAGAAATTAGCGAAGCCCATAAATCTTTGTAGCTGCTTACGGCTTTCGGGAACGGGCCATTCTAAAACAGCTTTTATCTTCTCTTCAGAAGGCTTAACCTGCCCGCCCTCGAGCTCAAACCCCAAAAAGGTAACTGAAGATTGGTGAAACTCACATTTTTCAGCCTTTACAAAAAGTTTATTCTCTAGAAGTCTCTGAAGAACCAGGCGGACATGTCTCTTATGTTCAGATAGATTCTTGGAGTAGATCAGGATATCATCAATGTATACGAATACAAACACATTGAGAAAGTCTCTGAGGACGTCGTTCACTAGGGCCTGAAAACATGCGGGGGCATTTGTTAAGCCGAAAGGCATGACCAAATACTCGAACTGGCCCAAAGGAGTCTTAAATGCCGTTTTCCATTCATCTCCTTCACGTATCCTAAGGAGATGATAGGCATTTCTTAAATCGAGCTTTGTGAAAACGGTAGCTCCTTGTATAGGCTCAAAGGCTGAGGCGAGAAGAGGAAGAGGATATTTGTTTTTGATAGTGATTTGGTTCAGGCCTCTATAATCTATACAGGGTCTCAAAGAACCATCCTTTTTTCCAACAAAGAAAAATCCTGCGCCCAACGGGGATGAAGAAGGGCGAATAATTCCTGCAGCTAGCGACTCGTTAATGTATTTTTCCATTGTTTCACGTTCTGGTTTGGAAATGTTATAAAGTCTACTGCTGGGTAACGGAGCACCGGGTAATAACTCGATGGCACAGTCGTATGGTCTGTGTGGTGGAAGGGACGAAGCACTGACCTTACTGAAAACAGGAGCCAAATCATGGTAATCAGGGGGTACCGGAGTAAGGTCAGGGACGTCCATCTCCCCCCCACCTCTAGGGGACCCCACAGCGGGAGCTGCAGAACGGAGGCAGGTCTTGTGACACAATGTGGACCAGGACTCCACATGACGATCGGCCCAATTAATATGGGGATTATGCTTCTCCAGACATTCATAACCCAGTACCAGTGGGGAACATGCGGATGAAAAAACAAAGAAGGTTATGGACTCTCGATGGTTACCTGAGATTAGAAGTTCAAGGGGTTGAGTTTGGTGGGTGACTTGATGAAGTTTTTTCCCATCAATCGCAGAGACTCTGAGAGGCTGGGTTAAAGGAACCGTAGCAATTTGGAGCTGTTGGACAAGATCAGAGTCTATTAAATTACGTTCACATCCAGAATCAATGAAGGCTGAAAGAGAGAGGCTCTGGTCGAGGAAAAACAACGTGGCAGGAAGCAAAAGACGAGGAGGTTTTTCATTTTCTTCATGGCCCGTCAGACTCCTCAAAACCTCTGACGGGCCCCGGCTTTTGATCTTTCTGGACAGGAAGCAATGAAGTGTCCACTCTCACCACAGTAAATGCAAAGTCTGCCCAAAAATCTCCTTTGCCTTTCCTCAGGAGACAACCTTGTGTGTCCAACCTGCATCGGCTCCATCTCAGTTTCTCCAGGATGAGTAGCCTGAACAGGCAAAGGGAGAGGCTGGCTCTTTGGCTTTGGTCTGGATAACTGTTCTGTGGGGGCAGAAACAACAGTCACGTTATTAGAGGCGGGGGCAGAGGAAAATAATGCCAAACTCTTATGTTTGCGGCTGTTTCTGGCCCGAATCCGGTTGTCCAGTTTTATAGTTAATTGGATTAGTTCTTCGAGTGTAGCCGGTTCATCACGGGTAGCCAACTCATCCTTAATATTTTCGTTTAATGCCTCGAAATAAGCACTCTTTAATGCACCCTGGTTCCATCCGGAAGCAGCTGCTTTAACCCGGAAATGTATAGAAAATTCGGCCACAGAAGAATTTCCCTGTTTTAAATGAAGCAGTGCTCGAGAATCAAGGGTTTGGTCAGTGTCTTGGTTGAATACCTGGGAAAATTCAGAAACGAAATCTGAATAGTGACAGCTTAAGCTTTCATCTGAGGCAAATCTGGCTTGAGCCCAAGCCAGAGCTCTTCCTGTTAACTGGGAAAGGATAAACGTTATTTTCTTGTGGTCCGTGGGAAAACTGGCAGGAGAGTTCTGAAAAATGAGACGACATTGAAATAAAAATCCCTTAAAATCAGTTACGTTACCAGAAAACTTCTCTGGGAGACTTGGGCGGAACTCGGATGACGTCACAGCCGGTGACCTCGGCGGAGGAACTGGACCCGGAAATGGTTGGGTTACTGGAGCGGGATTAGCATTACCCACGTAATTAGCGTAGTTTTGAAGCATATGATTATGCATATCAACCAGACGGTACAACTCACGGAGGGTCTGAGTTTGTCCTTGTATTTGGACATCTTGTTCTTGCAATCGGCGGAGGAGATCATCTGCTGGGCCTTGTGTTTGGCCGCAGTGTTCTGTCATGATGGGTATCAGGGAGGCCCAATATGCAGAACACTGACGACACGGATGGAAAGTTTAACAGAGTTTATTGGCAAATTCACACATATAATAAAGACTGATGCAATGGTTCTGGGCTGGGACCGGTTCACTGGCGTCTGTGAGAAAGACAGTTTGGTTAGCGAAGGCTTGGTTGAGACTTGACTGATTGTGTTCAGGTTTGTACCTTGATGAACATAGAGGAGGCTTTGGGAGCGGAACTGTTGGGTCCGGAGAAAGCTTGGGTTGGCAGAGTCCTTAAGCTGTTTCAGCGTCTTACTTCTAAAGGCTGTTTTGACCTTGGCTTGTGTTTCCAGCTCGGTATCCAGAGCTGCTAGGAAATCCAGAGAGTGAGTCTTCAGGTTTGGCTCGGAGGGCTGGCTCGGCAGGTTAAGCTCTTCCAGAGCTTCACAGGAGAAAGAACAGGAAACCTGGAAGCAGAGACAAAGGGTTAGAATCCAGGTTGGACGCAAAGGAGACTTGGTTCACTAGGGATCTATGGCTTAAGTGCTAACCAACTGATTAAGACACTGCGGCGTCGAGGCAAGGTCTGAAGGCAGCTTAAGTAGTCCAGGTCCTCCAGATGAGATCATCAGCTGCAGGTGTGCAGAGCAGCTCAGCAGGGAGGATCCAGGGCGGACTCTGCTGGAGAAAAGGTGTATTTCTCCAGCTCCCAACAAGCACATATCCCTATGCCAGACGGTCCGTTCCGCCATCTGATGATGGATTACGTAGACATGATAACTCGGGTTCAGGGAAAGAGGTATATGTTTGTGGTTGTTTGTAGGTTTAGCAGATGGGTAGAAGCATGTCCCACTGCTCATAATGACCACAAAGCAGCAGCACGGTTTTTGTGTAAAGAAGTGTTTCCCAGATTTGGCATGCCTGACACAATATCATCCAATAACGGACCACATTTTGTTTCACAGGTGATCCAGCAAATGTTTAAACTGTTGTGCATAAAACAAAAGTTTGGTTGTGTGTATCATCCCCAGTCACAGGGATCCGTGGAACAAGCTAACGGGATCCTGAAATCAAAGATTGCTAAGATAATAGCTGACAGCAACCACCGTTTGACTTGGGTGGACGCCTTGCCTGTTGCATTAATGGCAATGCGTTCTCAAACTAACCGCATAACCCATCTTACTCCTCATGAAATGCTTACAGGTCGACCAATGCCTCTCCCACAGGTTCGAGAACCCCAGCTGGCAGAGATTTCCCTAGCACAGCTTGAGCGTGAAATGGGGGACTACCTCAGGTCCTTAACCCGCATTCACAGGCTTATATTTCAACAGGTGAAAGCAGCTCACAGCCGAGACGAGACACACATTCCAGTGGACTTCAGGGACATTCAAGTGTGTGACAGTGTGTTCATACGAGGCTTTAGACGTCAGTGGAACGAGCCTCGTAGGGAAGGCCCCTTTAAAGTTGTGCTTACCACTCCCACTGCCCTGAAAGTTGAAGGTAAGCCCTTCTGGTTTCACAAAAACCACTGCACCAGGCATCGGCCTCCAGACCCACCTGGACTTGATCCAGAACCGACGGGCTCTGCGCATGCTGATAGGGCAGCAACAAGTCTCCCTCCGCAGCACCCCTCCACTAGCTCACAAACTTTAGATGTTGCACCGGTGTTGGGCACTGATGCATCCCCACTCCCCTCAACGTCAGGCGTCCAAAGACGTTCGGCCCGCTTGGCAGCTCGCCAATCGCCAGGGTCAGGGGACTCTGAGGATGACAGTGTTCATTCTTATGTTTCCCATCCACCTTCTGATTCTGGTGGCAATGATGATGATCCTTCTGCCACTGAGACTTCTTCTGGGTCTCACCCAGATCCATCCGTTGTTCAGGCACTGGACGAACTTCTTTCTTCTGGCCCATCAGATGCTGGTGGAGTCCTGTCCCCTTCACATCCCTCACCTGCACCTTCCCCTCTCATCCCCTCCCTTTCCCCTTCCTCCTCCGAAGCGAGTGGGCCGCCGAACCACTCGGTCCCGCCCACCCCATCGCCGTCTGGGCGTCTCCCGTATGCGCCTTCTTCAGACTTTGATTAACTTTCTTGTTGTGTTAACCCTTTGTGGGTTAACAAGGGGGGATCTTATGAAAATTAATACTAACAGTGGACACACACATTTAATGCGTCACACACAAACATGTGCACTAGCAATGGTAACACTAGCTACTAACCAAGGGGTAATCAATAATAATGATAGAGAAAATTTATCACTAATGCATGTGCAAATCAAAGGTTATGATTATGTAATGTCTGAAGAAATTTTAGGTAACTCAATGGGGAAACATTGGCTTGGAGTTCCACAAAGCATGGACTGTCGTGAGGATGGGATGGTGATCATTGAGGTAAGATGCAAAATGAACATATGCCAAAACACATTAACAGAGCAGGTAATGACGATAGGGAAAGCGCATAGAATGGTAAAATTGGTAAACAAAAGGCAGAAAAGAGATCTAGACAAATTAAAGACTGCACACTGGGAGACCAATATGTTCCAACAATGGATTCAGTACTCTGTCCAGGCAATGTTCAAAGCCAAAAAGCACCCTAAAGATGATTGTATAGCCTGCTATAATGCTAAAAAATTACCAGCCCTTCAGATTATTCCTGGAAGTAAAATAGGCGACTGCCCAGATGTAACGGAGTGCTTTGCCCACTGTGCCATGCAAATGGCCGGAGGTCTTGCATCATTATCAAAAGACCACACGATATGCCCCAGAGCGCTGAACTTCTCAATAAATGATGTAATGAGCACTTTCTCTCTTCCACCAGTAGTACAAAAACCGGCTGAACTGATTTTTCCGTTTTGTATAGCCCGAGGGAAAGAACTGGAAACAGTGACTAATAGATCCTCTAGACAGATGTGGACAACGGATAGACTGGTTACATGTAGTAATAGGACATGGTACCCACCAACAGCAGAAGGGAACCTCACCTACCACATTAAGTTTTGTCAAACGAGTCCCAATGCCACCATACGCTGTGAACAAGTAGTACCAGATGGGGGACATGTCATCTATGAGTTCCAACCTTCAAGTGTATCTCAGTATCGAATACTGAGCCTGGCGAGGGGATCTGTCCCCTTAGGTGACATTTTTTGGATGTGCCATAATGAGAGACAAATGTTGGCCACATTACCCCCTCAGTGGGAAGGCATCTGTGCACCAGTAATGCTGACAGGACAACTCAAGTTAATAGTAAATAACCTAATAAGTACAAATGTAACATCTAATGAGATACCCAACCGCGCTAAAAGAAGTACTTTCCCTAAACATGAGTGGAAGAAATCAGATGAGGTATATATTTCTTGGGATCAGATCCCATATGGAGTACCTAAAGACCAGGTTGCCATAGGGAGTGATTGGATAGAAAGCGGAAGAGTGGCTGGTGCGGTGCCAATTTGGGGAACTATTGCCAATGCGCAGTACATAGCTCGAAATAGTAGATGGGTGAATCTCCTATGGTATAATCAACAAAGATTTATAAACTTTACAATAAACGGCCTGGATTTGGTAAAGGAACAATTGCATGCAACTTCACTAATGGTTCTACAACATAGGTTCGTGCTAGAATCCCGCATGGCTGGAGACCAAGGAATATGTGATTATATAGGGGAAGATTGTTGTACTTTAATCCCCATGCACACAGATGTAAATGGTAGCCTCACAGGAGTCCTACAGGAAATGAAACGAATGAGGGATGAACATGTGCTGCAGTCTAATTGGAACACTCAGCTGAAGGGATTCTGGGATTGGTTTCACAAACTTGGAAGGGGAAAATATCTTGAGGCAGCAGGAATGATTTTAGGGGCAGTAATACTGATTATATTGATAGTTGTGTGTTGCATCATACCCCTTGTTCGGGGACTGGTCTCAAGACTTGTTGTAACTGGTCAGTTCCCAGTTGTAGAGATACAATTGGACCAAGAGATATAAAACATAACCATGATCACCTTCCACTCTCACCAGGTACGTGCATTTCTTTAATAACAACAGTGTATATATGTAAATATTTTGCATAACAATGACTTATATACTTACTCACGTAGATATAGCAACTTGCATGCTGAATAATCCATAGATATAAGAGATAATATGCCTTCAGATGATGCCTAAATTTGCCATACTATGTCCCCACAAGTAGATTATTGAACATGGCAGAGGCTAGTTATGATGAATATGAAGAAAACCAAATGAATTTACGAGCTGCACTGGCGTTGTTAGGCCCATCACTAGGGGTAGGATGCCCATATCTTCCTCCCAGGCACCTACTAGATCCTGCAGAGGGGCCAAGCAGTGCACCTTCGGGTTGGAGCAAACCTATGATGACACCCAGCAGGCAGCCTGAGGATCAACCTATGATGACACCCAGCAGGCAGCCTGATGATCAACCACCATTACCTACTGGGAAGCCACTGTCCATCTCGTCATCACCGGGGAACCTCAGTATCGATTTCGGCCCAACCAGCACCTCTGCCAGTCCTGAGAATCCCGAGGATCAACGACCACCGTCACCCCGCCAATGTTATTATCAATTTTGTATATTCTGTTTTCTGCATTTTATCAGTTTAATATTTACTCAGACTCCACTACATCTTATATTACTCACTTCTACTATATGGTGTGTGTTTAATCTCACGTTTGGTTTAGTGTGCACAATATATATATATAAACTTTTATCACTTTTGTGAGTTCACATTTAAGGTGTTTTAGATTAGTTATCACCTGCATAATCACGTAATTGATCATTTTAGGATCAAAGGGGGGAATGTTGTGTATTAATCTGCACTAATCATAAGATAAAATAAAGTTAATGTTTTATAAGTTTAAAGTTGTTTTCCCAAATACTGTTATAAGAGCCATTCAAGGCCAAAAAGGAGAAAAACAGAGCAATGAATGGAGCCATTCAAGGCCAAAAAGGAAAAAAACAGAGCAGTGAGTGTGCACCTGGCCCAGGGGGAGTGAAATCTGCAGGAAAACGCAAGGTTGAGGCCCCATAGTGATAAGAAAGCCCACTCATTAAAAATGAAATATTTGACATCTCAAGGTTGCCCAGCTCAGCAAAATTTGGTTATACAACTTGTGATAAATAGAGTTGTTATTTTCAAGGCACACGGAGCGGTAATGGTCCCAGAAAGGGTGATGCTTTGACTAAGACACGAGGGGGGAGCAGTAGGCCAGACTGACATGGCTTGGAGCAAGGGAAAGATGTGTTCTGACATGTTTGTGACTAAACCGTCATAAGTTTCTGATTTGAATGCACCAGATGTTTTCATGGCCTGAGAGATTGCTCTCACAAGAATGAGATGTGTCTATGAATGTCACCGTGTTTTGCAGATAAATATCAATGTGACCTTTACCAAAGACTGAAATATGTTCTGAAGGGGGTTTTCCACCGATAAGAAATGTATAAAAGGGAGCTGTCTTCACCATTTGTTCAGCTTCGGCTCACCGGTGACCAGCTCAGTGTGAATGTGTTGTGTTTAGCAATAAACACACTGGACCCGGACTCAGCTGCCTCTGCCTAAATTTTTTGATCTTTGTTTGAGACTTTTTCTGCTTTTTAAGAACTTTGAATTTTTATAAAACTTAGCTTCAATTTTAAGTCGTCAAGAAGAGAATTATAGACGACAGGAGCATCTTCTGCAAGTCACAGTTCTCTGCCAAGCCGATCAGCCTGTGGACCGCTCCACAGCCTCTAAGAGAGGCTCACTCAGCATCCACTGACTGTCACTTGCTGCCACCCCGAGAACTCATCAACCGAGCCCTGCCTAACCCTCTACCCAGCAGCCTCCTCCGGCTTAGCAGCCACCTTCCCCACTGCAAGCTCCTGCATTTCCCACCTAAGGACCTCCGCAGCCCCACTCACTCCCCCCGGTGGATTGTTCACGAATAAAGCGGTAAGCCTTTTAGTGCTGTCGTTCTCATCTCTCGCTCCCTTCGTTTACAGACACCCTGAAGAAACACCCAAATGTCATCTTTGGTTGTTTTTTTTTTATCTTAAATCTGTCCTACCTGTCTCATGGTGTTCTTAATGTGGGTCAGAAAACAAGGGACCACAACTGATATTTAGGAGAAGAAAAAGGTCTAGCACTGTGCCTTTAAACTGAAGCTTTCTATGGCAACAAACTGCCACAGGATACAAAGTCTTCATTCAGTTCAAAAATACTTAACTTGAATGTTGTTCCCTAATAGATTGTTTGTTCTTTAAACACGTTTTTCGTAGATGTTGAAAGCTGTTGGCAGGAAGGGTCTTCTGTCTTGCACTGGATCATTGACTGAAGACACCCTGTTTTGGTTTTGTAGTTTTCCGACGATGCTCACTGTTATCTATAATGTTTTCCATTTTATGAGGAATTGCTCCTTGTGAAATCCTCTCCAGGGTTCGGTCATGTCTCTTGCACTGTAACCCCGGCAGATAATGGCAGAGAAGTTCACCCTTTTCACAACAGACTGATAAAAAAGATGCAGCATTTTACTCCAAACACTGAAAGATCTCAACAAGTACAATCTTCTCTGTCCTTTCTTGTAAAGGATTTCATAGTTCACCTCTAGTCTAGTTTGATGTACTACTACAAAATTAGAAAAACTGAACACTTTGCTTGGAGTTTGGAGTTTTTGCATTATACATGTAGTTATATGATTATTTCTAACCTGACAATGCTGACCCTGTTAGTCCCGCCTTTGAAACCAAGCTCTACCAGCTCTTTACCAGACTGATACGCTGTCCATACCACTAGCCTGAAATTGGGTTGATTTGTTATTTTTTTAAGCGTATTGGCCCTTTGACTGACATCTGAGCTGCCTTTCCTAGGCTTCTTGCTAGAGCATTTCAAAGCAATGGCTCACTATGCTGAAATTACGGCAATGCACATCATTTTAAGAATCAGAATGAGAATCAAGTTTATTGCCAAGTAGGTTGTCACTTTGAAGGAATTTGACTTGGTGTTGATGGTGCAGACAAAAAAATATATATATATATATATACAGAATCTATAGCTATATTCACTGTAGGCTTTGCATTAATGTAATGCAGGGGAGATGCTACGTTTGTGTAGCTTCCAGGTCTTAAATGGTGCAGGGAGAGAGGCAGTGTCAGAGTGACGGAGGTCTCTGGGCCATGTTGATAAGGCTAGTAGTGGATGGGAAGAAACTGGTCTTGTGGCCTGAGGTTTTGTGAACCGCAGCCTCCTGCCAGAGTGAAGTGTTAGAAATAGTTTGCAGCTGGGGTGCGAGGGATCAGCCACAATCTTCCCTGCAGGTCTCAGAGTCCTGGAGGAGTACACATCCTGGAGAGATGGAAGATTGCAGCCAATCACCTTCTCTGCAGACCGGATGGCACGCTGCAGCAGTGTTAATCTCATCAGCTTTTTTTTATTAAGTCTTAGTCTTAGTCACAACGACAAAAATCTATTTTAGTCTTTGTCATATTTAGTCATTGCCTTCCCGATTTCATTTTAGTCGTAGTCTAAATGACGAAAATCAATTTTAGTCTTAGTCAAATTTTATAAATTTTTGTCATTTTAGTCAACACTGTTTTTAACATATATATCACACTATACAGAATAAAAATTCTTCACACTGCTTCTCGTTTTCTCTATTTTATTTATATAACACTGCAGAATAGAACTTCTTCACACACTGATTCTCTTTTTAACATATATCCCACTGCACACATTGAACCTTTAGTCGGCTTGTTTCATCATATGCATAAAGTCTTCATCCTCAATGGTCCTTGCAGGCAGACCAGAACACCCATTCCACTTTGCCATTGAGTTCTCCAGGGCTTTCTGCTCTTTGGAGTCAGGGGTGGGGGGGCATCTCTGACCCAGAGTTCCCTTCCTTCCCCAACCTCTGATCTGGCTGTGGCGTCACTGTGTCAGAAATCTAGTTGTGAGGAAGAAATTTAAAGGATTAATATCCAGAGTATCAGTAGAACATCTTTCTTCTATGACAGAGAGACAGATACACACACACATCTACATGTATATGTGTATGCACGCCCGCTCACTCACACACCCATTCCCACTACTACACCACCCATTCCTTACCTTCTTCCATATGGCACCATGTTTTCTTAGATGTCGTTGGACATTCGCTGTGTTCTTCTCTGCCATGTTGAGGCTGCAGACTATTTGGTGGCGTCCTTCCTCCGGTGTTTTCCTTTGCGTTGTAAACTAAATGGCTCCATACATCAATGTGTTGTTTAACAAACCACACACCGGTATCCGCAATGACTGCGGAGTTGAGCTATGAGTGTAAGTCCTCTGCTAGTACTGACTGAGCGGCGAGAGAGACTGTGGGACAGGCGCCGTGTGGGACAAACAAGGCAACAACGCGTAATCTTCTATGAAGTTTAAGAAACACTCATATTAACAATTATAAATTTATTATAAACAATTACATTTCTTAATGTCCATTCATCCATGGATCGTAGATCTAGTCTGTCTTAGTCTCGTTGATGAAAATCCTTTTTTATTTTCGTCATATTTTTATGTTCTGGAATCAATTTTGTGCATTGACGAAATATTTCATCGTTATGGTTGACGAAATTAACACTGCGCTGCATTCTGTCCTTGGCGGTGGCCCCAGCATACCAGATGGAGATGGAGGAGGTGAGGATGGAGGAGGTGATGGAGAAGTAGAAGTGCACCATCATTTGTCCTTGACAGTTTGAATTATTTTTGCTGCCGCAGGAAGTAGATCTTCTGCTGGGCTTTCTTGGTGAGGGAGTTGATGTTCAGCTCCCACTTTAGGTCCTGTGAGATGATCGTTCCCAGGAAGCAGAAATACTCCACAGTGTCAAGAGTGGACTCCCAGAGGGTGATGGAGGTAGCTGGGGGTGAGTTCTTCCTGAAGTCCTCACTATTTTTAGAGCTCCAGGTTGTTCTCCCTGCTCCAGGTCACCAGATGGTCAACCTCCCACCTGCAGGCAGACTCGTCACCATCAGAGATAAGTCCGTTGAGAGGGGTGTCGTCCACGAACTTCAGAAGCTTGACAGACTGATGCCTGGAGGTGCAGCTGTTGGTGTTCAGGGAGAAGAGCAGAGGAGAAAGAACAAATCACTGGATGGAACCAGTGATGATGAGCTGGGAGGAGGAGACATGTTTCCCAGCTTCACCTGCTGCTTCCTGTGAGAAAGGAAGTCTGTCATCCACCTGCAGGTGGAGTCAGGCACACTCAGCTGGGAGAGCTTCTCCTGAATCAGAGCTGAGATGATTAGACTAAAGGCAGAGCTGAATATCAAAAAAAGGATCCTGGCGTAGGTAGCTGTGAAATCCAGGTGCTGGAGGATGTAGTCGAGGGCCATGTTGACGGCATTGTCTGCAGACCCGTTGGCTCTGTAGGCAAACTATAGGGGGTCCAGGAGGGGGCCAGTGATTTCTTTCAGGTGTGAAAGAACAAGATTCTCAAAGGACTTCATAACCACAGAGGTCAGGGCGATTGGTCTAAAGTCATTAAGTCCTGTGGACCTTGGCTTCTTGAGAACAGGAATAATAATGGAGGATTTGAAGCAGGATGGTACGTGACATGTTGAAAGTGAGGTGTTAAAAATTTCCGTCAACACTGGAGACAGCTGAACAATACAGAGCTTCAAGGTAGATGGAGAGACAGAATCTGGTTTGGCAGCTTTCCTGAGGTTCTGTCTTCTGAAGAGTTTATTAACATCTCTCTCATTTATGGAAAGAGATGTCACTGAGGTGGGTGGAGGGAACAATGGGGGGGTGGTTGCAGGACTGTCCTTTTGTCTGTCGAAACAACAGTAGAAGATATTCAGGTCGTTGGCTAAGCGTTGGTTGTTTATTGAGCGGGGGGGGGGGCACTAGACTTCCTCAGAGACGGACCTCCGGGGTCTGGGTCGGACAGAACAGCTCTGATGTCGTCAGTCTAAGCCCCTCCCCTCAGGGCTGCTTCCTGAGCCCCCTGCTGTTCACCCTGATGACACACAACTGTGTCCCCAGGTTCACCACCAATCACATGAGCAGACGACACCAAGGTGGTGGGCTTCATCAGAGACGACATTCATCACAGACACCCTCACCTGGACTGGAAACACCACCTCACGGGTTCAACGGGCCCAGAAGCGCTTGGACTTCCTGTGGAGGATGAGGAGAGCCCATCTGACCCCCCCCCCCCATCCTCCCCACCTTCTCCAGAAGCACCATAGAGGGCGCTCTGAGCAGCTGTCTCACTGTGTGGTGTGGAGGCTGCAGCGCCTCAGACTGGAAGAAGATGAGAACAGCAGAGAGGATCATGGGGGCTCCTCTTCCCTCCATTAAAGACATTTCATCACAGCGCTGAGTGTCCCGAGCCCGTGACATCATCAATGACCCCTCACCCCCCCACCATGGACTGTTCTCCCTGCTGCCCTCTGGGAAGAGGCTTCACAGCATTCAATGCAGGACCAGCAGGTTCTGCAGCAGCTTCTTCCCCACCGCCATCACACTGATGAACTGTTGAGAAAAATCTAAAGACTTTAAAGACTCTGCATCACACTGATAACACCAAACCAAAACTCTGCACCATATATATTAATGCTCTGAACTTTCATATCAATGCATTTTTTGTACCTGTAACTGGGAGCCATGGTCCTCTGAGCAAAACATTTAAACTATGTTTTCTTAAGCTTCTTGCATTACAGTAATAACTTGTGTAAATGAATAATCTATTGCCGTTTTTTGCTGAAAAAGCTCCATATGTCAAACCAAAAGATTTTTTGGTGGCATCTCACTTTTTTTTTAACCAACCCTTCTCCTAACTTTTATTTAAACATATATTGAAGTATCTGCTGGTTAAAATCACTGAGTGCTGCTTTCTGTCTCTGCTCCAACCAAGCTACTATGTGCATGAATAGCGAATAGGGACCCCAATAATATAATGTCCCAAAGTGAGAGATCCAGTGATATTACACCGATATGCAGGACACAAGAGCAGCAGGAAAGAAGAAAAAAACAAAGATAGCTGCACCCAACCCTAGTTACTGTTGGCTAAAGTAAATCAGCACAAAGGAGGGAAATTATTGGTGGGATTATTGGGGGTCATGTTCACAAGAGTCCTTCAGAAACATACTGTCTGTGCTTTAAAGTACAAAATAAACTAACCAATGACACCAAATGTGTGACTTTGTGAACAACTCAGATCTGATCAATGCAACCCAGATCATTTGGTTCTGTGGTCTTGAATTCGATACGAATCTGATCTTTTCAAATGGGACCTGTGTCTGCACAGTAAGGTCGCATTCATCCGACCTGAACGCCATTAAAAACCGACAAAGGTCACTATTCAGCATTGTGCTACACAGAAGCGGCAAGAAAAGCAACAACCATGGTGGACAATTATGCAGAGTATTTATATTGAAAAGATTGTGTTTTTTGAGGTTGGGAAAGATGGCTAAATGTGCTCTGACACTAACATCCATGTTTACTTCTGTAAACACAGAGCACGCTGGCTTGTGACGCCATTGCGTCCTCTACATGATGGACGCTTGCATTGTATGAATGCAGTTCCCACAGGGGATCGCATACAAGTCGCATATATTTGGAAATGTGAACGGTGAAGCAAAAAAAAATCCACAAGAAATCGTAATTAAGCATTAAGGCCTACAGTGTGAACGTAGCTTTAGGTCCCCATCGCTCATGCACTCACCCCTCAAGCTTTTTTTTCTCTGTCATAGACAGTCACCCTGCAAAGAGTGGAGGGGTAGAGTGTTCAGGTTTGGAAGGATTCCCAAACGGCTGGTGTGCCAAGCTGAGACCAAACCAGCTGATTACTGCTACGTCTCACTGGATAGATTGGCTAGTTTTTAATAGTAAGGAAGGATTTGAAATCCACCCCCTAAGATGCAAAACAAGAAGAAAGGAGATGGGAGTGGCCTTTATTGACAGAGTAGCACCAAACACCTTTTAGAACTGGTTGAGGTTGACTCTATCCACTTCAACCAACTCTTTAGTTTATATTTGCAGGTTGTCTCCACAGGTGCTCATTTAGATATTGTTAAAAATCTAAATCAGCATACTTGACCACACTGAGAGTTTGGGAAACACATATTTATTTTGGGAAGCAGTGGACATTTATGCTATTTATGCTAGGTAAATAACATTTTATGATTAAGCCTACCTAATGAATATACAGTTACGTAGTAAAAGCAAGAGTCAGATAAAAGAGTATTGAAGGATTAAAAGTTCTTACCATTGCTTTTTTCACTGTCAGCTGGCTTCATCTGGATTGGGTGATGCATCTGAAAACGTAACAAACAAAAATGTGCTCATTAAAGAGTCATTTGATAGTAAGCTTTTATCCAAAGTTCAAGCAAACTGTAAACATGTAAAGCCCAAACTCCACAAGCTCTTGTCCATCTCGGGTCAGTTGCAGACCGCCTCGTTCTTTGAAATAAACTCTGGAACATTGGGGCGGGACCAAATGGACTGGAGCAGGACCAAAAATTGGACTTACTCTGACTTGACCCAGAAAACTCAAAGTCATATGCCTAACACCATTCCTTCTTTGTATGAACATTTGTCTGCTCCCCCAAAAATAAAAGATTCTCCTAGAGTTCTTAGTATTCTGCCTTAGAAAGAGATATGATGTTTAGTCTACATTTGGTCTTTGCTGTTTGCTTTGCTAGCCAAAGTATTCTAATAAAAACTTAAAAAAAAAAATGAAATGTTAGATAAATGGACATTGGATTTATGTAGTCAGCTTTTCGTTAAGTTTTCTGACGATTGTAAAACAGTCTTATGCATGGTGATGGATAAGATCTAAGGGGGTCTTCAACCTTTATCTGCAGTAAAACTCATTTTAAAAACAAAATCATGGAGATTATGGTTAGCTGCTGAATGAAATAAACTGGTTTAGTCCAGTTTGGCAAGCATAAATAACTGGATGTGGTAGATTGGAAACAGATTGTTTGTGTGACTTTTCTGAAAAAGGTTCCAAAAAGGTTAGTGATTTGTTTTTTTATAAACCAAATACCTGGAGTTTTGTTTTATTTTTTTCCAAATTTGAAGAAGTTTTGTTTCCCATCCAGGAAGCTTTTTTAATTCAAATGTCTGGATTAGAGTTGAGTTCCAAGCTTTATAGAGAAGCCCAACAAAGCCTTGTTATGGCTTAGAAAACATGAAGAACAGGTCCACCACTTAGTAATGGGGAGTCTTTGAGTTCTTTGTTAGCCTGCAATATCTGATACTGGTCTATGCCTCTGAAATACCAGGTAAGATGTTTTGGACCCCTGCATGGCGACAAGGATTGAGACGATAGCAGGAAGGAATCAACTCTGCATTGTAGGTTTTTGAGGGGTGAGATCTGAGTCCACCCCCACGGAATAATGTTTTTTTTTCTTTCTTAACATAGATGGCTTCCTTTACACCCCTCTCAAACCACCTGTCTTCTTTATCCAAAATGTGAATATTCTGGTCCTCAAAAGAATGTCCATTGTCCATAAGGTGTAGATGGACATGCAAGTCTTGTCCAGATGAGGTAGCCCATCTATGTTAAAGTGATGGAGCTGCTGGGTGACCCAGGACGGAGGGGAAGATTTTCTACACAGTATGGACCTGGAAATCCTCCAGCAGAAACTGTTTGCAAACTACAGGTACTCAGAGATTCACTTCCACACAGAAAGTCCATATTCTGATCTTCAGGTAACACAGATTACATGTCAGACTTAACAATACTACTTATACTTCAGCATCTAGGTGTTACTTTATTGTATATCTTGTACCGTGTCTGCTGGTTGTGCTGTTCTTTTTATATCTCTTTGCAGGTGATAAAGCAGACTGAAAATGTTTTATCATTTTCTCCCTTTTATCTCCTCTTTCTTTCATCTTTTCTCCTTTTTTTCTGTTTTTCCTTTCCTGTTCTACTTACATTGCAGTGTCCATAAAATCTGTAATACTCCCTGCATAATTATAATAAAGGTATTTATATGCATAAATCAAGGGGAACACTATGGCAATAGCCGTACTGCTCCACTTGTGAAAGTAAAATCTATTGGGCTCTCTTTTTGCCATCAAAACTTATTGCCATATTGCAAGGGCGTAGGTTTGATTTCAACTTTGGTAGGGACACTATTCTTCAGTTTCATTGGTCCTTTGCAAAAAATATGCATGCTCTTTTTTATGCTTAATGTGAGCTTCAGGGCTCATTTTGTTTAAAGAGAACAGCAGCATTTCTTGCTACATTAATACAAATCTTATAAGCACTACATGCACTAGATGCTGTTTATCAATATTTAAAGCATGACTGGCTCTGATGAATGTGGAATTAGGACTTTTTCCACTTTGAAAAGGATTGCATTCAAATTTACCTGCGACTAAGACAGTGTCTGTTTAACTAAATATAGTCTATAATATGTGGATTTATCCTGTGTTTTCTTCTGAAGATATAGAATTGTGCAGAGGTAAACCCCACTCTTATTTTTTTTATCTAATATGCTCTCTCTGGATCATGCAAAATAATACATTCAAGGGACAGAAAATAAATGTATTGTATTTACATGTGCACTGGAACTAGAAGAGGAACTGACTCTGAGCATTTAAAATATTAATATTAGAAGTTGTACATCTGGGCTGTAGTTACTCTGTATAGCTAATTTCATGTATTTTATCTATGTCTGAAACAATTAATCATATTAACAAATTATTTAAATAATCGTGAATTAATTTAGTAATTGATTAATCGTAAACTGGAGTATAGGGCCACTAAAATGTGCCTTTAGCCGACAGAGCGACCCACTTAGAGCAGGAATTATACCAAGATTGTAAAAAAAATATGTAAAAATTTAGCATTTAGGAAGTAAATGAAAAAAAAAAGGTTTTTGTCTGTCAATATTCTCCATCCAGAACTCCTCCAAAGGAAACGTTTAAACGTTTCTGTTTCAACTGGTTTCATTTCATAATAGATCTTCTTTAAGGAGCCTTTAGCTATCTGATTAAAAGATAAAATAAAAGAAATCCTAACGTTGTTAACTTACATTTCTCAAGTCAACAAATCAAAAAACTCTCTCCTGCTTCTTTACAGAAATCCAGTTGGAAGCTTTCGCCTGTTTTAGCGTAGATAATAATTTTTTTTATTTGGACTAGTTTAATAGCCCAATATTAATTTATTTTAGCGTCTTTTTTTCGCGTTCCAAGCACCCGCGCGCGCACATACAGACTAGAAAACACGCAATCAGAAAGAGAGAAGGCGGAACTTAAGGCAGAATAATCAGAGAGTTAAACCGCGCAGCACAGTTGATGCGCTGCTATGTGAAGGGACAGGAAATAGCAGGCAGCTGCAGCTACCAGGCAGAGAAGCTGCGAGAGGAAAAGAAGCGGCTGCTGCATAGTAAATTATAAACATGTTGTTTACATCCAATTATTGGTAGGGACAAATAGGTCCTTCCAAAATTTTGGCAGGGACATGTCCCTATGGTCCCTATGCAAACCTACACCCATGCCATATTGTATGATGGCAACCAGAGGCAGAAAGCTGAAGCAAATAAAAATAGCTGTGCCAGTTTTATGTCAATTCAGTTTATTTCTATAGCTCCAATTCACATCATGTCATCTCAGGTCACTTTCCAGTTCAGCAGATCATCCAGTCAGATGGATTCAAAGTTTTCTATCTAAGGAAAACCAGCTGATTGCATTGAATCATTCACTCGAATGCAATCCCAGCATTCAGCTGAAACAATACCACTATTTCTTTTGCGAAAAACAAGCAAAAAGACAAATTTTTTATGGGTGGGAAGATGTTTGTACATTCCAACAGTACACCGGTACATGGCAAACGTGTGCTTTCTTTTCTGGTGTTGTGGGAGTGCCGTCAACTGGGAGAATGTGGCTGACATAATCATGGACTGATTGGGAGGGACCATCTGGAGTTCCACTGTGGGGGGAAACCATGGACTCCACATTTTAAATATGTTGCATAATTTATTCTTCTTGCTTTTGTGATTTGCTCATTTTGTTAATTTGTTTAATAATTATCATTTAGCTTTAATCCTTAAACTAACTGTTTAGTTATTTTTGTTAAATTGGTGTAGATGGTCTCCCTACCTCTTCTTTAGTGTGTCAGGCTGGTCTGATCAGCCAGCATTTAAGTCCCCTTTGTTTGCTGTTTGTCAGGTCAGTTTTGTTTGTTCAGTTAGTTTGAAGTTTGATACGTTTCAGCTTGATATTTTTTGCCCTTAGTTAGTCTCTTCATTTGACCTCTTTGTTTGGATTATTGCTAATTTGGGGAAATAAACCCAGTTTTTCTTGACAATCACCCCTGTGTCCTCATGCTTGGCTGGCTTGGTCCCTCACAGACTTACATCCAACAACATCTACATTTGGTTGAAAAGCGAAAGGTGAAAACCCATAACTTTCAAGTTGTCAAAAAGACATTGAAAACTTGGTTTGTAACATCTTTTCAACGTCTGTTATTGGACTAAACTGAACATCGGAGGCAGGTTCCCAATCAGTGATAGAATTCTGCTCAATATCTCTCCCTTTTTTTTTTTTTTTACAGTGCACCGCATCTTACTGTCTCTGCTGGCAAGATGTATTTTTGGGAGTTTGTAAATTTCCAAATCTGAGCATTCAGGGCCAGATCATTATTTGTCTTTCTGTTTGCCTGTTTGTTATGTTGATTCCAAGGTTCATGTCCTGGATCCTGGCGGCCAGTGGAAGGAGGGTTTTGTGTCTATCTTGTCTCCTGCTCGTCCACTGTTCCTTTCCTGCTAAGCCCTCTGGGTTTTTGCCCCTGTATGCAGGGAGGTTCAGTTTTTATCCAAGTAAACCTGACACCAACTTGGAGACCAGTTTAAAGGTCCCGCATCAAGTTCTGGTTCCACGTCTTGTCTTGGCTACCTTCTTCCACTGAGCCCCCCCCCGTCTGCACCTGATCCTGTCCGCTCCTGTGTGTTACCACCTGGTCATGCTTCGGACTCTGTTGGACTCTGAACCTGTCTGGGAGCTCTACGAGGACTGGATCCTGTCTCCTGTCTGTTCTGAATACCTGACAAGGATCGGCCTCCTATAAGACCTCTGGAACTGCAGCACTGGGGACATTCTTGGACTGGACTTTTAAACCAGGTAAGTGACCAACTCAGATAATTATCTTCTGTCAGATGATCATGGTCACTTACCTGTGTTTCTCCCACAACAGAGTGTCTGTGATTGGGCAGTGCCCCGCCCCCCACCTGCAGTCGCCGCATGCCACAGATCCTAGCAGCTCCCCCTTTAGTTTTGTTTTTCTTTAAATAAAAATTTTGAACTTGCCCAATGACTGTCTCCTTGAATACTGGGTCCATCTGTTCTCGTTTCATGACACTTCCGCTTATCCGGGGTCGGGTCACGGGGGTAGCAGCTTCAGTACGGAGCCCCAGACATTCCTCTCCCCAGCCACTTGGTCCAGCTCCTCCGGGGGAATCCCAAGGTGCTCCCAGGCCAGCCAAGAAACATAGTCCCTCCAGCGTGTCCTGGGTCTCCCCCTGGGCCTCCTCCCGGTGGGACGTGCCTGGAACACCTCACCAGGAAGACATCCAGGAGGCACCCTAATCAGATGCCTGAGCCACCTCAACTGTTTCCTCTCGATGTGGAGGAGCAGCGGCTCTACTCTGAGTCCTCCCCGGATGACTGAGCTCCTCACCCGTATCTCTAAGGGAGAGCCCGGACACACTAAGGAGAAAACTAATTTCAATTTGATTCAGTATATTTCTATAGCGCCAATTCACATCATGTCATCTCAAGGCACTTCACAGTTCACCAGATCATCCAGTCAGATTGATTCAAAGTTTTCTATCTAAGAAAAACCTGTTGATTGAATCAACTCATTGATTTAAATGCAATCCCTCACACCAAGCATGACATAGGTGAGGAAAAACTCCCTTTGAACAGGAAGAAACCTCCAGCAAAACCAGGCTCAGTGTGAGCGGCCATCTGCTGAGGCCCACTGGGGTTCAAGGAGAAAACTCATTTCAGCGGCTTGTATCCGGGATCTCATTCTTTCGGTCATGACCCAAATCTCATGACCATAGATGAGGGTAGGAACCTAGATAGACTGGTAAATCGAGAGCTTTGCCTTTTGGCTTATCTCTCTCTTCAGCACCACAGACTGGTACGGGACACGCTTCACAGCAGACGTGAAGCGTGCTTGAGGCTCCAGACCATGGTCTCGGATTTGGAGGCACTGATCCTCATCCCAGCCGCTTCACACTCGGCTGCGAACCGCTACAGTGAGAGCTGTAGATCAAGCCCTGATGAAGCCAATAGGACCACATCATCTGCGAATAACAGAGACACAATCCTAATGTACTCTGGTTGTATTTCTCTTTTGTTACAGTTTTACAAAATGTTTTTATTTGGTTACTTGTATTGTTACTCAACTGACTGAAACACCTCTAGAAAATCTGCAATTGTTTTAATTGTGTTACTTTAAGAGCCCCTCCTTTTTATTTCTTCTTCCGTGGTCTTTAAATTGTTTGAACCCTTAGACCCTCCCCTTTTGTCATGTTGTCCTGTGGGAGAGGTGTGTGTTATTTATTTTTCATCTGAATACATCCAGTTTATTTATAGATCTATTAAGTTAACTTTTGTTATGTACTTCTGTTTTGTGTAGGACTTGGAGCAGGCAGCCTATAACATGGCTGGTTTCTTGTGTGTTGTTCTCGTCAGGTAAAATAAATTGAGAAATCGCCCTTTTAAAGAAAAACTGTGTCACGGCCTGATCACTTAATAAAACCAGCACAGGGCAGAAAGGATCCAGTTACACTAAGGCCACCAAAACAGATCCCCTCAACTCCTTGGCTGTGCCTAGAAATTCTGTCCATAAAAGTTAAGAACAGAATCGGTGACAAAGGGCAACCTTGGTGGAGTCCAACCCTCACCGGAAATGGGTCCGACTTACTGTCGGCAATGCGGACCAGGCTCTGACACCGGTCGTACAGAGACCTAACAGCCCTTATTAAAGGGCCCGGTACTCCATACTCCCAGAGTACCCCCCACAGGAACCCCCCCGAGGGACACGGTCAATTGCCTTCTCCAGATCCACAAAACACATGTAGACTGGTTGGGCAAACTCCCATTCACCCTCCAGGATCCTGCTGAGGGTATAGAGCTGATCCAGTGTTCCACAGCCTGAACGAAAACCACACTTCTCCTCCTGAATCCCAGATACAGTTGGGTTTACTTCTACAAGAATTACAGTTTCTCAGTTGAAATGAGCCAGAACCATGGGCGTAAATGCAGCGTACCAGGCTGTACGGAGAAAGGGGAACATTTTCCCAGTCTTCCCAAGGATCCAAAGACCCGACAGGCATGGATTATTTTTGTCTATCAGAAGGTCCCTGCAGAGGTTGATGCTCAGCTGTTCATTTGCTCGAAGTATTTTACCGAAGACAGCTTTCAAAATCTTGGTCAGTTCAAAGCAGGATTTGCTGAACTTCTTTTTCTGAAATGAGGAGCTGTTCCCACCGTAAGGCCATCACAACCATAAGCTGCAAGTATTATTCTGTCTCTGAAAGGGGAGGGGTGTTTGGTCGCTCCGTCCCCCGCTGTTTGTTCGCACAAAATTAATTTATTCAGGGTCGGTTTTGGCAAAGCGTACAAAGTAATAAAATTGTTTTATAAAGTTAATTGTACTTCTAAACATCTTTAGACAGTTTTTTTTCTAGCTTTTATTGTCATTTCACTGTCACCAGCACATGAAATTCACTCTCTTCCTTTAACCCTTCCCTTGAGGAGCAGTGGGCTGCCATTGTGCAGCACCACGGCAGTAATCACCAATATCCTTTCTTTGTTTTAAGCTGCTAACATGTTTTTTCTTTTACAGGGAAAATACCAAAAGCTGCCTTTGTTGCTGCAGATTGAACTAGTACCATATACATATTAATCAAACTATCTAATATAAGTAGATTTTAAGTGTGTGGGAAGCAAGACATCCAAGAGACAACACGATATCATCAGCAAAGAGGCTTCTGCTGCTTTATCTCTGATCCACATTAATGTCAGAGGTCCAGTAAAGTGAGTCCAGATGCGTCTGATGCTTCTGCTGCTCCTGTGTTCAATGCCAGAGAGCAGCTTTTCTATATTAGCTGTGATCAGCGGGTAAAAAGTAGTTAGAATCTATGTTGAAGTGAGAAAGTCCTCCTGAAAACATGGTCTGTTAATCCAGATTACCATCCTGCCTTCAAAGATTATTTCTCTGTGGGAGCCGCTCAGACCCCCACATACCGGCGCTGCGCTGTCTCTTGGAATCCCCAGCAGCAGCTGCCTCAGGCCCGCTCGCCTCTTGGGGGTTTTCCCCTACTGTTGGTGGCGGCTGGAAGTAGATGTTAGCGTTTTTCAGGTCTGTGCTACAAATTGCAGGCAGCAGGATAATAAAAGCCAACATATTCTGCCGGCAGGTTTCTACATTTGTAGTTAATTTAGGCGTTAATAAACTGTTTCAGAGGAGTGATCATAGCGCTCTGCATCAGCAGTGCTGTGTCTGACTCCCTGCCAGCTCCCAGATCAGCTTCTCTCATTGGTTTATTTGCAGCGTCCAGCAACAACAGAATTGAAATCAAAGGATTGAAGGCTCTAGCCCTGGCTCCGACTTTCAGTGTCGTTGTGTCCTTGGGCAAGACACTTCACCTGCATTGTCTACTGATGATGGTCAGAGGGCCCGGTGGCGCCAGTGTACGGCAGCCCCGCTTCTGTCAGTGCGCCCCAGGGCAGCTGTGGCTACAATGTAGCTCGCCACCATCAGTGTGTGAGTGTGTGTGTGAATGGGTGAATGCATCGGCGTCGCCAGACCCCATTTACTGGGGCACGTGCCCCAGTATAGATCTCATGAATATTTGCAACAGTGATACATTTTTTTAATGCATCAATTTAGATAACGGGAAGAGACGTATATTTCTACTCATATGCGTAGCAAGTGTGTTGTTAACTCCAAATTGAGGATGTATTAGCGCCCCCACGTCAGCGCATGTCACTGCATGAACTGCAGGTAAATTAACGCGCTGCTCTCAACTGAGTTGGATGGGACACTGTGCGGCCCCGACGCATTCTTAGTTCTGGTAACGTTTCTTACCTGTCAATTTTATTATTTTCCCAGTGAAACCACATGATTTATTAGCCTGACGTAGTCCGACTCAATTCTAGTCAGAATATGAGTCTGATGCTGCTCCATAGAGCTGTGATTATGGGGCGTGTTTCGAACGAACCAGGAAAAACAATGCCTCTGCACTCAATTGGATAGACCTACAACCAATAAGAGCAACGGAGTGCGTGACGTATGTTAAGCGAGGCATAGTTGTTGTCCACAAAAATCAAAGCGTGCAGTTGCACACCTAGAATAAGATGAGCCTTGATCGCGTTTCTCTGTTCCTCTTTTAAAATTAATTTGCTGTCGATATCTTCTAGAACAGCCCTAATAGCAGAATCTACTCACCCAAACTCTCCAGCGGAAGCCATTATTGTTGTCACCCTAGCGCGCTTTGGTCACGTGGTTGATAACGTTACTCTTGATCATCTGTCCATCATCGTATAAAGTCCGCCCTGACAATTTGATTGGATCGCCTGACAGTGGGCGATTATACTCGCGCTACTATGGAGCAGAGCCAGACCGAACTTCCCCGAACTCAAACCTTGTGGGCGGGGCTAACTTCTGACTGGCACCCAGGCTAATGATTTATAGGCTACTAACTGAAAATTACTGCATTGGTTTGTAGATGGATATCAGGAAATTCCTCACACGAAGCAGAGACAGGGAAGCAGTAAAACAAGATGAGAGAGAGGGAGGTAAGGTCCCGTAATGAATTAGTGATTTAAGCTAAGCAGTTACATTAGGGACGTTATAAGCAATATGATAGATATTTACATAATTATAAATTTATGTTTTTTAATGTTTGCTATAGAGAATGAGAATGAAGGTGCTGGAGTAGGAAAGGGAGGAGGAGGCGAGACTGACAGGCAAGAGACAGGTGAAAGACAGGAGAGACAGGACCATGAAGGTGATGAGGATGCAACAACCAGCTTCCACAAACAAGAAGGGGACATTAGGGACTTAGGAGGAAAGCATGATGGTCCTGAACAAGTGAAGTTGTCCCACTATCCCCAGGACAAATGTGGAGTAATAAAAACTTTCATTTAGTTCAAAATGGTTTGAAAGCTTTTCCTGGTTGAAAAAGAAAGCCTTGTCATCAAGGATATGCAGTGTCTTTTCAACTTGCTTGATAACACTATGTTCCCCACACTAACGCAGGTCATCCAGATCTCCCTCACAATCACAATCAAAAGCTGAAGTTGTGAAAGGTCATTCAGTGTGTTGAGAAGGCTCCACACTTGGCTGAGGTGCACAATGGGACAAGACAGGCTCCATCATCTTGTTATTTTATCAGTTGAAAAGGAAGAACTTTCTAAGCTGAGTCACAGTGATTGACCGCTTTGCAAAAATGAAAAATAGGAGGTACAATTTAATGCTCAAAAAATAAAAGAAAAACTTAGTTCGGGTTGAGTTAAACTTTCCCCTGAACTAAAACTCTAAAACCTAGGAATTAATGATTACTTCAGAATGTGTATAAGGAAACTTTTTATTTTTAAAGTTGGTAATGTCTTATTTTTTATAGCTGCAATGTTGAAAATGTTCATGTTTGTTAAAACACATATGCTCTTACACTCATTAAAGGCACACTATGCAACATTTTTCAGTTAATTAATGTGTTCCATAACGTTTTGGATGATTAAATGAGTCATTTCAGGTTGAACAAAGGTATTCTCGGCCGCCCTGGTGGTCTGTGGGGGAAATACCGCACTTGCAATTGCAGGAGCACCGACCCGCACCCACAGGCTCAGAAGTCTCGCGAGTGTCGGTCTTGCTTTACGGCGAGAACTGCTACACCCCCCAGTTAAAAGCATGCTCGTTGCTAGCACAGTGGCGATCTTTGTGCAGTGCTGCTTTCACACCGGAGGCAGCAAAAGCAGCAAAATCGCGTCTGCTGCTTCCTTTTTGCTGCTTGTACCAGTTAGTTCTGACGAGCGGCTGAAGCAGCTTTGCTGCTCTGGCTGCGCGGTGCAAAAGTGTGTCTGGCGCGCGTTGGGCGGAGCTTCACTATCCTTTCTCTGCCTTGCAGCTATATTTGCTGTGATCAGTGTGAATAAAGTAGTTTTAATATGTTTTTAAGTGAGAAAATCCACCTGAAAACGTAATCAGTGCAGTCAGTTCATTCAGATTATCATCCTGCCTTACAATATTTTTTCTGTCGGAGCCGCTCAGACCCCCACATACCAGCGGTGCGCCGACAGTTGGAATCCCTTCATCAGCAGCCTCTGGCCGGGTCGCCTCCTCGCGGTTCACCGCGGCAGCTGGTAGGTGTTTTTCATCTAAATAATCCAAACTGCAGGCAGCAGGATAATAAAAGCGAACATATTCTGCCGGCAGATTTCTGCATTTTAAGTTAATTTAGGCGTCAATAAACTGTTTAAGAGGAGTGATCATAGCGCCCTGATCATCAGCGCTGTGTCTCTCTCACTGCCAGCTCCCAGATCAGCTTCTCTGATTGGTTGACGCGGCGCGTCGAGCAGCAAAAATTCAATTTTTCCATCTCGAGCAGCAGCGCATTTGCGGCGCGTCAGATGCTTAGTCATTCGTTGCGTTCTCCTGTCTGCTAAGCTCAAAACAACCGCGCCTGGCTTGACGGAGAAACCAGGAGAACAGCTGTGCATATTTACGACAGCGCACTTTTACTTTCGCCCTCTGGGGGGAGCCTCGCTGGAAAATCAATACCGGTTGCATATTGTACCTTTAATATCTCAACTGGTAATTTTGGAAGGAATTTATCAGGGTGGGGCAGTGTGCTTGTCTGCTTGTGAAGCGCGTCACACGCCTCAGATGCTCAGAAGCTCATGAGGCGCTGCTTCAGCTGTTCAGGAGAAGGACCTTTGGTTGCACCTTGATGCACATCAACCATAGACTTTGGATGTAAACCTGCTGCTTCTTCTCAGTGTGAAGGTAGCACTCTAAGAGGCTAATACGTACCCCGGGGAGAATCTTCAGGTTGTGAAGAGCATTCTGGGCCTCCAAAGCTGATTTGCGTGTATAGTATGTTATAAAACAGCATCCTGTCAAACAATTAATAAACAACGTGTTAAAAATTCAGAAACATTAATTATTGTTATAATTCTTATTTCATTAACTTAGCTGTAGATTAATTTCATTATGCTATTAAGCCAATATAACTGATCATCATGATTTCTGCTTTAAGCTAATTGCCATATTACATTTACTATCAAATGAAAAAATATATAGTAGGGAAATGAAATGTTGCAGTAACTCATGGGTTATTTTCTAAACAGGTGTTGATGCTGCAGGCAGGACAGATCTTCTGTAGAGGTCTGTCTGGATCGGCCTCTGACTGAAGACCCTCTGTTGGTGTCTAACAGTCTGATGAAGAGGATGCTCACTGCTGTCCATCATCTTCTTCATCTCCAGAGGTTCTAGAGGAGTTCCTAGAACAGAGCCGACCTTCTTTATCAGCTGGTTGAGCTTCCTTCAGTCATTAGCTCTGATGATGATGATGATGATGATGATGATGGGATCAGACTCTCCACAGCATCTGAAGGACCCCAGCTTCCTCTAGAAGTCCAGTCTGCTCTGTCCCTTCTTGCAGACGGCTTCCCAGTTGTGTCTCCAGTCCAGGTTGTTGTCCAGGTGAACAACAAGGGATTTCTACTCCTCCTCGAAAACATTCGACTTGTTCCTGTTTCTTGTGAAATGAGGGCCGATTTGCTAGTGACTAACTATCCAAAAAGGACTTTATTTTATGAGACAGCAGAAATAGAAAAAAAACTAAGAAGGTTTTCCCTCATCTCTAAGGTGTCTCAGAAATTAAATGGATTCTTAGAATGAAAAACTTTTACTGCAAACATTGTAAAATTAATATACACTATTTAACATTTAGAGACCAAGAACACATGCCTCTCCTTGGACATCTCGGGGATCTGGAACCACAGTCTGGAGTGGTTATACCCTTTAACCCACACCCTGAACACTCATCACCCCTCAGTCATAATTAAACAAACATTTACCAGAAGTGACCTTCTTGATGATTGATAGGGACACCTATGAAGACCAGCAGAGGAGCTGGGGGGCTTGATATGAGGTGTCACTGCTCCTCAGAGTATTGGGTTTTTAGGAGCATCTGTTTGTTTTTGAACAGTCATTCAATTTGTACCTTGCAAAGTTGTGTATTAGTTATATTAAAATACCATCAAGCCAAAGCTACAATAATTTCACATTGTCTGCTATTGTCCCGCTGATGTCAGATGGTATGTTCCATTTTTCTCTTTCTTTCCTTTAAGACACCTCATTTATTAAGGGAAGTAAAACACTAAGTGTGCATTCTATATTAACAGATTTGGTATCACTGGATTCATCACAGCCCCATCTTTCCAATAACTATAATCTGTGTTGTTATAATGGTCCCTGGCCAGCCTCTTACAGAATAGATGACACATTTTTGAACAGATTCACATTTTTGCCACGTTTTAGGTATGTGTTCATAGTTCTCTAAATATTATACTTCAAGATAATATGATTCAGTACGAAAGAGTATTAGGGTCAGGTTAGAGATTTCTTTTTCTTCTATTTCGAGAATAAAGTCGTAACATTACGAGAATAAAGTCATAACATTATGAGAAAAAAGTCGTAACATTTCGAGAATAAAGTCGTAACATTACAAGAATAAAGTCATAACATTACGAGAATAAAGTCATAACATTATGAGAATAAAGCCGTAACATTATGAGAATAAAGTCGTAACATTATGAGAATAAAGTCGTAACATTTCGAGAATAAAGTCGTAACATTATGAGAATAAAGTCGTAACATTTCGAGAATAAAGTTGTAACATTATGAGAATAAAGTCGTAACATTATGAGAATAAAGTCGTAACATTTCGAGAATAAAGTCGTAACATTATGAGAATAAAATCGTAACATTTCGAGAATAAAGTCGTAACATTGCGAGAATAAAGTTGTAACATTATGAGAATAAAGTCGTAACATTACAAGAATAAAGTCGTAACATTTCGAGAATAAAGTCGTAACATTATGAGAATAAAGTCGTAACATTATGAGAATAAAGTCGTAACATTTCGAGAATAAAGTTGTAACATTATGAGAATAAAGTCGTAACATTATGAGAATAAAGTCGTAACATTTCGAGAATAAAGTCGTAACATTATGAGAATAAAGTCGTAACATTTCGAGAATAAAATCGTAACATTACGAGAATAAAATCGTAACATTTCGAGAATAAAGTCGTAACATTGCGAGAATAAAGTCGTAACATTATGAGAATAAAGTCGTAACATTACAAGAATAAAGTCGTAACATTTCGAGAATAAAGTCGTAACATTACAAGAATAAAGTCGTAACATTTCGAGAATAAAGTCGTAACATTGCGAGAATAAAGTTGTAACATTTCGAGTTGTAACATTTTAGGGAAGAAAGGGCTTCTTGTAGGAGTTGTCATAAAATACAACTTTATTCTCGTAATGTTACGACTTTATTCTTAAAAAAAGAAGAAAAAAAATCTCTAGTCTGGCCCTAATCCTCCGTCACAGATTCGGTTTTTACAAACTGGTAAAACATCTTCCTGACCTCAATTACCGTAAATCCTCTAATATAGGCCGGGGCCTTTATTTCACTCAGGTACATCTTGGTCCAGGTCATTATTGGAAGGAGGCCAGAATTAGAGGCAGGCTTCTATTTCTGTTTGATTAAAAGAGCTTGACTTTTTTCTACTTAAGTTTAGATATCTTAACTTGATATGGCTATTTTCCTGTTCCTTATATAAAAGTATCCGTATATAAAAGTATCCATTCATTTTACAAGGTTGCAGTAAAATATTGAAACATAAGAATCCATTTCCTGTCTGACAGACCTTAAAGATGAGGAAACACGTTGTTAGGTTTTGTTCTACCAGTGGTGGAGGTCTCTCAGTTTTCGAGGGGCCTATTGTCTCTGCCCTATTGATAAATTATATTTACTGAATCAAAAGTGAAGAGTTTATAAACCCTTTGGGTCAGATGGAAGCTTGAAAATGAAAAGTTTGAATTGAAATTGGCACAGTGTCTGAATAAGATATAAAATCGTTTTTATTCATGATTATTGTTTCCATCTTTGCAAAGGCAAAGGGTGTGTGTTTGCATGGTTGATTTATGGGACATACTAACCTTTGCTCATTGGTGGGTTTTGGCTGCGGTCTCGCAGAATATTAATCTCGTAGATTGCTCCGTAGGGATTAAACAGGTCATGAAGCTGCTCCTCTGACCAAGACCGTGGGATTTGCCCTACAAACATCTTAATAGCATCAATGTCTGGTTGATCAGAATGGTCCAGGGCTCCATTCATCTTCTTCCTGCTGCAAATGCAAATATTATTAGTGTGAAACTTAGATGTGATTAGAAAGTTTACAACACTAATTTCAAAGGCTTTTCTGCATAAATAGAGTGTCTAATTATTTTAGAAAGAAAGGTCAAAGGATGGTGCTACAGAGAGATGTATCTAAAGCCAACAAGGGCATCAACAAGCTGGCCACTGGAGCAATCCTGAGTCAGAACAGGGCTCTAACTACCATTGAGATCATGTCCTCCATATTTTTTATTCATATTTCGCCTCAATTATGATATAAACTAAAAATAAATGACAGTGAAACTGAGTTTAGGACAATGATCTGAATCTCCCCCTACACCGTGAGGTGTTTTATATTTAAAGAGCGAAGAGAAGTTCGACTATCTACTGAAAAGAAGTGGCAACCACGTCGCTACGGTAACTGCAACACAAGGCTACAGACGGCGTTAGTGAGTGAGTCAGTCACAGCAGTCAGTGGAAGTGGAGCACACCCACCGAGCAAAACTTTTTTGAAAAAACATGAAATGAAGTTATTTACGTCCAAACGACATCTTCATTTGGTTGAAAAGTGAAAAACTATAACTTTCATATCGTTAAAAAGACGTTGAAAACTGGGTTTGAAACATCTGTTATTGGACTAAAGAGGGACAAAATCAAAGGGACCAATCACAGCCCAGTGTTCAACAATGATTTCTGGACTAAATCCAGTCTATGACGGACCGAACAGGTTTAGCCTAAAAACCATCGTCTGAATGACGTCTGCTGGAGCATCAAGCTTCACATCCTGGGGGAAAACAGTTTCAGTTGTAGATGACGGCAAGAGAAAAGAAAATTTTCATGAGGAAAGATTACAGCCCAGCTGCTCAGACAGCGAAGAAACATCGAACCAAAGCTGCAGTTTGCTAACTAACCCATTATTGGAGTGGAGGATGCCATCGTCTACCTGCTTCAGCAGGGGCTCCCCGACCTGAAGACCACTGGGAGCACAGTGAGAGACATGTTCTTGGACTTTTCCAGTGTTTCAACACCATCAGACCAGAGCTGCTGAGGGGGAAGATGGAGGACAGTGGAGTGGACAGACATCTGGCTGCCTGGAGCATCAACTACCTCAACGAACGCCCTCAGTACGTGCAGCTGCACGTCTGTCAGTCTGAGGTGGCAGTCTGCAGTACCGTGTCCCCTCAGGGCACCGTTCTGTCTCCGTTCCTCTTCACCCTCTACACCATGGACTTCACCTCCAACACGGACAGCTGCCATCTCCAAAAGTTTATTATTATTTTCCACATACTTTAGTCTTTCTTATATAAAAGTTGACTTATTTATTTATTTTAGGATTAATAATTGTAATGAAATCCCACTCTGTGTCAAACTGGTCTATGTTTCCAAATCAAACCCAGAGGCGTAGTCCAGGGTATACGGCTATAGCCACTTCTAAATCCCCAGTGATCCGGACTATTAAATACAATCTCTGATTTCTACTTATGACTGCCCCTACATAGTCAGCATGGCTATCACTGCCCTTCATAGTCAGCATGGCTATCACTGCCCTTCATAGTTAGCATGGCTATCACTGCCCCTACATAGTTAGCATTGCCATCACTGCCCCTACATAGTTAGCATGTCTAGCACTGCCCCTAAATAGTTAGTATGGCTATGACTGCCCCTACATAGTCAGCATGGCTATCACTGCCCCTACATAGTAAGCATGGCTATAACTGCCCCTACACAGTTAGCATGGCTGACACTGCCCCTACATAGTTAGCATGGCTATCATTGCCCCTACATAGTTAGCATGGCTATCACTGCCCCAATATAGTTAGCATGGCTATCCCTGCCCCTACATAGTTAGCATGGCTATAACTGCCCCTACATAGTTAGCATGGCTATCACTGCAACTACATAGTTAGCATGTATAGCACTGCCCCTACACAGTTAGCATGGCTATCACTGCCCCTACATAATTAGCATGTATAGCACTGCCCCTACACAGTTAGCATGGCTATCACTGCCCCTACACAGTCAGCATGTATAGCACTGCCCCTACACAGTTAGCATGGCTATCGCTGCCCCTACACAGTTAGCATGTATAGCACTGCCCCTACATAGTTAGCATTTCTACCAGTGCCCCTACATAGTTAGCATGGCTATCACTGCCCCTACATAGTTAGCATGGCTATCACTGCCCCTATATAGTTAGCATGGCTATACCTGCCCCTACATAGCATGACTATCACTGCCCCTACATAGTTAGCATGGCTATCACTGCCCCTACATAGTTAGCATGGCTATAACTGCCCCTACATAGTTAGCATGGCTATCACTGCCCTTACATAGTTAGCATGGCTATACCTGCCCCTACATAAGATGACTATCAGTGCCCCTACATAGTTAGCATGGCTATCACTGCCCCTACATAGTTAGCATGGCTATAACTGCTCCTTAATAGCATGTGTATCACTGCCCCTACATAGTTAGCATGGCTATCACTGCCCCTACATAGTTAGCATGTATAGCACTGCTCCTACACAGTTAGCATGGCTATCACTGCCCCTACATAGTTAGCATGTATAGCACTGCCCCTGCCTACACAGTTAACATGGCTATCACTGCTCCTACATAGTTAGCATGTATAGCACTGCCCCTACACAGTTAGCATGGTTGTCACTGCCCCTACATAGTTAGCATGTATAGCACTGCCCCTAGACAGTTAGCATGGCTATCACTGCCCTTACATAGTTAGCATGTATAGCACTGCCCCTACACAGTTAGCATGGCTATCACTGCCCCTACATAGTTAGCATGGCTATCACTGCCCATACATAGTTAGCATGGCTATCACTGCCCCTACATAGTTAGCATGGCTATCACTGCCTCTACACAGCTAGCATGCATAGCACTGCCCCTACATAGTTAGCATGTATAGCACTGCCCCTACACAGTTAGCATGGCTATCACTGCCCCTACACAGTTAGCATGTATAGCACTGCCCCTACATAGTTAGCATTTCTAGCACTGCCCCTACATAGTTAGCATGGCTATCACTGCCTCTACACAGTTAGCATGCATAGCATTGCCCCTACATAGTTAGCATGTATAGCACTGCCCCTACACAGTTAGCATGGCTATCACTGCCCCTACACAGTTAGCATGTATAGCACTGCCCCTACCTAGTTAGCATTTCTAGCAGTGCCCCTACATAGTTAGCATGGCTATCACTGCCCCTACATAGTTAGCATGTATAGCACTGCCCCTACACAGTTAGCATGGCTATCACTGCCCCTACATAGTTAGCATGTATAGCACTGCCCCTGCCTACACAGTTAACATGGCTATCACTGCTCCTACATAGTTAGCATGTATAGCACTGCCCCTACACAGTTAGCATGGTTGTCACTGCCCCTACATAGTTAGCATGTATAGCACTGCCCCTAGACAGTTAGCATGGCTATCACTGCCCTTACATAGTTAGCATGTATAGCACTGCCCCTACACAGTTAGCATGGCTATCACTGCCCCTACATAGTTAGCATGGCTATCACTGCCCATACATAGTTAGCATGGCTATCACTGCCCCTACATAGTTAGCATGGCTATCACTGCCTCTACACAGTTAGCATGCATAGCACTGCCCCTACATAGTTAGCATGTATAGCACTGCCCCTACACAGTTAGCATGGCTATCACTGCCCCTACACAGTTAGCATGTATAGCACTGCCCCTACATAGTTAGCATTTCTAGCACTGCCCCTACATAGTTAGCATGGCTATCACTGCCTCTACACAGTTAGCATGCATAGCACTGCCCCTACATAGTTAGCATGGCTATCACTGCCCCTACACAGTTAGCATGTCTAGCACTGCCCCTACATAGTTAGCGTGGCTATCACTGCCCCTATATAGTTAACATGGCTATAACTGCCCCTACATAGCATGACTATCACTGCCCCCACATAGTTAGCATGGCTATAACTGCCCCTACATAAGATGACTGTCACTGCCCCTACATAGTTAGCATGGCTATCACTGCCCCTACATAGTTAGCATGGCTATAACTGCCCCTACATAGTTAGCATGGCTATCACTGCCCCTACATAGTTAGCATGTATAGCACTGCCCCTATACAGTTAGCATGGCTGTCACTGCCCTTACATAGTTAGCATGTATAGCACTGCCCCTACAGTTAGCATGGCTATCACTGCCCCTACATAGTTAGCATGTATAGCACTGCCCCTACACAGTTAGCATGGCTATCACTGCTCCTACATAGTTAGCATGTATAGCACTGCCCCTACACAGTTAGCATGGCTGTCACTGCCCCTACATAGTTAGCATGTATAGCACTGCCCCTACACAGTTAGCATGGCTATCACTGCCCCTACATAGTTAGCATGTATAGCACTGCCCCAACACAGTTAGCATGGCTATCCATGCCCCTACATAGTTAGCATGGCTATCACTGCCCCTACATAGTTAGCATGTATAGCACTGCCCCTACACAGTTAGCATGGCTATCACTGCCCCTACATAGTTAGCATGTATAGCACTGCCCCAACACAGTTAGCATGGCTATCCATGCCCCTACATAGTTAGCATGGCTATCACTGCCCCTACATAGTTAGCAGGTGTAGCACTGCCCCTACACAGTTAGCATGGCTATCACTGCCCCTACATAGTTAGCATGTATAGCACTGCCCCTACACAGTTAGCATGGCTATCACTGCCCCTACATAGTTAGCAGGTGTAGCACTGCCCATACATAGTTAGCATGGCTATCACTGCCTCTACATAGTTAGCATGTATAGCACTGCCCCTACACAGTTAGCATGGCTCTCACTGCCCCTACATAGTTAGCATGTATAGCACTGCCCCTACACAGTTAGCATGGCTATCACTGCCCCTACATAGTTAGCATGTATAGCACTGCCCCTACATAGTTAGCATGGTTATCACTGCCCCTATATAGTTAGCATGGCTATAACTGCCCCTACATAGCATGACTATCACTGCCCCTACATAGTTTTTTTTTTATTTGTTTTTATTGAACTTTTTTGCAAAGCAGGGAAACATCAAATATTAAACACTACAAACATTTGAGAGGGATGTACACATATATAAGAATAATAAAATAAAATAAAAAATAATAATAATAATAATTGCCCCTACATAGTTAGCATGGCTATCACTGCCCCTACATAGTTAGCATGGCTATACCTGCATTTAAGAAGGGGGATGCCATCTCCCTCATCCCCCCATAAACTCAAATTTCCTATTTTTTCCTTGGACAGTGAATGTATCAGCTGTGCTACTCTACTTCTACTAGGCTAGTACTCACTGGCTTAACTGATCACATTGTTTAACTGTAGGCATGACAACCGGTGAGCCAATGAGAGGGGTGGGTCATGCTGAGGTTAATATTGCTCAAATATTAAATTTATTAGCTTAACATTTATAAGCTTAGCTTAAATAATTTACCTTTAGGATTTGCCAACAATCGATTATATGAAGCAAGCTAATCAAACACTTTCATTTACTAATTAGATTAGATTAGATGAGCTTTATTGATCTCACAGCGGAGAAATTCACTCGTCACATATTGGCATAGAAGTTACAGAAGGTGCAAACAGGGAGGAAAAAGGTGCATTAAGAATAAGCAATATATATATATGGTATATCCAGGTATATACAGTATATCAAGATAAATAGGATTAAGGTGCAAGTGTACATGTATTGCACACAATGAAAAACAAAATAAAAATAAGAAATAAAAAAATGAGAAATAAAAATATGTACATTCCGGATGGCTTAGATACAGGTGTAATTCCAAATGACCTTATGAGTTAGCATTAGCCAGCAGTTCAGCAAATGTTAGCGATGCTACCCCTTTAGCCTAACGTTGATGCCCGTTCTGCCCCGCCAACCCCATCTCTGTCAGGGAAGAGGAAAGAGCCTCTTTATCCTTAATTGAAGAAGTCAGTACAACTTTGGATGATGTCATGCTAGGTGGGCGTGGCCATTTCTACTGGGTCTGGAAAATATATCACTGTTTGTGTTGGAAATGCATTTTTATGTTAAATATTATGTTAAATTTTGTTTTACTAAATTTGAATGATGAATTCCAATCAGCATATTATATATGTATATATATTTAATGATCTAAACTAAAATAGTCTTTATTTCAAGGTATCAACTTTTCAGTTTATCTGATTGGTTTTGATGCATTTGATTTTTATGTTTAAATCTAAGCTGAAATATGAACAAGGGTGTTAAATTCACATCTGAAATGTTTTAAATAATTGTTTAAAAAAATCAGAGAAACTCCATGTTTGCCTGATGTGTATTTTCTCTCCATGCAGGCTGCCTGTGTTTCCAGTAAAACCATCAAACTGCTCCTGATTCAGTTCATTTTAATAGCGGCGGCACTAACTGCTGCCAATAAGCTGCTCAAAGAGACAGTTTATTAAAGGAACTAGTGACTCACTCTGAGAGAAAATAGGCGTCATCCATGTCAATGGACTCAGGAATAGATCACTCAGCATCCATTCAAACAGCAGAAATTAGATGACATTAGGGAATTATTGAGTAAACTACATGTATCCCCACTACTTCAGGGACCACTGCACTACTGAGCAAACCAACCAGTTTGACACCAAATTCTGTTTAAACCAGATAAATGTTAATAATTTTTTGTCTTCTAGTAAATGGATCTAATTAATGGATCTAATTAGACTTAAATGGTAAAGTTAGTTGTTAAATTCCTCATCTTGTTGGAAAAAGTCCGACCCTCCAAACTGTGGAGCCGCCTGAAGCCCAGTCCTGTTTTAATGCAGAGCACACCGCAGACATGGATCCAAAACACAGGAACAGGTAGGAAGCGTTGGCCCACAGTCTGTGTTTCAGCACCATGGACAGATCATGCACTCGCTGAACTGAACATCAGCTGCAAACTTTGCCTAATTTATTTCAGTCTTTGTTAAATCCAGGAACAGATTCACTTCATCTGAGTCCAGAAAGGTCTCCAGTGCTGCTAAAGCTGACATGAACTGGTACTTCATTCACTGCCAGGGCTTTGATCACGCTCTATAATGGAGGAAAACTCCTCTTTAGGACAAGTTTGACAAAATAAACATGAAGATGCTTTACCTAGCAGCATCTCACACCACAGCTGCTGTGCTCCATCAATCTGAGCTGTTTATTAACCAGTGAAAGGCTGCATCTTTGGGGCTTTTTGTTGATCAAAAATATTTATGGAAACCAGAAAATCATGAAGTCATGAGGAACATTGAACTAAATATCTTAAGAGTTCTTATTTGTTTTAGTTGTTATTTTATTTTTATCATCTAAAGATTTTTGCAGGCCTACAGTTTGGAGCAGTGGATTAAAAAAACAAATCTAATAAATTTTATATTTTGCTCCAACTTATTTTCTTTGCGATTCCATCTTGTTTTAATCATGTTTAATGTGCTCTGGAGTTTGATCTGGTTGCTGAAGGACTTTCACAGCATGTTGATGTTAGCATGTGAAGATCCACAACTGCAATCGCACCACACAGGAAAAAGAACGGAGAGAAGATCAGGTTTGTCAAATAAAATATAGTAACGACATATCGGTACAGTATGTACCAATTAAAGCATAATTCTTATATATTTCTAAAAACTAAGTGTGTTTAGTTAAATGATTGATGCAGACTACTGGTACTTCAACATACCAAGAAGCAGATTTCTCATTTACATCAAAATATTTATTTTATAATGAGAGGCTTAAAAGTTTAATCAAATCCAGGAAAAAAAGCTTTCATGAGCTTCTTACCGCAGACATGGTTGAAGAGATGCTGAGTTTGGAAGTAAAGAACAAGCATAGTTCATCCAAACCATGGATGATCCTAGTTATCTCTGTTACAAAAATCCACAACTAGAAGAAAATATTTGAACGGAAACTGCTCATATGCTGGATGCTGATGGGGATTATTTTTAATTTGTCATATTATATCAAGTGTTAATTTCCGCATGTTTACTCCTATGAAT
Organism: Cyprinodon tularosa; assembly: GCF_016077235.1. Taxonomy (NCBI): domain Eukaryota; kingdom Metazoa; phylum Chordata; class Actinopteri; order Cyprinodontiformes; family Cyprinodontidae; genus Cyprinodon; species Cyprinodon tularosa. Next base: position 168,948 of record NW_024039233.1, on the reverse strand, counting down.
TTAATAATAATATAGCACACTCTCTCCGCTAGCTAACATGCAGAGGATGAGATCCACATATGCAGAAGATGAGATCCACACATGCAGAGGATGAGATCCACACATGAAGAGGATAAGATCTACAGATGCAGAGGACAAGATCCGCACATGCAGAGAATGAGATCCACAAAAGCAGAGGATGAGATCCACATGCAGAGGATGAGATCCACACATGTAGAAGATGAGATCCAAACATCCAGAGGATGAGATCCACACATGCAGAAGATGAGATCCACACAAGTAGAGGATGAGATCCACACACACAGAAGATGAGTTCCACACACGAAGGAGGATGAGATCCACACATGCAGAAGATGAGATCCACACACGCAGAAGATGAGATCCACACACGCAGAAGATGAGATCCACACACGCAGAGGATGAGATCCACACATGCAGAAGATGAGATCCACACAAGTAGAGGATGAGATCCACAAACACAGAAGATGAGTTACACACGAAGGAGGATGAGATCCACACATGCAGAGGATGATATCCACACATGCAGAAGATGAGATCCACACACGCAGAGGATGAGATCCACACATGCAGAGGATGATATCCACACATGCAGAAGATGAGATCAACACACGCAAAGGATGAGATCCACACATGCAGAAGATGAGATCGACACATGCAGAGGATGAGATCCACACATGCAGAAGATGAGATCCACACACGCAGAGGATGAGATATACAGATGCAGAGGATAAGATCCACACATGCAGAGGATGAGATCCACACATGCACAAGATGAGATCCACACACGCAGAGGATGAGATCCACACATCCAGAGGATAAGATCCACACACGCAGAGGATGAGATCCACACACGCAGAGGATGAGATCGACACATGCAGAAGATGAGATCCACACATCCAGAGGATGAGATCCACACATGCAGAAGATGAGATCCACACAAGCAGAGGATGAGATCTACACATGCAGAGCTATAGAAATAAACTGAATAGAAATAGAAACACAACTCAATGTTCCTCTGCATTTTGCACATATTTATTTTTACACATAACTACCATATTAATGTATTTTTGCACCATTTCTTTCCTACACTGTTTACATTGTGATCTTGTGCAGATTATTTCAATCTGAAAAACTCCCACAGAAAGAAAAAGACAATTAGAAGAAATTTATTGATACAATTACTTTAGTCTTTGGCGCTCAGACCTTGACAGTAAACATTAGCGCTGAATTTTTGCTTTGATATGTTTTAACAGGAGTAGAGAACAGCTCTGTTTGCCCCCCAGGCCTGAAACTGGTGGTGGAGTGCAGATAGATGAAGTTGGTCAGTCTGTAGACTGCTGGTTGGAGAGGCGGTCTGCTGAGCTTTATGGGGAGATCCAGTGGACTGTGAGAGCTGAAACTAGAGCCTCACTCAGGGACCTGAAAGATGGAAGTCCAGTTGGAGAAAACAGGTTGAGAGAACCTGTCCATGATGAGCAAGCATGAAGCGACAGTGGTGAGGGAAAAACTCCCCGTTGGGAAGAAACCTCTGGCAGAACCAGGCCCCACATGGCGGTCTTCTGCCAGACCGGTTGAGATGGGACGCGGTAAGAGTCCGGGAGGAATGATGCTCTGATGAAGCTTTAGCTACGATGGTGGAGGAGGGGCTGGAGGGGGGGGGGGGGGGGGGGACAGGGTCATCTGATTCCAAGTCAGACATAGAGCAACCACTGCCTGCGCTTTAGGTAGCAGATGGAGATGTGGAATGGAGAACCGTTTAAAGGGGTCATAGAATGCAAAACCGAGTTTTCGAGTTTTGAAATCCCCCACCAACATTTTTTAGGTCTGAAAAGTAGGATATGTCTGGGAAAAAGAGGACGTCTGGTCACCCTACCATATAAACAATTTGATGTTTCAGTGAGTGAGAGCTTGTTGCTATGATGCATCTTTGCTCAGCAGCTTGGCTCGTTGTAAACCAACCAATCAGAGCACAGCTCATCTAAATATTCACTATCATCCATCGAAGGAAGAAAATCTGTCGTTTCATTCTAGAGCTTTTAACCAGGCTGCATTAGGGCTCATATAACAGCAAATATGCCATTTTCAGCCCAACCAATGTTACACACCCTATTCAGAGACCTGAAGGAGCAGATACCCTATACAATCATTCCATCACCCCTTTAAGATGAACTCTGGATGCTGGAGGTGTGGCTCAAAACTGATTGGCCTTTGACGGAAGAGGATGATAGTAAGAATTTCTTCAGTTGAACTTCCATCTAGGCTCCATGAATGCAAATGTTCCGCATGCAGCGAGGCTAACCACATGCAGCGAGGCTAACTTCATGCAGCAAGGCTAACCGCATGCAGCGAGGCTAACCAAATGCAGCGAGGCTAACCTCTTGCAGCGAGGCTAACTTAATGCAGCGAGGCTAACCACATGCAGCGAAGCTAAGCGCATGCAGCGAGGCTAACTGCAGCGAGGCTAACTGCATGCAGCGAGGCTAACTGCAGCGAGGCTAACAGCATGCAGCGAGGCTAACTGCAGCGTGGCTAACTTCATGTAGCGAGGCTAACTGCAGCGAGGCTAACAACATGCAGCGAGGCTAACAACATGCAGCGAGGCTAACTGCAGCGAGGCTAACTTCATGCAGCAAGGCTAACTTCATGCAGCAAGGCTAACCGCATGCAGCGAGGCTAACCAAATGCAGCGAGGCTAACCTCTTGCAGCTAGGCTAACCTCTTGCAGCGAGGCTAACTTAATGCAGCGAGGCTAACCACATGCAGCGAAGCTAAGCGCATGCAGCGAGGCTAACTGCAGCGAGGCTAACTGCATGCAGCGAGGCTAACTGCAGCGAGGCTAACAGCATGCAGCGAGGCTAACTGCAGCGAGGCTAACTTCATGTAGCGAGGCTAACTGCAGCGAGGCTAACAACATGCAGCGAGGCTAACTTCATGTAGCGAGGCTAACGCTGTATCCTGCTTTCCCCCTCCTCCTTTTTCAAAGGTCACAACCTGAGCCAGCATGGATAATAACAGCTAGGACTGATTTAAAGCAATTTTTAGAAAGGCAAAGAAGAATGAACAATCTGGGATTCACATGGAAAATAATAGAATATAGTCGACTTTTTCTAGATGTTTGTTCATTTGCATAGTTGCTCTTAAATAAACACATTCTCAGAAATTTTTTTTATATATTAAAAATTATAAATCTGATTAATAGCTTCTCAATTATTAAACTGATATATAATTCTTTAGGATTGTGACTCAATTTTGGACCATGCAAAACACAGATTTACCTTCACAGCCTCAGAAGGGAAAGATTCATGGACAAAAGGTAAACCTGGACATGAAATAATGTTTAGTTTTTTTACAAAGTGTTTTATAATGTTTGGTTCTTGTTGGCATTCATATAAATATACTGGTGTGATAATTTAGTATACTTTTCATTGGTTTTACGTCTTTTTAATTTATAGCGCCCCCTTGAGAAAACTCCACCAGCCACCGCTGGGTTTAGGAGGATTAAGGAAAAGTTTTCTTTTTTACTTCCTTTTATAAACTAGAAGGAAAAGAAGGATGACAGGAAGAGGAAGGCAGGTGATGAGGAGAGGAGCACAGACTTAAGAGAAGAAGTAAATGTGCAAAGTTTGTTAGTGAAGAAAATAAATATTTGCTCTTTTCAAAAAGAAAATCCTCTAGGCTTTAATGCGGATGTTGGGATGGTTCAATTTCCTGTTGATGCACTGTGGTCTGTCCCAGTTAGTAGGGCTTACTGGTCCCCATTCCCCTGTATAACCCCCCCCCCCCCCCCCCATGCATTAATGGAGGTAATGAGCTGGAGAGTGCTTAATAACAACAAATAAACTTGAGTAATTATGTTTTTTTTTCCTAAATGTTGCATGTCATTTAGATCCACGTTCATCTTCATGAAGGTTAAAGAAATCTGTTTATCGAGCTGATAAACATCAAAGTCTTTAAGAAAAAAAAAAATTCATTTAAATGTAGGATTTTAATGAATCTTTTAATTTGTAAAAAACTAAAGCAAGCTGACAAAATGTTTAGATATTTAGATGCGACCAACTAACCGCTGCTCCAAACTCTGTTTTCTGAAGGAGAAACTTGTGACAAAGTGAAAGTGAACAAGTGATGCCTAAAAAAAACCTTTTAGATGAGAATGCATCTAAACGCTTCCTGATGACACACAGAGAGGACTTACGCAGGAGCAGCGTCCAAAGAGTGATGATCCACCAACTTTTCTGGAAGAAAATCCAACTGAAAAGACGCCATGGTAGCAGGCTCCTGGTCTTCCGTCACCCTAGGTGTAAAAACGTAACCCTGCTTCTCGTCTCTATAGGGACTCCAAGGCTTCAGCTCAGTGATGCCGATTGAATATATCGACTTTAAATATCCACCAACTGGAGTTTAATGCACCAGATATAAGAAACCCTGAAAAAGAAAAGCATATCCTCAAACTGTGGCTGTTGGGAAAAACCCCAGATGAACACTGAGGGCTGCTGGGAAAGCTGGGTAAGCGAGAGCGATGGGCTCCGGGGCCTCCACAGCTAAACTGCTGATCATCCATATTCTTTGTGTCCGTTTCTCTCAGGCTAGCAGATTTGTCTGCAGCGTCAGATAAACAGAATGTCAGACTGATGGCGATAAGGCCGGCTGGGCACACAGTGAATAGAGGAGCCATGTTGCCCTCTGGTCAGATCCTAATCCTTGGAAAAGGCCTGATGTGCCCCGTAGAGCGCCATTCTTCTCTTTCCTTTGTTATTCCACTAAATTAATTTTTTTTAAATGCACAGCTGTGCCAGTTGTGCCTTTCAACTTCGGTTGCTGCACATAGACGTCTATGCCTGGTGTCTGTCAATCAGTGAAGGAACCTGAGAAACGTACCTCTGTTCTCAGGTAGGAGTAATGCTGCTTCAAAATATCATTACTGCAGAGGAGCTAAAAAGCACATCAAAACTTTAAAATGACTTGTTTTATAAAAGCAAAGGTGAATCAGTAAATGTTCCTGGGTAGTATCCTCCTCTAAATCCACCCAACATTTCACAAAAAGGGTCAACAAGAAAACAGGAACTGAGATCTAATTTGTCTGCAACATAAACACCAAGTCAATTCCATCTAAGTGCAAACCTACCTGATTCTGTGCTGAGAATTCTTTAAACTGAAGACTGTAACTCAGATATAATAATATAAACAGATTTAAAATACCCAAAGAACAGCAGATTTTTCATTATTACCTCATCCAAAGCACTTAACTTATCCTGATCTATCTCTATAGTTCTGCTGCTATAGGCTTAGACTGTTGGAGGACATAGGGACCCCTTTTTCATCATTCTGCTTCATTCTATCTCTATTCTCCCACTCTGCAGAATCTATTAGTTCAATCTCTAACGTTCTGCTCTCTCTGCTTTTTCTCATAGTAGCTTCATCTGGTCTGTTCCTGTTTGGCTGTTACTCCATCCTGGAGAGAAATATCAGCTGTGCTGCTGCCATCAACACCTTTGTTTCTAGATGTTGGAGCTTGGCCTGTTTTCCAGTGTAGTCCTGTTTCTCTGACTGTGACTAACTGGATGTGCTCTCTTCATCCTCTGACATGGGAGCTGGCTCGGAGCTCGTCTGCCTGGCTGTGTGTTTCCTGGACGGGGCCGCCTGTGGAGCTGGTTGACAGTTGCCTTTTGTATCTATGCTTCTTTTTCTATGTCTGCTTCTGTCTCCTTGAACCCCAGTCGGCCTCAGCAGATGGCCGCTCACACTGAGCCTGGTTCTGCTGGAGGTTTCTTCCTGTTTAAAGGGAGTTTTTCCTCTCCACTGTCGCTACAAGCATGCTCAGTGTGAGGGATTGCTGAAGAGTCAATGATTCAATGCAATCAGCTGGTTTTCCTTAGATAAAAAACTTTGAATCAATCTGACTGGATGATCTGGTTTAATTGTCTCTGTAAAGTGACCTGATGTGAATTGGAGCTGTAGAAATAAATTGAATAGAATCAAATGTGTGAATTCGTATCCAACATCTTCTGCTTTCGAAGAAATGTTTTCTCAAAAGAAAAAAAAAAATCTTTCAACACTTTGTTCCTCATTGCTTTGGGTTTGAAGATCAAACAGGAGGCGGAGCTTTCAGGGAACAGGATGGAGAAGCTTTTATCAGGGAAGCTGGTTTTTCTGCTGTTGGTCAGTTTTCCCAAACCAGCTTCTAATAAAGCTCAGAACAGTCAACACTAAAGTACGATATCCAGGATTGATGGCTCCTCTGTTCCTCTCAGAATCCGTTGCTCGTTGGTCTCCTGCTCAGGTAGTGAAATCGGCAGAGATAGGTCAGTATCGTCCGGTCTGTCGGGGACGTCCGGTCTGTCGGTATCGACACGTCCGGTCTGTCGGTATGGTCCGGTCTGTCGGTGACGTCCGGTCTGTCGGTATGGTCCGGTCTGTCGGTGACGTCCGGTCTGTCTGGGACGTCCGGTCTGTCGGTATCGTCGGGTCTGTCGGTATCGTCGGGTCTGTCGGTATCGTCGGGTCTGTCAGCATCGTCCGGTCTGTCTGGAACGTCTGGTCTGTCGGTATCGTCGGGTCTGTCGGTATCGTCGGGTCTGTCAGCATCGTCCGGTCTGTCTGGAACGTCTGGTCTGTCGGTATCGACCGGTCTGTTGCTATCGTCCGGTCTGTCAGCATCGTCGGGTCTGTCTGGAACGTCTGGTCTGTCGGTATCGTCCGGTCTGTCAGCATCGTCGGGTCTGTCTGGAACGACCGGTCTGTTGGTATCGTCCGGTCTGTCAGTATCGTCGGGTCTGTCAGCATCGTCGGGTCTGTCAGCATCGTCGGGTCTGTCTGGTATGTCGGTATCGACCGGTCTGTTGGTATCGTCTGGTCTGTCGGTATCGTCCGGTCTGTCGGTATCGTCCGGTCTGTCGGGGACGTCTGGTCTGTGCAGTTTTTTAAGCTTTACTCTGGTTTCATGGTCGGCCTATATTCATGTCAGGACTAATTTCTATTAACAAAGGTCAAAAAAACTTTGAGACTTTCAAAACTACTCATTTAATTTAAAAATATTATCATACAATAAGTCAGTGTTTCCATGGATGTGTTCAAACGGCCACATTTGGCATAATGTCCATCTCCTGAGGAACATTTCCTCTTATTACCAACCTGAAAACGGGAATTTAACAGGGTGATGAAGCTTTTATTGGTGTTAATGACCCGTCCAAACCTTCTTCTGAGCTGAATCTGTTCTACTGACAAACTGTCCCTCAGCACCTTTACTGGAGCCGCTCTTCCTGCTTGTCTGATTCAAGTAGCCATTATGGAAATCAGCTGCTGTCAGTCTTTTGTTCAGAACCACCGTCCTGAATGCCACCCATCCATCCTGGAAAATAAAGGAGAGAAAAGCAACAGGTGAGACATTGACAGCTGATAAAGACAAAGGAGGACATTGAAGGAATAGAAGCAGCAGTGTGGTGCAGAACAGCCGAGCCCCACATTAGCATCAGCCAGACTCCGACTGGTGATCTGTGATATTTGTCCGGTGGGCGGGTCCTAATGTCAGCGTGTGAGGGCCGGCCCTCATAGCGGCCCCATCACTTCCTCTCCGGCTAAAGCTCCTACCTGTGACAGTAAATAACCGAGGGAGCTCCAGAAGTAATCCAATGCTAACTACCTAAATGATGCATGCAGTATATATAGCCCTTCCTTCCTGCTCATCCTGGTGACGGTTGGCATATGGTGTCATTTTCTATTTCTTCAAACTGGCAACAAAACTAAATTAGAATAAAACTAAAATGCTTTCTTTAAACCAAACTACGATGTTGCTCCTATATCTGGCAAATGCATGATGGTGTTTTGCATCTAAAGGCTAACGTTTCCCGTCTATCGTCCATTGTTGCCAGGTTGGGATGTTTCCCAATCTGGCAGTTTAGGATGGCCGTCTGTGGGTAAAAAATGGTTTTCTGCAGATTAATGGCTTTAGAGATCAATAGACTTTGGTTCGAATTGGGCGAGCTTTCGTATATACTGGCGATTTATCAACATGTTTTGGGCTGGAAAACGTGAGTCAGTGACATCTGGCGACCCTGCTGATGTGGTGAGCGTGGACGTTACGCATCATCAGCAGTGACTGTGGCGTCCATGTTAATAACCATATAAAGGTCTGACATCAAAATGACATCTAAACCAGGATGGTTTCCATCCCAGAGTAAAACCCGTTAAACCCGCCCACCTTCAGCCACCAACAGATCAAAACTCAACCGTTTTTCTAACTAATGTTAAATTCTGCCTTTTCCTCTGACATCATTTTTCTTTTTCTAAGTTGTTCTCAGTCGTTTATAAATGGGAAACATTTTGAATTGAAAAATCTTCCTGGATGGGAAGCGAAACCAAGTCCACTGGATTGTTTATAATCATTTGACCTGGATGACAGAGAATCTTCACCAGCGTCACTCCGGTTTGACAGATTCTGAATATTTCTATCAAATTAACTACGAGCCAAAACGCTTTTTTTTTAAGTGTATTTTATCTTATCATCTTATTTTAAGAGTAAAATAATAATTCCATTGGAAGATCATCTTATTTACCAGCTTAAATTAAGGCTAAATACACTAAATTTAAGACATTTTGACTTATTTCTAGCTGTTTTTTGCAGTGCAGCTCTATGTTGTCTAGGTTCAGCTGGGTGTAAACTGCCCCCATCTGGCAGCACTGCATCCATCAACTTCCAACCCTTTCCCACATTTCTGCTGGATCTCTGCTAACTGGTGGCGATGATCAACATCCAAAGGTTTGGAAGTGACTGAAGCGAGGAGGAGATCCGATCCTGTGAAACGTGATGATTAGAGGACGGATGTGAGGTAGACCTACCTTACAGCGGACAGCCAGGCAGCTGGAGGCCTTATCATAGCAGACTGAGCCGGGCTGCTGGTTCCTCTGAGCTGCAGACACCAGAGAACAACATCTGGAATGAGTCTTTATCTGTAGAAATGTTCTGTCAGCTCCTGTTCATCCTGTGACTCTGCAGGATGGAGCAGATTTTATTGACGGAAAGCTTCAGCTGCTTAAACGCCGTCAGAAAGAATTTATATATTTTAACTTTCATGATTAGAGCGCTTTTTCTCTAATTAACAAGATGATCTACCAACAGAATGAGGATTTTTACTATTAAAATCAGATAATCACATAAAATACACTTAAAATAAGACATTACAGTTTTTTTTCTAATTTTAAAAGTAAATTGTCTCATTCCATTGGCAAACACAGAATGCACTCATTTTGCAACGCCATGAAAATTCAGAACTTCATGAAAAAAATTTAAAAATATTATTAGATTAGAAGAAAAATCCTGAAGGATATTTTAGTGTAATTGAACCAGTGGAGGAAGGTCTTTGCAGTGTTGTGCCTGAATGCGTTCATTGAACGAAAGTTCATGAACTCGTTCATATTTTGGGCGAACGTGAACTGAACGTACTGTATTACTGCCTGATGAACGTTATTGTGAACTCGTTCATTCTGGTGTCTGTGAACGGCACGCTCTCTCAGTTCAACTCCGTTCAATAGGTTGCCAGATTTCTATAGAGCCCTCCAGGCGAAACCCTGGCTAAATCACACCGTAAACAGGCCTTAATATGTAGCGGGAAAAACACCCAATCTGGCAACACCAGCTACCAGTGTTGTAGCCTACAGCCGCGTGCGTCATCAAAACAAAATGCAGCGTGGAAGCCACAGCAGCACGGAGGCGACAAAGCAGCAGTATGATCACTTAAAACAGTTTTATGACCAGGTGGTCGGTGAGGATGATGGCAACAATCTTACATTTCTCTGCAAACTTTGCCCGCTGGCTTTCAGTAAAAAAATCCGCACTTAAACCTGCCTGGAATAATTTTCCAGGATTCCTTTTTAGAATGTACTGAAATGAAATTTCAAATTAAAATAATTATTAAAATTAAAAAAACATTTTCACCTTAAAGACTACTTTCCTGTTTTTCTTTTAATAATTCCTCATAAAAAAGACCATTCAAGCATCACATTTTTCCTGATGTTTTTGAGAATATACTGTAGGGGTGAAAGCTGCAGCTGCTACTAGTGTGAAGTGAATGGACAGCAACAAAGCGTTAAAGCAACAATGGGGAAATGCTGTCCCCTCTATGCTAATGTAAACCCTGGTTGGATAAGGATTCAAAACTGGATATGAAGATGAAATCTGACGCACAGTTTCAGAGTTACAACTGATAAAATAATTGCTGTCTGTGGCTCTGAATTATGAACTATGAACTGAACTAGTTCATTTTAAAAAGTGTGAACTGAACTTTGAACTAGTTCACATAGAAAGAGAACTTTCCCAACACTGGGTATGTGGATATAATAAAGGCATTAAAGAACGTTTTGCTTTCAGAAGAAAAAAAATCTTTAAATGAAACAAAAGCATTTTCCATACTTGGCAGGTGGTGCAGTGGGGCCATCAGCCCGGGTCAAAGGTCATGTTTTCACCTGATCTCAGAGGCAGGATTTCAGCCACCATTTTACATCCTAAACAGAATCATTTTCTAATTCTGATTTCTTTAATGAAATTATTTTATAGGAAAGTTTGTTTCCCTTTGATCATCATCCCAAATCAGTTTGATGCAGAAAGTTTCCCATTAACACGGAAACGTCCTTTCCTTCAGACACGCCTGAGTGGTACTGATCATTAAAGTGGCTCCTGCATGCTGCCTTAGGGCAAGTCTCTGATCACTTGCCTTACAAATGGAATCCCCCCCCCATCCCTCAGTGAGATCTAGAAGCACTAGATCTATATCCAGCCATTCAGCAAAGATCCTGCTACATGGCTGTACATCTGATTCTGGCGTTTGACCAATTAGATGAGCCCTTGAATGATGTATTACCTGCTGGAAATTAAGATGGAAAAAAAGTTAAGAAAAAAAAGGTAAAAAGCTGATAGAAAAGTTCAAAAGTAAAATTAAAAAGTTAAAAAGCATGGTTAACGATTCTATTTAGGTTTATAAACTAAAAACTGTCCGTATCAGCATTAATGCCTCTAAGGCTACGTTGGACCAAATAAATGTGTTTCTTTAGCTCTGAGTGTTTTAATGAATTTCTTATAGAAGCACTTTTAATATTTTTCTTAATATATTTGAGAAAGTTGTTGTTTCTTGTTTTTACATTGACATGAATTTTTACCATCCAAATCTCCATATTTATCTAATGTTCCAAAGGTACTAAGGTCTGCTCCTGGATTCCAGTAACACTGTTGGCTGGAAATGTTGATTTTTAAAGGCCCTATAAAGGATTAAAACAGGGGACTGGGCAGCCCTCTGCAGCCCCCTGGTGGCTGGTGGGGAGGAATGCAGTTAAACACACTGAGCATAGAGGGAGGGGGGACATGTTTGAAAACCACTGCTGTGAAATACTGGGTGGCTTTAAAATATTTAGTTCATTAAATAAAAACCAGGATTATTAAATGAAAATCATCGATACCTGCATTCTAAAATATTAAACAGCTAATTGGACTTAATGTAAAGAAGTGTTATTTTAAACCATCCGGGAGATTTTCTTCTTAAGCCGTTTTATTACATTTGCTTTGCAGGATCAATATAATAAACTTTAAATGATTAATTTCTTAGGGAACTTTATTTAATCGGAGCATTTCTCTGAGTAAAAAGCTGAATCTATGCAGGGATTTTCTGGAAGTTTCTTCAGTAACTTATTTTATAACCATTTATATGAATAAGAGCTTCCAGTCATTTACAGCCATGGCCAAAAGTATAGAGACACAGATATTCTATTTTCACCTGATCTGCTACCCTCTGGTTTTCATGTCAGATGTTGTCATCACATACAGAAATACAATTGCATCATATTCTGAGTAACAAAAGCTTTTAATGACAGTTAGAATGAGTTCATGCAGCGAGTCAGTATTTGCAGTGGTGACTCCTCTTCTTCAGGACCTCTGCAATTCTCCCTTGCTGCTCTCAATCAACTTCTGGACCAAATCCTGACTGATAGCGTCCATTCTGCACAAGCAATGCTTGCATTTTGTCAGAAGTGTGTATGACGTCATCCGCGTGCGCCGGCTACCATTCATTCATCCTGTCCGCTGAACTGCTGCTAGTTTTCCTCCCATGCCTGGAAGATGTCTAGTTCTGCTACCACAGATGATCTCGCTCTCCAAATGGAATTGAACGATTCAGATTAGCTAGAATGAATAGAAGGGGTAGAGCGTAGCCGCCTGTGGCCCGGGCTAACTGTCACTACTCCAGTCTGGATGATGTCATACAGGCGCCGCTTTGTTTGTAAAAGATATAAATATAAAAAATATAACTGTGGATGTCTGAGGGACAGTGATTGGCCTACATGTTATGAATGCTGGCGTACCATAAAGAATAAATGATGAACAGTTCAGTTTGTGCCTTCAAGTCGTTGCCCATAGGAAGACGTTACTTGGATATAACCTAACGGAATATCTTCAGAACGGCTCCAAATGACACTAAACTCATATGGGTGAGTAGAACATGATGGAATAACGGAAAATCAAGGAGCCAATGGAAAAAAAAGGTGTTCCCCTTTAAGTGATTTTTTAAAAGTAGATAACAACAACCGATCAGTTTGATTTATAGACAATTTCCTGATTCCCATTTTTTCTCAAACACCTGAACTGACCGTTTGTTATTTCCTTTCTTTTTTCTGTCTAAATGTTGGCAGTGGGCTTTAGGCTGCCCTGCGAGGCTTTAAACCTGGGTTTGAATGGAGACTAAGCCATTCTCAAGCACATTTCAAGGAGCTCATTTTGAGCCTGGATCCAGATTTATTGTTGATTCTGTTCATGGTGGAGAATCCTGCTTCACAGCAGCAGGTTGAGCCAAACATCCTCTAAATGTGCAGGGTCATCTTTGAGCACAACATTTCACTTTTCTTTCACCAGTTCACCGCAGTTCTTCCAGCAGTCCACACTTTCTCTGCTCTCTTTTTCTCATGGTCTTCTCCTTCTTTCCCATCGCCCGGCTTGCCACAGGTTTGCCTGCTGTGTCTAAAAGTAGCAGCAGCAGCAACCCAGACTGACAGCTCATTGGATCATTTGGATCACGTGCAGCCTGGAGCCGGACGCTCCACAGGGCTTTACCGTATTAACAGGAGAAGCGGCGCAAGTGAAATTAGACACTGTCGTCGGACAACATGCAGTAATTTATAAATGTTTTAAATCAGGTTGGGTCCAGATTAGCCAACAGGTGGGTCCGGATCCAGACCACTAATCTGGGACCTCTGCAGTGGCCCAACAAAGCCTTGTTTTGGTCCACTTTGGTTTTGGTTTAGTGAGCAGTTAGATCACATCAGAGCGTCACAGTGTGAGAACAAACATGGTGAGCTGTGATTTTTTTAAAACCCTGCACAGTTTAAGCCCAGCTTTAACCAGCCCTTTAAGCCCATCAGTGCTTACTTCTTTATTTCAATCATTCTGAAGCTTTAGAGCAGCCTGTTTATTCCAATAAAAGGTGCTCGGCTTGCAGCATTTCTGGCTGAAAGTGGATGTGCAGAGGGATCAACATCAGGCTGCTATTGACTGAGATTTATCCAGGAAAGGTTGTTTTTTTGTTCTTTGCAGACAGTTTAATAAATTAGAAATATCCTTTGCATCTTTTGTCCTCCGCTATAACTCCCAACCCCCTCTAAGAAAGGAGAGCAGTCACTGTCAAACAATCACACTGGAAGTTACCTGAAGAAGAGCATTTCCCAGCAAAGTCCAGAAGTTTGACCGTTTTCCCCATCCATGTCGTCCTCACAGGGATCTAAGGAGGAAAAGCATCATTAAAACATTGAAAAGACCAAAACACACGAACCCAACTGGATTCCGTTCTCACCCTGGATCCGATAGCGCGACACAAACAGGCAATCTGCTCACAGGTCTGTTCTTCCCAGTTGATCCAGCTCATGCTCTTATTCACTTTAGGAGCTGCAGAAAACAGGAGAAAAAGAGGTTTTAATGAAATATTCCAGTGAACGTTAGCCTGAGCTAACCTGCTGAAGATAATTCAATTCAATTTCAATTCAGTTTATTTATATAGCGCCAAATTCACAACACATGTCATCTCAAGGCACTTTACAGTTCAACCAGATCATACAGTCAAATTAATACAAAGTTTTCTATCTAAGGAAAACCAGTTGATTGCATTGACTCATTGACTCAAATACAATCCCCCACACTAAGCATGCTTGTAGCGACAGTGGAGAGGAAAAACTCCCTTTTAACAGGAAGAAACCTCCAGCAGAACCAGGCTCAGTGTGAGCGGCCATCTGCCGAGGCCGACTGGGGTTCAAGGAGACAGAAGCAGAGATACAAAAAGCAGCTGTAAAAGGCGGCCCCGTCCAGGAAACACACAGCCAGGCAGACGAGCTCCAAGGCAGCTCCCATGCCAGAGGACGAAGAGAGCACATCCACTCAGTCACGGTCAGAGAAACAGGACCACACTGGAAAACAGGCCGATCTCCAACATCTATAAACAAGGGTGTTGATAGAAGCAGCACAGCTGATGTTTCTTTCCAGGATGACGTCATCCTGGAAAGATAATGAAATATTCCAGTGAACGTTAGCCAGGGGCGTGCACACATAGACACTAGGTGGTGCTAAAGCACTAGGAAGTTTGCCCTCTATCAAAGAAAATGCCCTTTTGAAACTCGTTTTTTTTTTTTATTATTATTATTAATATTATTAAGATTTTACTGAGGTCGGTTTTGAAATGATCTTTTGAAAACCTGAGCCATTAAAAACGACTGAAACAATGCCCCGAAATGACCGACCTACTTGCGCACACCCGATCAGCCTCTCTCTCTTCCTTTGTCACGTGAACTCGCTCGGTCGCCCGCAGGGCATGCCAGATGCGCAGCATCATAGCAGTTTTCAGATAGCAGGAACGGTCGCTGACAGGCTGCTTCTCCCGTGCCCCATTAGCCAGGTAATATACAGATCAAGCAGAATCATTTTGTTGTGCATTAAAATGTCTCATTCAGCAGCACCAAACACGCATTTTGCCGACTGGTCACCAGATAAACTAGTTGTCTCCTTGTAAGATGCTATTTTACTTTTTATATTTTGTATCCATATTTTTTATCTTAAGTGTATACATTAGTCTATTTTATTGCATGATGTATACCCACAGTTTTTAGATATTTTTATAATTTTATTTACCTATTCCATATTATATGTTTCATGTTGCACGATTGTACCATAAAAAATTCCTAGTTTGTGAACTCCTTCACTAACAATGGCAATAAACCTGATTCTGATTCTGAAAGTTTTACACTGTAGCCCAAGTCAATGACAGATAACGTGAGGACGACCACATAGGCTACAAATAATTTTGGTAGAGTTTGCAATTGCAAATCTACGGAAGAGGATTAGGGCCACTGAAAAAAAAAAAAATAAGTTAACTGATTTTTAAATTTCAGTTTAGTATGGGAAAAAAGTCAGAATGCTGACTTTAATCTCATAATTCTAACTTTTTTCTCATAATTCTGACTTTTTGCTGAGAATTCTGACTTTTTGCTCAGTATTCTGACTTTGATCTCAGAATTCTGACAATAATTCCCATGTTAAACTGAAATAAAATTTAAAAATCAGTTAACTTTTTTTTTTTCAGTGGCCCTAATCCTCTTCTGTACAAATCTATGTGTTAAGACAAACGTTTTCTGTTGTATAGGTTTTGTTAGGCAACATAAATTAACACATTTTGGTCTCTTTATTGTCTTAATTGTATATTAATTTAGTAATTGCAGCACAATGCCAAGAAAGGAGGGTTAATCATATTGAAAAATCTTAAAAGCTGTTCACATTTTATTTTTAAGTGGTTTGTGCAGCAGGTATTAAAATAGCTATTATTTTGTAGGCTACCATAAGTCATATCCACGTGACAAGACTTCCAGTCATGTTGCCCTAATAGCCCATTATTTAAACTAATGTGGCATATTTGTTAAAGCTATTATTATTATTATTATCATTATTATTATTATTATTGTCATGATGGTTATTATTAATATATTGTAGCCAGTCACAGCAGGGAAGCTCTATACCATCAACATATAACAGGACAGGAGATGAGGAAGAGTTCAGGGAAGACACAGAGACAGAAAAAGACCAGGATGAGGGAGAGCAGATGGGTGAGGGAAAACAGGGAGATGAGCCAGATGAAAGAAGAAGAAAGATGAGCTTTAGTCTGTTCTGTTGGTGGTGTGACTTTTTTCCATTGAAAACTCACGTTTAGAGAATGTTACAAATAAAAGTCAAATTTCATTCAACATGCGTTTATTTTTTTTTATAATTAAGTGTTACACGTGCGCTAAAAAGTGCCCCCCCCCTCCTGAGCACCTGCCCCCCAAAATGTCTGTGCACGCCTCTGACGTTAGCCAGAGCTAACCTGCTGAAGATAATGAAATATTCCAGTGAACGTTAGCCAGAGCTAACCTGCTGAAGATAATGAAATATTCCAGTGAACGTTAGCCAGAGCTAACCTGCTGAAGATAATGAAATATTCCAGTGAACGTTAGCGCGAGCTAACCTGCTGAAGATAATCAAATATTCCAGTGAACGTTAGCACGAGCTAACCTGCTGAAGATAATCAAATATTCCAGTTAACGTTAGCCCGAGCTAACCTGCAGAAGATAATGAAATATTCCAGTGAACGTTAGCCAGAGCTAACCTGCTGAAGATAATGAAATATTCCAGTGAACGTTAGCCAGAGCTAACCTGCTGAAGATAATGAAATATTCCAGTGAACGTTAGCCAGAGCTAACCTGCTGAAGATAATCAAATATTCCAGTGAACGTTAGCCAGAGCTAACCTGCTGAAGATAATGAAATATTCCAGTGAACGTTAGCCTGAGCTAACCTGCTGAAGATAATGAAATATTCCAGTGAACGTTACTACGAGCTAACCTGCTGAAGATAATCAAATATTCCAGTGAACGTTAGCACGAGCTAACCTGCTGAAGATAATGAAATATTCCAGTGAACGTTAGCCAGAGCTAACCTGCTGAAGATAATCAAATATTCCAGTGAACGTTACTACGAGCTAACCTGCTGAAGATAATCAAATATTCCAGTGAACGTTAGCACGAGCTAACCTGCTGAAGATAATGAAATATTCCAGTGAACGTTAGCCCGAGCTAACCTGCTGAAGATAATGAAATATTCCAGTGAACGTTAGCCTGTGATAACCTGCTGAAGATAATGAAATATTCCAGTGAACGTTAGCCAGAGCTAACCTGCTGAAGATAATGAAATATTCCAGTGAACGTTAGCCAGAGCTAACCTGCTGAAGATAATGAAATATTCCAGTGAACGTTAGCCTGAGCTAACCTGCTGAAGATAATGAAATATTCCAGTGAACGTTAGCCAGAGCTAACCTGCTGAAGATAATGAAATATTCCAGTGAACGTTAGCCAGAGCTAAGCCGCTGAAGATAAGGAAATATTCCAGTGAACGTCAGCCTGAGCTAACCTGCTGAAGATAATGAAATATTCCAGGGAACGTTATCCAGAGCTAACCTGCTGAAGATAATGAAATATTCCAGTGAACGTTACTACGAGCTAACCTGCTGAAGATAATGAAATATTCCAGGGAACGTTATCCAGAGCTAACCTGCTGAAGATAATGAAATATTCCAGTGAACGTTACTACGAGCTAACCTGCTGAAGATAATCAAATATTCCAGTGAACGTTAGCACGAGCTAACCTGCTGAAGATAATGAAATATTCTAGTGAACGTTAGCCCGAGCTAACCTGCTGAAGATAATGAAATATTCCAGTGAACGTTAGCCTGAGATAACCTGCTGAAGATAATGAAATATTCCAGTGAACGTTAGCCAGAGCTAACCTGCTGAAGATAATGAAATATTCCAGTGAACGTTAGCCAGAGCTAACCTGCTGAAGATAATGAAATATTCCAGTGAACGTTAGCCAGAGCTAACCTGCTGAAGATAATGAAATATTCCAGTGAACGTTAGCCAGAGCTAACCTGCTGAAGATAATGAAATATTCCAGTGAACGTTAGCCAGAGCTAACCTGCTGAAGATAATGAAATATTCCAGTGAACGTTAGCCTGAGCTAACCTGCTGAAGATAATGAAATATTCCAGTGAACGTTAGCCAGAGCTAACCTGCTGAAGATAATGAAATATTCCAGTGAACGTTAGCCAGAGCTAAGCCGCTGAAGATAAGGAAATATTCCAGTGAACGTTAGCCAGAGCTAACCTGCTGAAGATAAAGTTCAAACAAGACTTATTCTGACAGATTTATGGAACTAGTTTAACTTTTAGTTCGGCTCAAACAGTTGATCAGATTATTGATTATTCAAATACTCCTCAACTAATTCAATAATTGACTGACTGACAGAGCGACACACTGACAGCAGCAATTATACCAAGACTGTAAGAAAATATGAACATGAAGCGCAGCTTAAAGATAATCTGGAGACGCTGAAACTAAATACCTGCTGTAATCTGAGCTCCGGCACAGAAACCGACCCACTTACAGGTGCTGGTCATAAAATTAGAATATCATGAAAAAGTAGATTGATTTCAGTAATTCCATTTAAAAAGTGAAACTTGTATATTATATTCATACATTACATACAAACTCATATATTTCAGATGTTTATTTTGTTTAATTTTGATGATTACAAATGACAACAAATGAAAATCTCAAATTCATCATATCAGAAAATTAGAATATTACTGAAGACCAATAAAAACAAAGGATTTATAGAAATGTTGGCCAACTGAAAAGTATGAACATGAAAAGTATGAGCATGTACAGCACTCAGTATTTAGTTGGGCCTCCTTTGGCCTGTATTACTGCAGCAATGCGGCGTGGCATGGAGTCGATCAGTCTGTGGCACTGCTCAGAATATAAAACTAGATTGAAGCAGCAGATTATGGTTTTTTTCCACTAGTTTAATGCGCTATAGACTGTTCTTCTATACGGACTCTAAAGGGGCCAAAGTTAAGCTTTCAGCTACGCTTTCCTAACTGAGTTATTGTTCTTTTTGAAGCTTAAAGCCAGTTAAATCTCCGAAACTAAATACTTTAATTCCTCTTAATATCTGGAAGTTGGTCTGAATTGTCCTTTTATTCTAAAATCAAACAGGAAATGAAATGTTTGTATTATTGAAATGCAGACCCACGTACCAAACGTTACACCCGCCGTCCCTTGCTCTCGTTTATTAGCAATTCTTTCAGGAAGCTTCCGTAACGTAACAACCAACTGGAAAACAGAGCAGCTTTGTTAATTGTTTGTAAAACGAGAAGCAACGATTCCACCAATATCCCAACTTACAAGATGAGCTCCTCTGGTGGCCAGAGCAGCACCCAGATCTTCAGCACTGCAGAGATTAGGAACCGGATGGAGCTCCTGGTTTAGGATGGGGCCAACGTCAAACCTACAAGATAAAGCCAGGTAGGTCAGATATCCCACCAAACCAGCAGGAATGGTGTTTGCACTAAATGTGTTCATGTGGAGTCGCCCTGTTTATTGGTTCTAGAGGAAAATGTTTTAATGAGGATTTAAAGGAAATGTATCTTCATTTCAAAGGCTCATAACCTAAAAACAGACAGCTGAGTATCATCCAGCTAGAACATTCTCCGTTCCTCTGGGTGTTTGGTTAGGACTTCTTTCCTTCCAGAATAGAATTTAAAATCCTCCTTTTCACATATAAAGCCTTAAATGGCCAAGCTCCATCTGATATCAGAGATCTGATTGTTCCTTATGTTCCTAACAGAGCACTTCGCTCTCAATCTGCAGGTTTGCTAGTGGTTCCTAGAATTTCTAAAAATAGAATGGGAGGCAGATCTTTTAGTTATCAGGCTCCTCTCCTGTGGAACCAACTACCAGTTTTAGTCCGTGAGGCAGACACCCTGTCTACTTTTAAGCTAGGCTTAAAACTTTCCTTTTTGATAAAGCTTATAGTTGGAGTGTCCCAGGTTATCCTGAGCTATCTCTATAGTTATGCTGCTATAGGCTTAGACTGCTGAAGGACATAGGGACCCCTTTTTCATCATTCTGCTTCATTCTATCTCTATTCTCCCACTCTGCAGAATCTGTTAGTTCAATCTCTACATTCTGCTAGAAAACTTTGAATCAATCTGACTGGATAATCTGGTGTAAAGTGACCTGAGATTACATGATGTGAATTGGAGCTATAGAAATAAACTGAATAGAATTCTCCTATAACAGTTTTTCCTGCATTTGTGTTTAACATTTACTGAGGAGAGACGTCTGGAAGAAGCTGCTGTTTTAGGGGATTAATGTTCAGATTTTTACAGGACGTCATCAGAGCTGCTGCTGTAGCTCCCAGTCTGTGACCAACCAGCAGTTGAAAGAAAAAATGCTGACTTGTTGGGAAGAATCTGGATGATGGTGACTCCAGTCAGCGAGTCGCCGTTCATGATGGTGTGGAAGACGGGGGCGGGACCTCTCCACCTCGGCAGCAGGCTGGGGTGAACGTTCAAGATCCCACTGAATAGAAAATGTTCAAAAAAAGAGAGGAAAGGTTTTTAAGGACTTTATTCATTCTACTGATAAAAAATAAAACTTATTGGACCAGCGAGTGTGATCTTTTAGACAAGCGAGCAGCGGCAGGTCTGTCTGCTGTAACTCAGGTGGTTTTACTTCTGACTGCCATCATGTTAGAGAGTTCCTCAGTCAGCCACTCTGGTTTTCATCCTTATTATCAGAAACATCCAATAAATAGTGAAGTTCCATTTCTATGCTGATGACACCATGAGGTGTTTTGTGTCCCCCGCTGTCATTGTCTGCTTCCCTTTAAATGAAGGTCACCTCACAGACGGGATGACTAAAATACAATGTCTGCCATTTTTTATTAGAGAAAATGAATGGGGAAAAATCATTGATTAACCAGATTTGTGGGAAAAGATGAAAACTTAATCTATAAGATTAAAACAGGCTTTACACAGCAAAATGATCACAGATATCCAAACCAACACTCATCCCTCATTTCATATATTGATTTATGCTATTTTCTCCCTGAAAAAGTTTTTCACTCAGTCTGTTTCACCTGCAAGGCCACACAATGCCTGAGTGTTTGTAGACCAGACCTACTTTCTTCCCATAAAAAGCCAGGTTATTTCTAAAGGTTTATTCAGAACATCTTACTGTTTAATCAAAGTGTCTAATTTGTTTTATACTCTGACTGCTTTACATCATAGAACGATCAGAACAGGGCTGATTACCGTGCAATAAGGACCATATGATGAACTGTTCTCTCTTTGCAAAGATGAAATAAAGTGAGATGCAGTTGATGGGGAAATAAAGATGGTGATCAGCAACCGCATGAAAATGGTTTGTGGATTGATCGGCACACGGTAGGCGTCTACAATCTACGCCGTTCTAGCCGTTAACAACAAAATACAGTCAACCGCAAACTAGAAAGACTCACTAGGGAAACTTGTCGATTAGTTCGCCATGAAGTAGGCGGCCGAATGATACCACCACGCCAACATCAAACTGGCCCTCCACGTCATGGGGGGGCCAGCTGTGGAGAGGCAGCTGGTTTTCCTGAGCAAATCTCTTCACAGGTAGATCACCAGGTAAGGTCACGACCTCCAGCTTCTCCACCACGCCATCGCTGGAATTCCTGCAACATAAACAGAGAAGACTTTATGCACAGAATGAGACCAGGCTGATGTTTCAATCGATGCCATGAGTCCAGGAGACCAGATGGAGGAGATGATCCTTCAGGGCGCCATCATCTCAGACTAAACCTTGGCTCGTTAGTCGGCCATGTTGGCCACATATAGGAGCAGGACAAACTAAAAGAGCAGCAGGTTTGATCCTGCAGTTCAGCCTCAGCTCTGCTCTACAGGTGGGGGGCGGGTTATGCCAGGGGTCATGTGGGGTGGATTACCCACCTCTGGATTACAGACCACTGGATGATCCACCTCTGGATTACAGACCACTGGATGATCCACCTCTGGATTACAGACCTCTGGATTATCCACCTCTGGATTACAGACCTCTGGATTATCCACCTCTGGATTACAGACCTCTGGATTATCCACCTCTGGATTACAGACCTCTGGATTATCCACCTCTGGATTACAGACCTCTGGATTACAGACCTCTAGATGATCAACCTCTGGATGATCCACCTCTGGATTACAGACCTCTGGATTACAGACCTCTGGATTACAGACCTCTGGATTATCTACCTCTGGATGATCCACCTCTGGATTATCTACCTCTGGATTATCTACCTCTGGATGATCCACCTCTGGATGATCCACCTCTGGATTACAGACCTCTGGATGTTGTTTCCTCTTTAATATTATTCAGGAACAAGTGAAGGAAAGTCCATTGGGACTGGCTTGGTCCTGCTGGGGTTAAGGTGGGGTCTAATCCAGGCTTTTATTCTTATAATCCTGAAGCTGTAAAACTTTGGCAGATTCGATCTTTAGGAGGAAATGTGGATCATTTTAATTGTTTGACTTTCTCTCTTATTATGAAGAAATGACACCAGGTAGGAAGTCAGGTACCAAACGACCAGGGTCTAATTGACATGGCAATCCCGGTTACCTGCAAAGGGTCAGCAGCCTGAGAGACTCCACGGCGAACTGGTCGGTACCGAAGAACAGGAGCCTCCAGGGCGGCCCGGACGCTGCGGGGTTACGGGGACACTGCGTGCGGACGGTGGGTCCGCAGCGGAGCTTCAGAAAATGGCTGACGGCTTTCAGGAGAAGCCCTCCTGACTTCCGGTTGGTCCACATCCTGAAGCAGAGGCGGTGGTTTCTACATCAGTCCGATCAAAGCAGCAGCTCCTGCTCCATCGCTTCACTACTACTTCCTGCTTCTGCTTCTTCTTCTTCTTCTTCTTCTATTGAGTTTTCTGGCAGTTTGCATCCTGTGTGCATTACCGCCATCAACTGGACGGAGATGTAATTCAGAAATATAATGTCTATATATCTTTATATCTTCATGAAACTAAATTCTATCTATACTTACACACACGCACATACACACACTAAATTCTCCCAGCTAATTCTGTATCTTTTAAATATTTAATAAGTGCTTTAATTATCTTATCTGATTGATGCTTCCCTAATAAATCTGCCATCTTTACTGAACTCCCCATTACCCTTTCCAGTTCTTTCCTCTCTTTTATATATTTGCTACAATAGATCAACACATGTTCTACTCCTTCGATTTCTCCACAATAACAACAATTACCCGTTGGATGTTTCCCTATTATTTTTAGACCTGCATTTAAACTAGTATGCCCAATCCTTAACCTGTTTATCCATATTTCCTCTCTTCTACTCATTATACTGTTATATCCTATGCTAATATCTTTATGTATTTTATATAAATGTCTTCCTTTTTTTTCTAAATTCCATCTCTTCTGCCATACCTTATTTATTTTATCTTTAATAATTACTTTTATTTCTGTTCTACTTAGCGGGACATCATATTCAATTTCTCCTACTTTAACTACTTCTTTAGCTAACTTATCTACTTTTTCATTACCTAAGATTCCTTTGTGTGCTGGAACCCATGTGAATTGAATACTTATATTTTGTTGCCTTATACCATACATTAAATAACTGACTTCATCTAAAAGATCTTGACGGCTTTCAGATTTTCCACTTTTAAAACTAGTCAGGCAAGACATTGAATCTGAACAGATAACTAGGCTTCCCATAGATATCTATGGGCTTCCCTGCTTCTGCTTCTTCTGGGGTTTTATGGCAGCTGGTCAAATCATTAGCGCCCCCAGCTGGTGGGAGGCTGTTATGGCCAGACAGAAAACAACTGTTTTTAACAGGTTGTCATTTTATGAGATTACATTTATTAGAATAAAGTCTTAATTTTACCATAAAGAATGCATGACATTGCAAAAATCGTTATATTACGAGATTAAAGTCATAATAATGCGAGATTAATATATTACCAAATTAAAGTCAGTATTATTTAATAACTTTATGCTGTCATCCTAAAATGAGGGATGTAGAAAATATTTTGATCTTTTCGTGTTGATTTGATTTTACAGATAAGGAAACTTTAAACATTTCAGCCAATCAGCATCAAATTAGGATTTATTATGAAATGATGTTTACAAACAGAGCTCAGATTACCGCTAGATAATCTGGATGAGATGGTTAGTTATGAAACGACTGAAGATCGGACTTTATTCTATATCGACATTTATTGTCATACCAACTTTATTCTTGGATTATTAAGAGAAGTTGTCAATTTTTTGCTGTTTTGGTCCACCGAGGGAGGGAGGGAGACGGGGGATCTTTGAATGACGTTTACTCTGCAACAATCAAAGTCATAGTTTAGGTATGAACCTGTTGGTAGGATAACTGGGATCAATGGAAGCCACCAAAGCGAGAATTTATTTTCACAGCACAACTTGTTACACAAAATAATGAGTCACATTTACAGTTGAACGGCTCTAGAAGTCAGTGTACAACAAACTAAGCAACGATATACTGATAGTTACACACTCACATTATACACAATATCATCAAGACTTGCACAAAAAATGGACTAAAGAGAAAGTAAGATGACGTAGAAATCCCAATATTGGAAAAATTATTTTAGAGCTTTAGCAAAAGACTGCAATGTGTGCAGTTCCTTCAGGAACACGATCCCATCGTCACCTAAAGATTCCCTCACTGGTAACATGACACTGAATGGAAGAAAGGTTTTATCTGCTGGGATCAGTGTTGGTCTGATGCTGCAGTCACCTTATAAACATTTACTGAGCTCATAGGAAAGGTGATTCACTTAAAGGAACGTCTAATTTGTGGTCGATCGATTCTCACAGGATGTTTTAAAAGCTTTCCGATGAGTAAAGGACAGATCCTCCGATTCGCCGTCTGACTTCACACCGTCAGCAAACAGCAGCCGCTTGGAACTGGGAACTCCCACCAGCTGCTGTTTGCTTCATCCAGACAGGTACGTAAGGTCAGTCAGCAGCTGAGCTTTGATCCATGCAGACTGACGCTACGCCCCGCTTAGTTTCAAGGTGTCAGGTCAGCAGCCAGACCTGTTCTTATCCTAATTCTAATCCTAAACTGAGTCCTTGCTGTTTTTACAAATAGATTAGAATCTATCTTGTCCCATTCCAGGCGCTTTAGGCTGACCATAAACTGTACATTTGATTAGGCTGCAGGAATAAAGACGGGACACGGAGCCACGGTAAAAGCAGGAGCTGCCAAACCTGCAGCTCAATCAAAGTTTAAAAGCAGAGAGTTTGGTAGTTCCTCATGTGATCTACTGATATTTAACACTGTGATTAGCTAGAGCCGAGCCACAGTTTGATCCTGCGTCCAGATTTCTGTGTCTGAGCGTTTTTGACTCATAAAGCTTTTGGTTTGAAAGCAGCATTGATGTTGAAAGTTGTTATCGTATCATATGGTACCGTATGGTATGGTAGTGTATTGTATCGTATCGTATGGTAGCATGATGTGTGTTTGGATACTGGATAATGAACTATTGTTAAAAACGTGCCGCCATCATCATCATCATCATACAATAAACAGCAGAAACCTTTTAGGTGGTGATAAACAAATGATTCTGTTTCAGAGAAGATAAAACAAAAACATTTCAAGGTTTTATGAAACATTTACATAGTGAGTATTTTTAGTGTAGTTAAATGATTTCAGTAAATTAAGTCTTTTTTACAGGCGCTGCCACCTGCTGGCAAACAGGAGAAACTGCAATTAGCATAAAATTACTGATTTCTGTTCTAAGGAAGAAGATGCATGTTGCCGACTGTTTGAAATCTCCAGTTGTGTCTGATGAACCATCAGTTAAATCATCCAGTAGAAGATGAGAGGCTGCATCCATCTGTAGGTCAGACATCCATCATCTCCACACTGAGCAGAGCAGGAGCAACATGGGAGCATGACAATCAAACCGATCAGACATTCTTTCCTCTAAGTGCTGCTCATTCAGCTTCAGATAAAAATGAGGTGAAGCATGAAAACAAAATGCAAACATGAGTCCTTCTGTGATGCAAAGAGAAATGTGCAGAAGCAGCTTTTACTCGGAGAAGGGAGGAAACATGCCGAGGTCAGCAAAATCCTCAATGTTGTAGTTGGCCGTTCCCTGGGTGGGGTCTCCAGCCATGGGCAGCATGTCCTACAGAGATATTGGATGACAGATCAGAAACGTAAACTGAAAGGATTTAACAGGTAAAGTCCAGAGAGCGTTACCTGGAAGACCTCCGTCTGGCTGGGATTGGCGTGCGCGTGCTGTTCCCCAGACTGCTGGGAATGATGCTGGTTCTGCCACTGAGACCACACCTCACTGGGCCGACCCTGGAACTGGCCTCCGCTCTGACTTCCCTCTCCTGGAACATCTGCAAACAGCCAGTCAGTTACTGGCATGGACCAACCCTGTCCTGTTCTGATGCACCATGTGTAGAGATATCTGCAGAGAACCGGATCCACATCTCCGACAGCTTCTGTTTCTTCCAGCTGATCAAACAGCTGCTGGGGAAGGTTCTTCCCTCACATCCGGTTATCATTCCATGTCAGTGCGAGCCGTGGCTGCTTTAGCGCTCACTAGCCTAGCCTTGCATCATAGCGCTGCTATGACTGTCTCCGTCTGTCTCAGTGTAGCATCTGAAGGGATTGCCCCGCCTCCTTTGGCCATAAGGGTAGGCGTATCAAGCGCCATATGTTTGTAGCTTTGGAGGGGTTCTCTGGGTTGGTGAACTTCCAGATCCAGCAGCTAACAGCTGGGAGCCACTAAGAGGAGCATCAAATCCTGCCCGAAATTTAATCTTAAAGTTGTTCAGGCTGCTGGTAATGAATGCCGCCCTCCCTTATGTGACCAGGCTGACATATTTAACCGTATGTTGTCTTGGAAACAATGTGGGCTACACTGATAATTGGTTAGCTTCATGGGAGAACTAATCTAGAGAGACTGCGTCCACCCGCTGTGAACGGTGCAGCCAACATTCTGATCATCCTGGGTCCAGACCAGGAGGCGGAGTCGTACTTTAACACCTGTCTGCAGCGTCTCTAATGTTACCCATCAATTACCCAGTTCAGACAGTGTCCTGTAAGGCCTAATCAAATTCATTTTGAAATCATTTTAAGGGAGTGAATCATGATTTTCATAAAATGAATCCGACTCTGAATCCACTTCATTTACTTCATCACATCTCTGCTCCAAGACATTAGTAGTTAATGATGGGGAAGAGTTTCAGTCTGACTTTAGAGCTCATCATAGCACTGAAAAAGCTCTGGTGAAAGTCACTAATGATATTCTCATGGCCTCAGATAATGGACTTGTATCTGTGCTCGTCCTGTTGGATCTCAGTGCTGCATTTGATACAGTTGACCATAATATTCTTTTAGAAAGACTTGAATATTTTGTTGGAATTAAAGGAACAGCACTAGACTGGTTTAAATCTTATCTATCAGTCTTATTTCAATTTGTTTACATTAATGACAAATCTTCCTTACGCTCAAAGGTTACCTGTGGAGTACCACAGGGATCAGTGCTAGGACCAATTCTCTTTACTTTATAAATGCTCCCAATCGGTAGAATTATTAGACAGCATGGGATTAATTTCCACTGTTATGTTGATGATACTCAGCTATATCTGTCTATAATCCAGATGAAGCTAACCCATTACATAGATTACAGGCATGTCTGAAGACATAAAAACCTGGATGACTCTTAACTTTCTCCTTCTGAATGCAGACAAAACAGAAGTTATAGTCTTTGGACCAGAGTCTTTGAAAAAGAAGCTGATTAGTCAGTCACTTCATTTGGACGGGATTAAACTGATTTCAGATAATAAAGTAAAAAATCTTGGTGTTGTTTTTGATCAGGACCTGTCATTTAAATCCCAGATCAAAGAGGTTTCTAGAATTTCCTTCTTTCATCTGAGGAATATTGCAAAAATGAGAAATCTCCTGTCCAGGGGTGATGCTGAGAAACTAGTCCATGCATTTGTTACTTCAAGGCTGGACTATTGTAATTCTTTAATATCAGGAAGTCCACAAGCTGTAGTTAAAAGCCTTCAGCTGATGCAAAATGCTGCAGCCAGAGTTCTGATGAAAATGAAAAAGAGAGCTAAAGCTATAGGTTTCAGGGGTGGGTAAAATAATTGAAGAATTGATGCATCGCAATTATTACACGCAAAATTCATAATCGATGTGGGAGCCCCTCAGAATCGATTCACCTCCTGACCGTTGGGGGCGCTGTTGGTTTGGTTACCATTCTCAGCCAGTGCAGAGGCCGAATTAGAGCACACAAGTCATGGCGAACACCAGCAGAACACCAACTTCTAAGTCAGACGTTTGGGCTAATTGTTTTTTTTTTCCTCGTTGAAATCCAGAACTCAGGAAATCGATAAAAGCAAGGTCGTTTGTAAGCTGTGCTAGACAGAATTAAAGTACTGCAGTAACACGACGAACCTACGCAACCCCTTAATCAGATATCATGCAGAGGCGCTACAAAAAACCAAAGCACAGCCTGTCGACTCCAAACAGACACAAATTGATAAATCATTTATCTCTAAACTGCCACCAAGTTCTGCTCGCCCAGAGATAATCACCAAGTCTGTGGCCATGGTCATTTGTAAGGATCTACGACCGTACAGCGTTGCTGAAAACCAGGGTTTCTAGAACATGTTAAATACACTCGAACCACGCTACGCAATACCAACCTGTAAACAGAAGTGGCTGTACCGGCACTGACACAGAGGTGAAGACGGCTGTGCTGGAGTAGCTAAAGGCTGCTGAAAGAGTCGCGCTGACCTGCGATGGCTGGACTTCGAGAGCGACCGACCCCTACATAACCATCACTTCTCTTTTCGTATCAAATGAGTGGAAATTAGTTTCAAATGGGCTTCAGACCAGGCTGCTTCACGGACATGATACAGGGAGCAACATAGCCAACATGTTGATGGAGGCAATGAACAAATGGGGCATAACCGGAAAAGTAGCCGCTGTTGTTACAGATAATGCTGCCAACATGCTAGTTGCTGTTGATATCACTCAGCTATGACATGTTGGCTGCTTTGCCCATGTGCTCAACTTGGCATACCCCGCCCTAATAGGCTTAGACTGCTGGAGGACATAGAGACCACTTTTTCATTCTATCTCTACTCTGCGGTATCTGTTAGTTCGATCTCTAACGGTATGCTCTCTCTACCGTCTATGACTGACCGTTTCTGGTTCTCTTTCATATTTTTCACCAATAAAAACCGACTCAGAGTTTATCTGACTGGAACGACTCAGTGGGGTTTCTTAGGTAGAAAACTTTTACCCAAGATGTTTGGATGAATTGATTGAATAGATTCTGTAAAGCACATTGAGACTGCACGTTATTTGGAGCTCAGTAAATTAAACTGAATTGAATGTCCTTCCTTAAACCCAAAAAAACAAACCCAAACATCAGCAAACACTTGGAAATGACAACTGAAATAAAGAGGCGGGCTTACCAAAAGCTGTGCTGCGGTTGGTCAGGCCTGAATAAGCATTCCCACTGGGGGAGGAGGTGGCGGGGGATGACAGCGGGCTGTAGGAGGCTGGGTCAGTCTGGTAGTTGTGGCCAGACCCAATACCAAAAGGACTGGACTGGGCTTTAGCTGACTGCGGACCATAAAACACAGATCACTTACTGAGGCAGTACCACTAACAGACAGGGATGCAATCAGAACACTCATCTCAGGAATATCCATCATCTCAGTAAAAATTCCTGAATTTTAGAGACAATCTTAAACATTAAACCACACTAACAATCTAACCAGAAGTAAAACCTTGGACTTTTACTCAATATTTTAACAAACCTGAGTAGAATCATTTTTTGCTTGGCATTTGTTTTTTTGTTACTTAGGTGAAACAAATCCTAGAGGTTCACTCCAGCTTTAATCCTGGATAGTGATTATCACTATCTTTCCCAAAACAGGAAACCTGCATCTGTCTTTTTCCTCTGCTCACGTTCAATCTCCTCTCCAAAGCCTTTGCCAGCATGGCTGACATTAGCCATGGAGCCTGCCGTCCATCGCGACCACACCTGCTGCTTCTCTGTAAGGGGGAGTCACCCTTACAGAGAATTACGATTGGATCCCAGAGGTTCTGATTTCAAGCCCCACTCCCACAGACTGGCACTCTGGGTCCTTGAGCAAGACCCTTAACCCCACACTGCTCCCTGAGAGCCACACAATGGCAGCCCACGGCTCCCCGAGGGGGAGGGGTTCGTAGCTGTGACAGAGTAATGCCAATAAAGTTGAATTCTATTCCACGGTAGATCACACCGATCTAGTTTAGGCTGGTTGGAAGGTCTGTGATAGATTGGCTCTCCATTACATTGAATCATGTGACTGTGTTGAAAATGGCTTTCTTAGGAAAAGAGTGGGGGGGTTTGGCACTAGTCTGTTTTACCAAGAGCTACAGCAGCACTGAAGGTGCGCTAAGAAACCATTAGCGCTCTGTGGGCTCCTTTACAGTAGCTAGGGGTTTGATAAGGCTGCTTTTTGCTCACGCTTTATGCACTTTTAGGGGCGGGGCCAGGGGTGACCAGGGCCACCCTCAGCCAATCATTGGCCACCCCTACCAGTTTTTCCCGGTAACACAGATGGTGGCAGCAGTTTTAAAATGATCTAACTTATTTATCATTTAAATTTTTCATAATGTAACAGTTGCTGGTTAATGATGTTAATCAATAAACTAACATTAAAGATGATAAATCCAGAATTTCTGCTCTTTTCAGAACTAGATTTTGTCTTATGGGGTAAAGAGAAAATCACATCTCTGCAAGTCACCAAGGAGTCTTCAATGAAATCAGAGATAAACAACTAATCTAATAATAATAATCCATTTAATGTAGAAATTAGTCAATATTATGCAGAACAATTACTGATAAAAGTAGGGAAGTAATGTCAATGAATAGGATGTTCGTCCCAGAACTCTAACCTGAAAGAATTTCCTCCTCTACACCTTTAATTTCGACAGCATGGATGTTTAAATACACTATATTGCCAAAAGTATTTGCTCACCCATCCAAATTATTGGAATCAGGTGTTCCAATCACTTCCATGGCCACAGGTGTATAAATTCAAGCACCTAAGCATGCAGACTGTTTTTACAAACATTTGTGAAAGAATGGGTCGCTCTCAGGAGCTCAGTGAATTCCAGCGTGGAACTGTGATAGGATGCCACCTGTGCAACAAATCCAGTCGTGAAATTTCCTCGCTCCTAAATATTCCACAGTCAACTGTCAGCTGTATTATAAGAAAATGGAAGTGTTTGGGAACGACAGTAACTCAGCCACGAAGTGGTAGGCCACGTAAACTGACGGAGCGGGGTCAGCGGATGCTGAAGCGCATAGTGCGAAGAGGTCGCCAACTTTCTGCAGAGTCAATCACTACAGACCTCCAAACTTCATGTGGCCTTCAGATTAGCTCAAGAACAGTGCGCAGAGAGCTTCATGGAATGGGTTTCCATGGTCGAGCAGCTGCATCCAAGCCATACATCACCAAGTGCAATGCAAAGCGTCGGATGCGGTGGTGTAAAGCACGCCGCCACTGGACTCTAGAGCAGTGGAGACGCGTTCTCTGGAGTGACGAATCGCGCTTCTCCATCTGGCAATCTGATGGACGGGTCTGGGTTTGGCGGTTGCCAGGAGAACGGTACTTGTCTGACTGCATTGTGCCAAGTGTAAAGTTTGGTGGAGGGGGGATTATGGTGTGGGGTTGTTTTTCAGGAGCTGGGCTTGGCCCCTTAGTTCCAGTGAAAGGAACTCTGAATGCTTCAGCATACCAAGACATTTTGGACAATTCCATGCTCCCAACTTTGTGGGAACAGTTTGGAGCTGGCCCCTTCCTCTTCCAACATGACTGTGCACCAGTGCACAAAGCAAGGTCCATAAAGACATGGATGACAGAGTCTGGTGTGGATGAACTTGACTGGCCTGCACAGAGTCCTGACCTCAACCCGATAGAACACCTTTGGGATGAATTAGAGCGGAGACTGAGAGCCAGGCCTTCTCGTCCAACATCAGTGTGCGACCTCACAAATGCGCTTCTGGAAGAATGGTCAAAAATTCCCATAAACACACTCCTAAACCTTGTGGACAGCCTTCCCAGAAGAGTTGAAGCTGTTCTAGCTGCAAAGGGTGGACCGACGTCATATTGAACCCTATGGATTAGGAACGGGATGTCACTTAAGCTCATATGTGAGTCAAGGCAGGTGAGCAAATACTTTTGGCAATATAGTGTATATGCGTCTATTTGTTAGCAAAGACTGTAGGAAAGTAGAGTTAGTCTTTAATTAGAAAATATGAATGTTGTGTTTGTTTCTGTAGATTGACCCTGAGGTTCTGGTGCCGATCCGCTTTCAGCCCCCCTCAGTGTGCATTGGTTACTACCTGGACACCATTATTACAATGGTCTGGCTGCACCTCTGTGTACTTTCCCTGGAAGCCCTGCTTTCCAAATATTAGCTAATGATGTTTTAAGTAGAAATCAGCAGTTTCTCAATAAACTGACCAAGTTTTATCTTCTGAGAGGAAGAACTTGTTTTAAACACATCCCAGTGGATCCAAACACTAGTT
Organism: Cyprinodon tularosa; assembly: GCF_016077235.1. Classification (NCBI taxonomy): domain Eukaryota; kingdom Metazoa; phylum Chordata; class Actinopteri; order Cyprinodontiformes; family Cyprinodontidae; genus Cyprinodon; species Cyprinodon tularosa. The sequence continues at coordinate 136,378 of NW_024039233.1, read as the reverse complement.
TAAACTAAATTCTAACTCTTCAAGACAATCTTTGGCTCTTAAACATAAAATCTATGTTGAACTGTGACATCATTGCAACACTTTTTGATAATAGTTTCAGCCATTTTCTTTTCCTCTCTATGTATGACAAAGGTACCATATTTCCCGGACTAAAGCTGCTACTTTTTTCCCAAACTTTGAACTGTGGGGTATGCATAATTAGTTTTAGCTGAGATTCACCAGTTTGACAGGGAGTGTAATTATTTTTTATAAATTGTTATATTTTGAATAGAAGCTGCTGTGAATGTATCTGATATGTGCAGAGAGTTAACTGTGGATTTAACTTGAATCTCAAGCATAGTTTACACAGAATAACAGCTGGCAGATTCACCTGAATGCAGAGTAATAATGTTAAAGCTCTTCATTCAAACAGGCCATGGGTCTAACTTTGAAATGTTTTAATCAGCAAGGCAGGCATAGCTGTAGGATAGACTATAAAGCTGCAAAGTTTTATTTTGACAGGCCGCTCAGAACATGGAGGACTTTATGCAGGATATATACAGCAGTATACCATATAGATACCCAGAGCCATAGCTCTGTTGAACGGTCCGTCATCCGCACATTCTACCCCTTAGATAGAAAACTTTGAATCAATCTGACTGGATGATCTGGTGAACTGGAAAGTGACCTGAGATGACATGATGTGAATTGGAGCTATAGAAATAAACTGAATAGAATTGAATTACATGGTGTTATAGATTTTGTATATCATGTTATAGATATGGTATATCATGTTATAGATATAGAACCCTTTATGTGGCGCTCAGTTAAATACTACAAAATTCAAAATGTTATTGGAGGACAAGGAAAGACCTTATCACCTTTGTAACATTTAGAAAAAGAAATAGCCACTTGGCCTAATATGTTTAAAAAAAGTTATTTCATCAGAAATTAATGAAAAACACTTAGAGTGAAAGAAACTTTGTAACTTATGAACTTTCTACACTAACTTTTTTACAAATCACTCCAGCTTAGTTTAGTTAGCTAAACTTAATTTTCAGTAGGTCCCATATGATCCAAGGGCTTATTGAATTCATCAATGTTAAAATGAGTGTTCTGCCCCCCCCTAGCATGATGTTTACCTGGGTGATTCTCATGAAATCATGAGAAATAGGTGTCACAAAGCATTTTTATGATTAAAGTTTACTCTATAAAAATAAAAAATATATAAATTAAATCACATTTTCATGTACTATATTGCACATAACTCCAAATCACAATACCTTTTACACATTTTGTATTTTTTTTTTTACATTTAATGGTAAATTTTCTCATTACCGCAACGCGTCCAGAACTAAAATTGTGCTGTATAAGATTGAAATATTATTAATTAAAAAGATAAAAAAGAATAAATTTCAGAAAATATCATACTACTAATAAGCACAAATAAAGTACATTGGGTATTTGGTGACTGTTGGTAAAGACAGTGAAAATAATAAGAAAAAGAAATGTGTCCAACACCAACTTTCTCATCCTCTGCAACAATTTTGAATCAGCAATAAAATCAACAAGGAACAAATATTTGCAAGGCATTTTGTTTGAGGGGGACTGAATTGACTGTAACACTCAAGATGTCTACCAGGTAAGCAGCTTTATTTTTCTCTCTCAAGACAAAAGTTAAAACTTTGGTCTTATTGCACCTATGTAACTTTTTAATTCTCATTACCGCAACATGACATTATGAAGTCTTAAAGAATATTTATGCTTTTATTTTTCTGTAATTATATAGCCTATTGTGGTCTAAACATAAACAGCTAAGAAAAGTTTAGCTAACCCTCATGGTGCTCCAATAGCTAGCGATAAAGGTAAAGGTCACTCATCCTCCGCAACACCATTATCATTCACCGCAACTGTTGCGGTAGTGAGACTCAGTGTTTCGGTGGATGAGAATACATTGGAATGAGCTGTTAAAGCCAATGCATCCTGAGAATGAAAGGAAAAAATAAATATAATGTACATATAAAGTCTAAAATAAATATGATATACATTAAAAGGAGCTGCTATAGCTGTTAATTACATTTTAAAATGTAACATTTCAACCTCATTTCACTGTACATCATATTTATTTTACTATGCATTACTATATATGAAATTATATCATATTATATACTATATATTATATTATATTATATTATGTTATATTATGTTATATTACATTATATTATATTATAATATTAAATAGTAGGCCTTCATCATAAAGGATGGGAATGCATAATAACAGCTCAATTCAATATATCATTATTTTTATTGCACATTATTATTTATTAAGTGTAGACCTATGTTATATGTATTATATAATATTATTATTACACATTTGTATTATATTATTGTACATTTTATTCAGATACGGTTTCCCCACCAGATACGGTTTCCCCACCAGTCCTAGCAGGACTCGGTAATCTTCCACATTTATGTACTGTATGGTGGCTTATTTGAAAATTTTTATGAAAATTATTAAATTATGAATATTTAATATTGTTTTTTTTTCTTTTTGTTGGATTAGCGTGTGATAAAGAATAGAATAGAATAGACATTTTGCAGCTAAGCTGCCTGACCAGTCTTTCCATAGAAACAATAATGATGACTTGGTTAAATCTTCTTGCAAAAGTGCAGTCTTTACATGTGCTATCTTGTTACAGGAAAGCATCAGGTGAAAAGAAAAGGGCTTCAGCGCAACAGAGGCTGGCAAAGCATAGGGCAACAGTTTACAGCGATCCAATGTTGCATGAGGAACACAAAAGGAAAGAGAGAGAAAGGTTAGGGGAAAGAGTGATAACAGGGAAAATATACAGTATATGTAATGTATGTTAGGTGGTTTGACAGTTGCACTCACACCCATCCAAAGCCTTGCACTCACAGAGAAATGGAAACATTTCCCAAAGCACACACTCAGAGAGACACACTTGTATGATGTTACCATGCAAACATTCATCTGCTGCACACATTGCCTACACACCCGAACACACAGTTACATCCTCAGCAAATATAGGTATACACACAATTTTGTACATAGTCCATTGATTGAAAGAAATATAGCATGAGCATAAATAAAAGGTCTGTTTTTTTTTTCTTCAAGGTATCAAAAACGTAAGGAAGCTGGTAAACTTAAAACTACTAAAGATCTGACAAGCAAACAGCTCGAAAGAAGAAAGCAACAATGGCGGAAGAACTCACAAAATTATTACAAAAGAAAAAAGCAGCAGCAAGTACTTCTGGACTTGACACCAGAATCCTTTGCCAGTCAGGAGAATATGGAGAATGGAAGTACTGAGAATGATGGAGCACAAAGAGAGGAAGCAGACCCTAATCCTAACAGAACAATGAATTCACCAAAGAAAAAAAATTGTAATAAAATTAACGACGAAATGAAATAAAAGTTCTTTTGCAAATGTTATGTGTTTCTGTTGTTTGACATTATGGTATTACGTGTTCTAAATTTCAAACTGGAATAAGAACCAAATGTTGTGACAGGTCAGGGGCGGGGAACCTGTGTTTCGAGGGCCGTTTGTGACTCTTAAAGGCCGTTTTATCCAGCCCCTGGTATAGTTTTAAGGTTATGCAGCTTCGCATGAAATATGACATTTTTTGTAAAGTAAACTTAGAAAGTACATTTGCAATACAATTAAGTTATATTCAGGGGACCTAGAGAAGCTGGGTTCTGTTTTAAAGCTGGCTGCCTTCGATATAGGCCTAAAGTACAGGGGGAAATCCTGATTTTTGTTCGTAGTAAGGCCCTCGGAGGACTTCTACAGCCCTCGGATTAATGTGAAGTGGCCCCTCGAATGAAAGGGGCTCACCACCCCTGTGATAGGTTAATGAATTGTTTTGAAATATTTGTGTCATTAACATGGCCCTAAATGGGATATTGTCACAGCTTTGTTATGCAATAATTAGAATCATTTTAATTCGCATTGTATATTTTTTTCTTCCACAGAACATGCCATATTGTGTTGAATATGGCTGAGCCGAAAAAAAATTACAGTAATAGATATTTATATTTGTTGAATATTCACAGACTTCATACTCCATGTGCTTGTAATGCCAACATTTACCAGAGATATTAGCTGTTGAATAGGAATCCTTATGGACCTATACAATAATTCTCATCTCTGAAACATTGAAACTCATTTCCGAAACATCATTCTCATTACCGCAACACATAGTTATTTGCAAATTATTGAATTACTACAAACCGCTTTAAGTTTGTAGGGGTACTTAGATAAAATAGAGTGCTCCATACATTATCTCTATAAAATATAAATATATATAAGTATTTTTGCAGTAAGATATCCTAAAAAGACAGACTATAAATCATTAAGTGTGTTGCGGTAATGAGACAAATCATAAAATTTGAATACAATACTTTACTTCAAATATAATAATTCCTGGTTTTTAATACACCTCTTAGCATAACTGTTACTAACATTTATTTAAAAAGTCATAAATGCATAATTTCTAAACATTTTTCTGATGTGATTTTATGTTGCGGTAATGAGAATTTCTTGAGCTCAGGCAGACTAAAACTGCAGTAAAAATTAAGAAGAAATGTACCAAACTGAATAAAAATCGTGTTTCTAGAAACTTAAGACTTCAATCTTGCATTCCAGAAAGAAAATTTGCCTTTAAAAGTCTACATCTGATTTTCGTGAGAATCACCCACCTGTCCTGTGAATGGGGGCCGGTTGCCTGACCATGCCACCTGGCCTGGGTTCAGCTGTCTGGAGATCTGAGCCAGGTTCTGATTGGACGATCCCGAGGACTGGATGTCGTTAACACCAGGAACATGAATTACCGAAGAACTGGGAAGGAAAAAAACCTTGTAAGGGTCTGCTGTGAGGGAGGGAACCCCTGGATGGGCCAACATGGTTGCACCGCACCTGAAGCTCTTTCCAGAGTGGCCCTGCTGAAAAGGAGAGCTCTGGGTGTAGAGGGGCTGTCCTCCCGCCGTGGAGGAAGGAACCATCATCTTCTTGTCTCCCGCTTTGGATAAAAAGCTGCTGTTACACAAAAGCCCATCCAAAGAGTTTTAGCAAACATGTGACTTACAGCCAGATATGCTGGTGTACATCTCAGCAAAGCGTGGATCTCTCTCCTGGGAGAACAGGGTCTCTGTCTTCTCAATGCTTTTCCCAGCATCATGGACGCCACTGCTGACTCCTGCCACAGGTACCTGAAGGGAGAAACACTATTAAGCATTCATCAGTGGATCTGTCCTACTCTCACAGGGAGATAAAGTGATGGAAGCTGTGACAGCAGGGAGGATCTGTGGTATGGTCTGCCTTGAACAGGATCTGGAGGAGCCTCTGACTGCAGTCTGAAGAGGACTATTAAAGTTGTCCATCATCAGGAGCTTCTAGGACAGGCCTGATGCTGTTACCCCAGTAGATGAAGAGGGGCAGCATCTTCCTCCAAACGCTGAAGGACCCAAGCTTCCTGAGGAAGTCATGGCTGCTCTGGTGCTCACTGCAGACTGCACAGTTACTCTTGGTATTTATAATCCTCCACCTCACATTCTACCCCATCCATGTGTCTTCCAAAATATATCATCATCTACTGTTTTTAAAACCACAATTAGATTCATGTTACGGCTCTTTAACCTGAGTCTTCTGTGGGACTGAACTGTGACTGCCTGCTCTAACCCACCCAGCAGAAACTGGCTGAAAAGACGACATGATTTACGTTCAAACGACGTCTACATTTGGTTACTTTCAGATTGTTGAAAACTGGGTTTGAAACGTCTATTATTGGACTAAAGAGGGAAAAAATCAGAGCGACCAATCACAGCCCAATGTTCAATGATGATTTCTGGACTAAATCCAGACTATAACAGACCGACCAGATTTAGCCTAAAAACCAACGACTGAATGAGGTCTGGTGTTTGGGGGGAGGCCCTTCATGTTTAAAGGTGAAGATTCTCAGTCATCCAGGTCAGAGTCATTCCAAACAAGGTAAAATCAATCCACTGGACTTTGTTTCCAAGTTTGAAGACGTTTCTCTTCCATTCAGGAAGCTTTTTCAAATCAAAATGTCAGAAATAGTGTTGAGTTCCAGGTTTTCTACAGTAGCCCAACAAAGCCTTTAGTCCCTTTCAGAGACATAGACAGGTATGGGGCATTACAGGCTAACAAAGAATGCAAACGACCCCCATTCAAAGGGGTGGACCCGTTCATCCGTTTCTATTTGCACGTTTTCTAAGAAAAAACAAGGCTTTGTTGGGCTGCTGGATAAAGGATTGCTTTTAACTTTTTTGACAATGACCTCCATGATAAACGGTGTTAAGACAGCAGGTCTATAGTCACTGAGGACTGCTGGCTGAGTCTTCTTTGGTCCTGGAACAAGGCAGGAGGTCTATAATCACTGAGGACTGCTGGCTGAGTCTCCTTTGATTCTGGAACAAGGCAGGAGGTCTTCCACATCCCTGGAATGTTTGCTCCTTTCTGTCAGGACTTCAGCTCCTTCCTCTTCCTTGGTGAGCCACTGTCAGTCTAACAGCATGGGGTTCATGTTGTCACAGCGCTTCATTTGTGTATATGTCCAAATAAGTAGGTAAATGTGTTTAAAAATATGGTCATCACGCTCACATAAAGTCACCGTTTCTCTGGTCGTTTCACTCACTTGAAGTCACCGTTTCTCTGGTCGTTTCGCTCTCTTAAAGTCACCGTTTCTCTGGTCGTTTCACTCACTTGAAGTCACCGTTTCTCTGGTCGTTTCACTCTCTTAAAGTCACCGTTTCTCTGGTCGTTTCGCTCTCTTAAAGTCACCGTTTCTCTGGTCGTTTCGCTCTCTTAAAGTCACCGTTTCCATGGTTGTTTCGCTCACTTGAAGTCACCGTTTCTCTGGTCGTTTCGCTCTCTTAAAGTCACCGTTTCCATGGTCGTTTCGCTCACTTGAAGTCACCGTTTCTCTGGTCGTTTCGCTCTCTTAAAGTCACCGTTTCTCTGGTCGTTTCGCTCACTTAAAATCACCGTTTCCATGGTCGTTTCGCTCACTTGAAGTCACCGTTTCTCTGGTCGTTTCGCTCTCTTAAAGTCACCGTTTCTCTGGTCGTTTCGCTCACTTAAAATCACCGTTTCCATGGTCGTTTCGCTCACTTGAAGTCACCGTTTCTCTGGTCGTTTCGCTCTCTTAAAGTCACCGTTTCTCTGGTCGTTTCGCTCTCTTAAAGTCACCGTTTCCATGGTCGTTTCGCTCGCTTAAATTCACCGTTTCCATGGTCGTTTCGCTCGCTTAAATTCACCGTTTCCATGGTCGTTTCGCTCGCTTAAATTCACCGTTTCCATGGTCGTTTCGCTCGCTTAAATTCACCGTTTCCATGGTCGTTTCACTCGAGTCATCGTTCAACATTTGAACATTAAACATTAACATTTGGTGCAACCTCTATTTATGAGTTAAACAAACAACCTGTATTTACAAATTCGATCAACCTGCACATAAACACTTCTACTGACAGCTCTCTCACACCACAGCAATCAGTTATACTTAATATCATAGAAAGAGTGAAATCAGGCTTTAAGACCATTTTCTGTTACCACCTTCACAGTTCAGGAGATTTACGGATGTTCTTGTAAGTGATTCTAAAAATCTATAATGTTCCACAACTGATGGAAATCATGAGGATAAAGAGGACCCAAAATGCTGGGAATGAAAATGAATGAAAATGTTCATCTCCAAACACCTTTGACTGAAGGGAAATCCGTCCCATTTCCTGTTGACTGATGGACTATAGGACCGCTTTAAAGGGGATTACCTGGGAGAGATCATACGCTGCGAGACCGTCTCTCTGGTGAACCTCTAACTCTGCCTGCTGCTGCTGCAACTGCCTGAAAAAACAACAATAGATACACATCAGCAGCTTCATACACTGAGGGGCGGAGCTAGAAGATGGCCACGCTTAGCCAAAGGTTAGCCACACCTGTAGCCACCCTCACAGTGTGAGTGTTGAGACTGTCCAGAGGAATTGAAACCATCAATAAGAGATAATTTAATGTGCATTTAGTCACATTTCTTCTAATTTATCTGATATTTCTGCTACAGAAAAGGTGCGATTCAAAGAGTCAGATGGAGAATGATGTTTGGAGGATTTCCTGTACATTTATAGCTGCAGTCTGTCATTTTCAGCAGCATGTGTGGTCAGACTGCAGCAACAAGAGATTTTCTCGTTATGGAACACAATGACCAGGTTCATTTATTTAGATTAAAGCTGCAACTAACCATTACACAATGATTTGCACATTGGTTAATCTGTTTGTTCATTTTTAGATTAATTGATTAATAGTCGGACAGCCAAAGGTTCCTTAAAGAAGATTTTTTATAAAATTAAACCAGGTGAAACTAAAACTTTTCCACTTGACCGGTTCTGGATAGAGCAGATTGACATGTTGAATGTTATTAAGTTTTGTGCATGGGCACAACGCTAACCGTGCTGGAGAATGACATTTATGTTAGGATGAAACCAGGGGATGTCAGTATTAGTCATTTAGTTTTTACTTTCCTTTCAGCTAAAATGAAGAGAAAGGAGGTAAAGGTTGCCCAGAAGGAGGATGAAGGAAATATGCATCAGCTCTTTTTATATGGTTTATATCTGGAGAACTTTGTAATGCAAGTGTTCCTTATTAAGGCCGGGTGGGTGGGGGTGGGTGGGGCAGTTGCAACACATTCTTTAAAACTTCTCCTAGTTTAACTTCTAAGAATGAAACTATACAGCAATGCAGAGGATGTGAAGTAACTTACTTGACGTTGGTGTTGGTGCAGATGATGTACTCGATCTCATCGGAGTACGGGTTCTGGAAGGTGAAGCTGCTGGTTCTGATCAGCATCCACTCCCTGTTTTTCAAGCGGAAGCGATACATGACAGATAACACCTGTCCCTTCAGTTTCACCACCTGCAGGACAGCAGAAACAGGGATCAGAGTTTGAACTCTGCCGCCACCATTCCCTCAGCATTCTGGGCCTTTTCTATGTCACCAGGTCAGGATCAACATAAGAACTGGAGATAAGTGCTGTGGCTAAGGAGAGGAGAGAGTGGGAAGTCACTGGGCGGTGGGAGTTAGCGCCAGCCTCGCATCGTTAGCCGCCATCGTTCTCTCCTCTCCTACCTCTGGAATCTTTCATATTTAAAACGGCACTGAAGGAACCTTGACCAGATCCTTAGATTTACAATAACCTTTTACCCCTTTCTAACTTGCCATTAATTGGTAAAAACATGCCTTTCCCCAACTTCCCGTCCGTCTAACTTCAAATGATCAATCTGAGCAGTTCCAGTCTGGTTTCTGCTGCCATACTGAAACTGATGGTAGCCATCATTCTGTTCCTTCATCAACACTCCATCCTTCCTCAGTCTGTCTCATTCACGGCCCGCTCCATCGACACGTCCGCAAGAGTATCGATTCATGTTTTTCTTCCTCCGGTTTATTTTTATCCTTTTGCTCCTGCATGTAATTCTGACTCCCGTGTTGCGGTGGCGCTAAACCTATTTGGCCCTCCTCCCTTACAGTTCAGTCTAGGAGTGTGATTGTGATCAGAAAGAATCTTGTTTTAGTGATCTACAAATTAAACAACGGAGAGGAGAGTGCTTATAATAAATGTAAAAACGGCCTGCCATAGCCCACTTCATATAAACTTAAATCAACTGGAGCAGCAATCTTGGCAGCTGTAGAGCTGTTTCTCTGTCTTCTAAACACATTATTTCTTCATTAAATCTCTAGTTCCAGTGGGGTGAAACAGGCACTTCCTGTTGCCTGTTGTCATGGTACCTCGTCAAATCGGTGCTCCACTGATCATGGCTTTTCACACTTGTTATGCACGTGCTAAATTCTAGTTTAAATTGATTGAACTAATTTATAGCAGCTGTTGTGAAACCGAACACTCAGAGTTTCTGACTTTAGGCTAGAGTTATTTAGAGTTAAGGATCTGGGTTTGTTAAACGGACCACTGGCTACCCTTCCTGTCCTCTCATGATGATGAGTTTAAAAGATAGTCTGGTTCCTGCAGCTCCCAGACTCCCCCTAAACTAACTCTCTGGTTTGGCTGACATTAAAGTCCAGAAAGCTGCCACTGAACCCGGAGCGAAGCTGGTCCATGTTCTGAATGTGAGGTGAGCAGTCAGAAGGAAGCGGGCCACCTTCCACTCCCACGTCATCAGGATATTAATAAGCTGAAGGTGAGAACTTTAAAACGCTGCTCATTAGCGAACAAAGAGAAGAAGAAGAGTGGAGACGCGATCCTGTGGACCACCTGCCTTCAGATGGGACTTTATCTACAGGTAGGGGGCTCTCTGCAGAAAGCCTTTCATCCAGAGAGCTGCTGACATTCTCACATGTCTGAAGAGCTGTGGACTTTGTTCAGGTTAGCATGGCCTCAGTTAGCCCTTTGCCTGCATGGGGTCCATGTGGTGGGCTGATACGGAGGAGGAGGAGAGCTTCTTCATAAACAGCTTCTCTATTGCTTGGTATACATGTAAGGACCATGCTCTGAGCTCATTTAGAGCTTTAGCATTCAGAACCTCTCTATTAACAGCTGAAGTTCAGGACCCCCCCCCATACCATCCCGTTAGCAAACCTACCTGTTGGAAGCTTTCTCTAAGGTGACTCTGGTCCTCAGGATGACAGAATTCCAGAATATCCTTTCCCAAGAGATCCTGAGGAAACAGAGCAAAGGGTTACTTAGCACAGGTGAATGTAGCCTCATGCATCACGTCTAACCCCAGGTGATGCAGGAGGTAATATTCACCTGTCCAACAGGGAGAGACAAACTTTATTTAGTTTAGACATTCCGATGCATACGGCCTTCCAACAGTGAACTGAACATCTGCCTTTATAAAGAGCAGCAATGATCAGTAGAATATGTTGCAAAATGCAGTAGAAACACTGAGCTGAGTTCTATTTAAAGGGATTTGAGAACTTTGCCATTTAGCGCAGATATGATGTCATCAGTGCGATGCAGAGTCTCTGATTTAGAGTTTCAACAGTTCATCAGCCTGATGGCGGTGCGGAAGAAGCTGCTGCAGAACCTGCTGGTCCTGCATTGAATGCTGTGAAGCCTCTTCCCAGAGGGCAGCAGGGAGAACAGTCCATGGTGGGGGGTGAGGGGTCACTGATAATGTCACGGGACACGCAGCGCTGGGATGAAATGTCTTTAATGGAGGGAAGAGGAGCCCCCATGATCCTCTCTGCTGTTCTCACCTTCTTCCAGTCTGAGGCGCTGCAGCCTCCACACCACACAGTGTTTTAGTCAGAAGCTTCATATGATGGTTCATATGTGTTAAAGCAGGGATCCTTCTGGCTGCTGCAGCAGCTCTTTATCCACAGCTGCTCTCTATCATCTGTCACAGCAGCATTTCGCTTTATTTCTTTTCATCTGTTTGGTGGGTTAGTCCAGTTTTGTGTTTGCACCTGCTGGCCACCGTAGTCTCAGATAAATAAATAAATATCTGTAAGTCTAGAACAAATCTCATTATTTTCCATATAATATGTCCTGTACCTGTTTATATGAAGGTCAGTATCAGATTCTTTGCTTCGTCAGATTTATCTGATGTTTCCAAAACAGAAAATGAAAACAGCTGCTTCCTGCTGTGGAATCTGCATGAGCTCACCTGAGGTTGATAACCGATGACATTAATACAACGAGGGTCAACAAAGGTGATGACGCCGTCGGAGTTGTGACGGGAGAGGAACTCTGTAGGAACAGACAGGCCGTTCAAATCCATGGAGACGGGAGAGCTGGTCACCTGCAGGAGGAGCATCCAGTCATTAACCTCACACTCCACAGCTCCTAATATCTAATAGTTTAACTGCTGCAGAAAGGAACATGTTAAATAACCTGTTATTTGTCTTGTGCAGTTTCCCTGAGTCGAAGACGTATTTAGGTCCCTATTTACATAGCGACACTATAAAGGGAAATAATGTGGCTTTCGAAACGTCTTTCTGATAAATTGTTCAAATTAAAGGACGTTTATTGGTTGAAAGCGTAAAATGGTGATTAGGGATACACGATATAATCGGCCCCCTATCGGTATCGGCCTGTATCGGCCTTAAAACTGAATATCGGACATCGGCCACCCCACCGATATTTAACCCGATATTTGATCAGCTTCTGAGTTTCTAAAGTCTGAAAAAAAAATAAAAAATACTTCTTCTTCTTCTTCCTCAAAAACTTCTAAAGACGAGGGAAAAAATATTGATACATTAAAATATCACAATATCTTCATATGCTGATATATTGCCATTTAAAAACACCATATCAATCTCTTTTACTAATGAAATATTGCTATATGTCATCGTTATGCTACGAAATACCCCAAAAATTCACTAAATTTTGCCATATTTTTATATGTTGATATATTGACGCGGTATCGATCTATTTAACTAACAAAATCTCTCAAGAATTTGTAAATCACAAGAGTTTGTAACAGAACGATGAAATGTCACGAGATTTTGAAAGTAAAATAGATCGATACCGCGTTTTTTAAAAATCAATTTGATATCAGCATATGAAAATATATTTGAGTATATTATTTTTCAAAGTGTCAGAAATGGATAACAAAACTGCTATTTTCAATGACTACTTATTTTTGTCCACCTTTAACATCGGTATCGATATCGGTTATCGGCTACATGAGTTTTAAAATATCGGCATATCGGATATCGGCCAAAATCCCAATATCGTGCATCCCTTATGGTTATGCTTTTCCTTCTTTAAACAGGAAGGCAGCGGCCTTCTGGACGTGCTACGACAGGAATGTCTATCAGATGGTCAGAACCATGGTGAGTGAAAACCGGCCCACTGACCGGTGCTACTTTAAGGACAGGAGGTGTGAGCGCCAACGACAGGAAACAACATTCCTTCCTTCCTGTATTTAGAGACTCCATCAGATCATCGTCCTGCTGCTAGTTTTCCATCTCAGTCTCATCATTTGATTATCTTAAAGCAGAGGTCGACGTTAAGGATTTTTACCACTTGCCCAAAGGGCAAGTGACTTTCACATTTAATTTGCCCAGAAACTATTTTTCCTTGCCCAGTATAATGTTTGATAAATATAGTTCCTAATATTCATTTTTGTATATAAATCAATGAAACATGTTTGTTTTTTAAATGTTTTTTGTAATTCAGTATTTTTTAAGTTTCCAGGTTCCTGGTGTGTATATGCATGCGTCATTTAATGAACTCAAGCCTACATTATCGTGTTAACATGCTTTTCAATCCTTCCTGCACATTCTTTTCAAACTTTGCTTTAAACTGTTGTGTGCTTGGAAAAATATAAATTGTAATGTTAGAAATCTAAAAACAACTTGACGGGTTAAAAACTTAAGATAAATCACAAGACAGAAGTCAATGTCACAAATAAATAACTTTTATTTTAGAGTCACGGTATGTTTATACAAGATAATACTATTAATATAATGTGACTTTTCTAGAGAATCATTATACAGTTATTTTATTCAGGGTTTCCACAGTCTGACATCATTTCAGAACTTTTAACTGACTCAGGATTAGTTTTCCCTGACAAAATAAATGCAGCAACAAGACAATAATAATAACATAACAGGTCACCAATTTAACATGTTTAGCTCTATAACATCTAAATGCACCTCTCCAATGTCTAAGAGAAAAAAATTAATGAACATTTTTTAATGACTGACCTGCATCACTGTACAGAAGACTGCCAAATGATAGCCATATTTACACTGTGCGCATGGCATACAATTATGCAAATCTTCCTAATCCCTGACCGATAATTTTAAATCCAGGGTTATCTGGGTGGAGGGTAAAATAGGTGGAGGGTGTGTTACTGTACATAACTTTTGCCATGTGTTTTTTTTTTTTAGCCTGCCAAGTTGAAAAAAATGTGTCTGATTCGCGCCAATTACCGGACAAAAATCACGCCATTTGGCGGAAAATCACGCACCTTTTTCAAATCATGCAAGAATGTGTACAAAACAACAAAAATGGCGCTGACAACGCTTCTGGGTTGTTTTCATCGAATGTTCGTGATTTTAAAGTAATTTTGACTGATAATTTTTTTTGCGATCATTGCACTGAAATTAAATTTGCAATGAAATGTGTACTCTGCCAACAATAAAAACGACTTGCCCTGGGAGATCGGGCGATGGTTAACATCGAGCCCGTAAAGATAACAGATCATCCAGTAATAACATTTCAAAGCTTTACATCATGTAATAATTATCAGCTTTTTACTCTCATTCCACCGTCAGCAGTACAGAGCAACCAAATTCCCTCTCTGCATTTAACCCCTCCCCCTGGGGAGCAGTAGGCTGCCATTAGCGGCGCCCGGGGAGCAGTGTGAGGTTAAGGGTCTTGCTCTGCAGGCTCTAGGCTGCTGCTGCATATGAGCGCCGTGTTATCCAGCGGCTGATGTGTTTGCATGCTAGGTATCAGAGAAGATGACCATGAGCTGAAACCCACCTGCAGTCTGCCAATGGCCACCAGGCAGTACTTTCCTGTTTGCCCCGCCTCTGTGTCCTCCTCTGGAATGGTCATTCCTGCGTTTCACAGGCAGACAGACAGAAACAGCATTTAGATGTGACTGACTCTGTTTCAGTGCTGGATGAATGAAGGCCGGTTAGCTTAGTGAAATGTTGTTAGATCATAAAAAGCCGTATCCAGGCCTCTGTCGCACTTAGAACCCACTGGTCTATACATCACCACCCCACACACACTAACTATCTAATCAGGCTTGTGCTTTTTTTTTTTTTTTAGATCCTTCTCAAAAGTCTTAAAGCTACAGTGTGTAATTTTCAGCGACATCTAGCGGTCAGACTGCAGACCGCAGCAACATGAACATCTCCCCCCCACCGCTTCTCCCCCCCAACAGTACGGCGAGCGTTACGGGACAGGCGAGGACAGGGAGGCCGTGCAGCTAGGGCCAGGCGAGGGAGGGGTGCCAGCGGGGTGAGAGCAGAGGAGGAAAGGCTTGAAGATCTCCAAAGGAGCCGGAGAGAAGTAACCGAGGTATATATCCAGAAAATTATTTTACAGAAAATTACTGAATCATTACCTATGAAACGTCAGGGACGTTGCTGAATAAGTATACTGGAGAGTAACAGCATCATCACGCAGCATGTTATTGTTTTAGACAGGTCTGAGCATCCTGTACTCCAAAAACTGCAGTGATATTAGACAATTGTGTGTATAGGATTAATTACCTGTCCAAGAGAAAACTGGCAACTTGAGCGTCACTTTGAAAACCTTTTTCCTCCATCAGTGACTTCCATCGTGTAAATGCCGTGCCAATGTTGATCCGTGTTTTTTGTCGTTTCTTGTCACGCTTGCGTTTATTCTCGTCGTGTTTCCGCTTCTTAGATGACGGGGGTTCGGTGCCCGCCGCTTTTCGTTGTGATACAGAGTAGGCATGATCCTCCATTCGTCTGATGTTTGGCCACACAGTGCCAAACAGTTTGCAAAGTCACTCACGCCTGCCGCCTTGTTCACCTTTCTTGTTACTGAGGCGCAGTATACCTGCTTCTTCTTCTTCTTTGGTTTCAGGCAGACTAAACGCTTCTCAGGCATAATACTGCCATCTACTGTTCAGTACCGTCTCAGTTCATCTCTCTCAACTTGCCGTAGTTATTTTCGAGCATCATGGGAGATCTCGCAATCGCTAGTTTGTTGCCTCTGCGCTTGCCGTAGCGCAAAGATGTCAGCCTCCATGGCTGCGAGACCCGCTCCTATGTAATTATAAATAACGAATTCTAAGGCAACGCAAATATTATGGTTAAAAGGCTGAGCTCATAGGTGATGATAAATAACATAGTTATGTATAATATATTAAATTTCTGACTTTATATGCCTGTAATTATTACACACTGTAGCTTTAAGGCCCTTGATCATCAGCATCCTTTGCTTCCCACCCCCCTCCCCTACAGCAGCGGTTTCTAAGCTCCGCCCCCCCGTCTCAGCTCAAGCACAGGTGGATGAAATGATGCCTTCCTCCGTCAGCAGCCACCATCTTTAGTCAAGCTAGAAGGCAGCTGTTCCCATGATGTAACAGAGGTTAGAGAAATGAAAGCATGAAAAATGATGGAAAAGGTGTGTTTAAGTACAGAGGCGCGGACTCTCTCCTCTGCAGCTTCACAGATCTAAATGGGCCTTTTCATCTACAACGACTCCTTTATGTCTTCTTGATGCTCTGCTTCTGCAAAGCATCTTGAAAACTGCTGAACAGATCAAATGTATTCATAGACATGACCTTCCTGTTCTGCAGAGAAAACTCTCTTATTGACTTATTGTAGAAGTCTGCTTCATTGAAAGAATTTAAATGATTTAGTTTTAAGTGAACATTTGGTTTAACTAGTGTGAAACGTTCATCTAAAGACCTGCCAGATACCAGGGACTCCTGGGTGTTCCCCTGAAATCCTCACTGTTGGCATCAAAAACAGTTTTTAACTAAAAACAGCAGTGGCCTGACGTCACAGGCGGCTGCAGTACACCTGTTTACCTGCAGGGGGCCATGCTTTGATGTATCCAGTGCAATGCACCACAGAGTACTGAGCCTCTCCTTCCTTGGACGGGCCCAGGCCGTTCCTGCCCAAGATGAATAGAGAGACATA
This sequence comes from Cyprinodon tularosa, assembly GCF_016077235.1. Classification (NCBI taxonomy): domain Eukaryota; kingdom Metazoa; phylum Chordata; class Actinopteri; order Cyprinodontiformes; family Cyprinodontidae; genus Cyprinodon; species Cyprinodon tularosa. The sequence goes on along the minus strand of NW_024039233.1, from coordinate 119,774 downwards.
GCAACATGCAACATGACAAAACAACCCGTCATTCAGACCTTTTCACATAAAACATGATTCTGTGGTTTGTTGATCCAGAGCTGATCACTGATCAGATAAACCCCACTGCTTCCTGTTAACTGAAACAGTCCCAAACGGTTAGAGGACGGCTCTGGAGGTGTTTCTGATGAGGGTGAGCACCATGGACAGAAATTCTGCTCAAAGTCATTTTAAAAATGCTTTATTCATCTAAAAAGGGAAATACAGAAGGACTATCTGTGATTTAAAGATCAGACAGAGCAGCAGTTCCTTCAGATTTACTCTGGAAATATGTAATTACTTTTTCATCCCATCAACTTTATTTCTCCTTGAAGTTATCCAGTGAATCTAACCCTCCACCAGTGAATCTAACCCTCCACCAGTGAATCTAACCCTCCACCATTAGGGTGCAGTGAGCATCAAAGACCCTAACTCCTTTTTTCCCCAAACTTTAAAGTTAGTAAATCCCTAAAACTCTGGATCAAGGCAGCCGTTTGGACTCTACCTGTATCTCTTCCTCATGTTGGACAGGCGATTTAGGGAGATGTGGTCCAGGGGTGCACTGCCGCATCTAAACAAGGAAAAGCAAACATTAGACAGACTCCTGATAACACGGTCCAGACGGCAGGAACTAAAAACACTGGAAGTGCCTTTACAGACTGAGAAGAATCAGAGAAGCAGAGAGATTGTCTCTGCGTGGTGAACAGCAGTTCATCAGATCATAAACATTTGACTTTTTGCAGATGGCATCACCTAAACCGGCCATGAAGGCTGAGCAACAAAAGGACAGAGGCTTAGCAAACTTAGCTCTGATACCAGGAGGCTAGGAAGGAAGCAGGGAATAAAGACATTTTATAATCATATATTATTATTTATTATTATCATAATAAATACATTATTATTATTATAATGTATTATTAGTAGTAATTTATCATTACTGAAGGTGATTAAATAAAATAAACCTGGAATCTATCGATCGGCTCCTACTAGGAGCCAATCAGAGGCTCTACTAGGAGCCAATCAGGGGCTCTACTGGGAGCCAATCAGAGGTTCCTACTAGGAGCCAATCAGAGGTTCCTAGTAGGAGCCAATAAGAGATTCTCTACTAGGAGCCAATCAGAGGTTCCTAGTAGGAGCCAATCAGAGGTTCCTAGTAGGAGCGAATCAGAGGTTCCTAATAGAAGCCAATTAGAGGTTCTCTACTAGGAGCCAATCAGAGGTTCCTACTAGGAGCCAATCAGAGGTTCCTACTAGGAGCCAATCAGAGGTTCCTACTAGGAGCCAATCAGAGGTTCCTACTAGGAGCCAATCAGAGGTTCCTACTAGGAGCCAATCAGAGACTCTACTAGGAGCCAATCAGAGGTTCCTAGTAGGAGCCAATCAGAGGTTCCTAGTAGGAGCCAATCAGAGGTTCCTACTAGGAGCCAATCAGAGGTTCCTAGTAGGAGCCAATCAGAGGTTCCTACTAGGAGCCAATCAGAGGTTCCTAGTAGGAGCCAATCAGAGATTCCTACTAGGAGCCAATCAGAGGTTCCTACTAGGAGCCAATCAGAGACTCTACTAGGAGCCAATCAGAGGTTCCTAGTAGGAGCCAATCAGAGGCTCTACTAGGAGCCAATCAGAGGTTCCTACTAGGAGCCAATCAGAGACTCTACTAGGAGCCAATCAGAGGTTCCTAGTAGGAGCCAATCAGAGGCTCTACTAGGAGCCAATCAGAGGTTCCTACTAGGAGCCAATCAGAGACTCTACTAGGAGCCAATCAGGGGCTCTACTAGGAGCCAATCAGGGGCTCTACTGGGAGCCAATCAGAGGTTCCTACTAGGAGCCAATCAGAGGTTCCTAGTAGGAGCCAATAAGAGATTCTCTACTAGGAGCCAATCAGAGGTTCCTAGTAGGAGCCAATCAGAGGTTCCTAGTAGGAGCGAATCAGAGGTTCCTAATAGAAGCCAATTAGAGGTTCTCTACTAGGAGCCAATCAGAGGTTCCTACTAGGAGCCAATCAGAGGCTCTACTAGGAGCCAATCAGAGGTTCCTACTAGGAGCCAATCAGAGACTCTACTAGGAGCCAATCAGGGGCTCTACTAGGAGCCAATCAGGGGCTCTACTGGGAGCCAATCAGAGGTTCCTACTAGGAGCCAATCAGAGGTTCCTAGTAGGAGCCAATCAGAGGTTCCTACTAGGAGCCAATCAGAGGTTCCTACTAGGAGCCAATCAGAGGTTCCTACTAGGAGCCAATCAGAGGTTCCTAGTAGGAGCCAATAAGAGATTCTCTACTAGGAGCCAATCAGAGGTTCCTAGTAGGAGCCAATCAGAGGTTCCTAGTAGGAGCGAATCAGAGGTTCCTAATAGAAGCCAATTAGAGGTTCTCTACTAGGAGCCAATCAGAGGTTCCTACTAGGAGCCAATCAGAGGTTCCTACTAGGAGCCAATCAGAGGTTCCTACTAGGAGCCAATCAGAGACTCTACTAGGAGCCAATCAGAGGTTCCTAGTAGGAGCCAATCAGAGGTTCCTAGTAGGAGCCAATCAGAGGTTCCTACTAGGAGCCAATCAGAGGTTCCTAGTAGGAGCCAATCAGAGGTTCCTACTAGGAGCCAATCAGAGGTTCCTAGTAGGAGCCAATCAGAGATTCCTACTAGGAGCCAATCAGAGGTTCCTACTAGGAGCCAATCAGAGACTCTACTAGGAGCCAATCAGAGGTTCCTAGTAGGAGCCAATCAGAGGCTCTACTAGGAGCCAATCAGAGGTTCCTACTAGGAGCCAATCAGAGACTCTACTAGGAGCCAATCAGAGGTTCCTAGTAGGAGCCAGTCAGAGGCTCTACTAGGAGCCAATCAGAGGTTCCTACTAGGAGCCAATCAGAGACTCTACTAGGAGCCAATCAGAGGTTCCTAGTAGGAGCCAATCAGAGATTCCTACTAGGAGCCAATCAGAGGTTCCTAGTAGGAGCCAATCAGAGGCTCTACTAGGAGCCAATCAGAGGTTCCTAGTAGGAGCCAATCAGAGGTTCCTAGTAGGAGCCAATCAGAGGTTCCTAGTAGGAGCCAATCAGAGGTTCCTAGTAGGAGCCAATCAGAGGTTCCTACTAGGAGGCAGGCTCATCAATGCTCTCATTGGTCCTGGGAGTTCTGCAGCTCTTCAGATGATGGACTGAATGGAGGTCTGGGTGATGATCAAATCTGGGAGATGTTTTAGAATCCGGACCTGCCTCAAACGGAACCAGAACTTTCTTCCTGACCCATCAGAGCCATTCAATGTTATCCAACACGATTCTGAGACCAACAGCTGGACTCATTCTGAGATTTAAAGACACACTGGCCCCTGTTATAAGGAATGCACGTATCCAGGCGATGCTCTGTAATAGCCCCCCCCCCCCCCTGCAGTACTGCGCCAGGCTTTACATTTCTGATCAACCACAGACCTCATGCGGCAGATGAAGGAGCGCCGGGAGCCCATGCACATCCTCATGGAAGACTGCTGTCCTTCCTTCTTCACTGTTCCCGTCTTCAGGTCCAGAATCCGTCCTGTCCGACCATCAACAGCCAGAAATGAAAGGGAGAGTTTGCAGCTCATTAGCAGTGAGGAACCTCCCTACAAAGATATGCAGCCATGGTGAGAGGCCTCTCTCTTTCTATTTTAGGGTTAATCTTAGCTTTTAAGTCTCCATAGAACCTGCATTCATCATTAAATGGTAAATAAACTGGTAGATTTTCCCCCAAGAAGCTTTTCATTCCCAGGTGGAAATGTCAGAAATGGAAAAATGAAACCAATATAATACGCAGAGAGCAAATGTTACGACTCCTACCTGTCATTGAGTTCTCCGAGGTGCTGAGCTGCTCCCTCAGCTTGTCCACGTCGTCGGGGTGAACCTGCTCATACAGGGTGCTGCCAAGCCACTCTGACTGCGGGTGGTTCAGCACCGGGGTCACAGAGTCTGACACGTAGATGACTCGGCCCGTCTCTGCTGCCACCACAAACAGGAAGCCGTCGGCCGCTTCCAGGATCAGGTGCTTCAGCTCCTGCCGAGTCAAAGCAGATACCCTCACCCATTTAGAAGGGATGTGAATACTTTCTACAGTATGTGCCTGTTAGAAGGCCTGGGCAAAACATCTATTCAATGAATTCATTTGAAATTTTTGTTTCGAATTACTTTATTTTAAAGATGCATTTTTGGTTCCCCGGAGTTACTGTAGCTGCAGGATTACACACAAAATAACCCTAAACAGCATCAGAAGTACAGGTGAGTGAGAGGTTTGTTCTGAAAAAAGGAATAAAATCATCTGTTATTTGGGACTGCGGGGCTTGAAGTTCTCCGGGGGGGGGGCAGTTAGATGAACGAGCTGCAGCCATGATAGCAGAAACGGCAGTGAATAGCGGCTAGTAAACATTGGCAACACAAGGTTCCCAGCGAGGGAGGGGGTTTATTTAGATGCAGTTGTATTAGAAGCCATTGGGTAATATTCTAAAAGGCATCTTTTAAATGGTCAGAAAAGGTTCCCGGTCCAGGTAGCTAACAAGTTAGCTGCTAACAGAAGAACGGCCATCCATAGCTAGGTGCAGTAGTGATGTGCAGCTTCCGTTTTTGCTTTAAGCCCTGAAACTGGTCGGCAACATTTGCCTAAAGGCTTTGATTTAAAGGCAGCAGAACCACTACGCTTTTTCCACACCTAAAGGAGACACCTACAGCGGAAAATAAGAAACGCCAATCTCTCCGAACAAACCCGCACTGACCAACAAACCTCAGCTAAGGAACAGCTATCTGTAGACGAATCAATTTAGCAAAGCAGCGCTTAGGAGAGGAAAGGAGGAGGGTGGCTTTGTGCACTTTGTACAGAGTTTTTACTTATTGCTGTTTTTTTTTTTTGGCCAAGAAAAGGCACAATCTAAATATTTCATCTCACAAATAGTAAAAACATGGGCCGTTTCTCAGTCTGTGTACTTGTGCGTCCTGGTGTCCTCGTGAAATGTCATCATCCTCAACCCTAGTACTGCTCCAATTCACCAGAACAGCAGACCTAGAACGAACAAAGTCCCCGGAGGTTGTTCTGGCCCCTCCCTCTTTACCCAGCATGCATCAGAGCAAACTTGTCCGTTCTCCAGACTGACAGCTATCCCAGCATGCACTGCAGCAGGAGCTTTCAATGGAGTGCTCCATTGAAAGTTAAAAGTTCTCTTTTCTGTTGCTGTTCTTCAATAAAAGTACGTTTTAAGATGATGAGGTGAATATTATACTTTAAAGCGTTACTATATGCTCCATTTACCGGTTTAATGCCAGCTGATCTCCAAGGCTAAAAGCAGCCAGGGCTATTGTTAGCCCATCTGCATCAGCCAGAGCTAATGTTAGCCCATCTGTAGCGGCCAGGGCTAACGTTAGCCCATCTGCATCAGCCAGGGCTAACGTTAGCCGGTCTGCAGTGGGCAGGGCTAACGTTAGCCCATCTGCAGCAACCAGGGCTAATGTCACCCTGTCTGCAGCGGCCAGGGCTAATGTCACCCTGTCTGCAGCGGCCAGGGCTAACTTTGGCCCATCTGCAGCAGCCAGGGCTAACGTTAGCCGGTCTGCAGCAGCCAGAGCTAACGTTAGCTGGTCTGTAGCGGCTAGGGCTCAGGCTAGCCCATCTGTAGCGGCCAAGGCTAACGTTAGCCCATCTTCAGCAGCCAGGGCTAACGTTAGCCCATCTGCAGCAGGCAGGGCTAACATTAGCCATCTGCAGCGGCCATGGTTAACATTAGCCCATCTGCAGCGGCCATGGTTAACATTAGCCCATCTGCAGCAGCCAGGGCTAACATTAGCCATCTGCAGCGGCCATGGTTAACATTAGCCATCTGCAGCGGCCAGGGCTAACGTTAGCCCATCTGCAGCGGCCCTCTCTCTGCATAGCCGTGTGTGAAGTACCGCTGGCTCTGATGGGGGTTTGATTGTTTTATTTGGTAAAATGTTCTTTGATTTGTGTTTTTGACTGTTTTCATTATTATTCCCCCAATAAATGAAAAAGTCATAATTTATTATTATCTAGACACTATTAACAACAGGAGGTGAAATGCAGCTGCAGATGAGCCGGGTGTGTGGTGACATTTATGCTGCGTGCTCCTGTTCATCCGCGCGGCGGACTGTAGTAGTGACAGTTAGCCCGGGCCACAGGCGGCTACGCTCTACCCTTCTATTCATTCTAGCTAATCTGAATCGTTCAATTCCATTTGGAGAGCGAGATCATCTGTGGTAGCAGCACTAGACATCTTCCAGGCATGTGACGAAGACTAGCAGCAGTTCAGCGGACAGGATGAATCAATGGTAGCCGGCGCACGCGGATGACGTCATACACACGCCGCTTTGTTTAAAAAAAATATAAATATAAAAATCTAACCTTGGATGTCTGGGGGACAGTGATTGGCCTCCATGTTCTGAATGCCGGCGTACCATAAAAAATAAATGATGAACAGTTTAGTTTGTGCCTTCAAGTCGTTGCCCATAGGAAGACGTTACTTGGATATAACATAACGTAATATCTTCAGAACGGCTCCAAATGACACTCAACTCATATGGGTGAGTAGATCATGATGGAATAACGGAAAATCAAGGACCAATGGAAAAGAAACAGCGTTTCCCTTTAATTAATAACCATGGAAAGTGAAACTGATCATTTAACAATATATTCTACATTCTGCTGCCCTTTAATGGGATCCACCCTAGATGGAGCTGGAAGCCCCTGATGCTTTAAACCTTCCCTGAGATGTTTATAAAAACAAGTTGATAAGTTTCTGGAACATGGACTCTACCTGTTCGGTGAGAAAGGAGGGCTTATAGGCGCCGTCAGTAGAAGTGTTGCCTGTGCCCCGCATGGACTTCATGTGAGAGACGGCCATTCGCAGGATGGTCAGCTTGTCCGGTTTGCGGGCCAGGGCGCTACAGGTGGGCACCATGTCAGACAGCTCGGTGATGTACTGGGTCATTTTGTTACGCCGACGTCTTTCGATCTCACTGTGATTCTCTCTGAAACAGAGAACAGAAGATATTAGACCCCCAGAGGCTGAAGAGGAGGAGCTGTGATGTCAGATTGGGTCCTAACGGTTCGGTTCTAGTGTTCCTCACCTGATCAGGAACCAAATCCAATGCTTTCTGAACTTTCTGATGATGATGATTCCTTCCAGTTTTCTATGCTTGGATATTCAAAGTTAGCTTGAATGACGCTCAAATCAAAGAATCATTAGTAGAATAAAGTCTTCCAGGTGTTTTAGGGAAAATGGTTCCACACCATCATCCTGTTGTTTTGTCTTCAGTCCAACTCAGACTGTGGTTCTTTAACCTCTTTGCTGTGAGAAAAAAACCCTTTCAGATCAGGAACCTGTTGATTATTAAACTCTGTGTGTATTTGTTAAACAGGAACTGTTAATGATCGCTTCCACCCATTAGAGAAACCTTATCTTAGAACTGAATAACTACAGCTGGCTAAGCCTGCCTGGCATACCGTAAATCCTCTAATATTGGCCTGTATTCCATTAACGAATCCAATCCATTAGCTTGGGAATTCCCATCCTTAGCACAGACAGTGCTGCAGACAGGAGGCCGGACTGGACTGTAATGTTGTAATTGTGTAATGTTTGTTTCATGTTTCACACACGGCATCAACCAAGCCCCTCGTTTGATAAAACCCAAAGGTTTTATCAAAATGATCAGCAGATTCGTTTCCTAGAAGGACCGTCATTTCTGGGTTTATTGCTGATGAAGGATGGTCTTGATGACGACCATGACTAGTTTCCTTACCTTGAAAACTTGCTGGGCCCCTCCCCATCCTCATCATCGAAGTCCATCCTAAAGACAGAATAAACACCATGAGCTCCATGCAGAGCACATGCTAGCTTTCTATACGTCTCATTTTCATGGAATGTTCAGCACCCTGTCATTAAACCTCCTCTGATGGTGTTTTAGTTTGGTTAAATAGTGGAGTAAATGGGTGGAAATATGTAGACCTCCACTCTGATGCTGAGGCTGGATTGGAGCATTTTATCTTATAGATCGGTTTGATGTTGGTGTCTAAAAGTCTAATTATGCAGAATCCAGTCTCATTTTAGTCTCATCCAGCCCCTCACCACCCCGCGCTGCCCCTCACCACCCCGCGCAGCCCCTCACCACCCCGCGCTGCCCCTCACCACCCCGCGCTGCCCCTCACCACCCCGCGCTGCCCCTCACCACCCCGCGCAGCCCCTCACCACCCCGCGCTGCCCCTCACCACCCCGCGCTGCCCCTCACCACCCCGCGCTGCCCCTCACCACCCCCGCACTGCCCCTCACCACCCCGCGCAGCCCCTCACCACCCCGCGCAGCCCCTCACCACCCCGCGCTGCCCCTCACCACCCCGCGCTGCCCCTCACCACCCTGCGCTGCCCTCTGCCCCTCACCACCCCGCGCAGCCCCTCACCACCCCGCGCTGCCCCTCACCACCCCGCACTGCCCCTCACCACCCCGCGCAGCCCCTCACCACCCCCGCGCTGCCCCTCACCACCCCGCGCTGCCCCTCACCACCCCGCGCAGCCCCTCACCACCCCGCGCTGCCCCTCACCACACCGCGCTGCCCCTCACCACCCCGCGCTGCCCTCTGCCCCTCACCACCCCGCGCAGCCCCTCACCACCCCGCGCTGCCCCTCACCACCCCGCGCTGCCCTCTGCCCCTCACCACCCCCGCGCAGCCCCTCACCACCCCGCGCTGCCCCTCACCACCCTGCGCTGCCCTCTGCCCCTCACCACCCCGCGCTGCCCCTCACCACCCCGCGCTGCCCTCTGCCCCTCACCACCCCGCGCAGCCCCTCACCACCCCGCGCTGCCCCTCACCACCCTGCGCTGCCCTCTGCCCCTCACCACCCCGCGCAGCCCCTCACCACCCCGCGCTGCCCCTCACCACCCCGCGCTGCCCCTCACCACCCCGCGCAGCCCCTCACCACCCCGCGCTGCCCCTCACCACCCCGCGCTGCCCCTCACCACCCCGCGCAGCCCCCTCACCACCCCGCGCAGCCCCTCACCACCCCCGCGCAGCCCCTCACCACCCCGCGCTGCCCCTCACCACCCCGCGCTGCCCCTCACCACCCCGCGCTGCCCCTCACCACCCTGCGCTGCCCCTCACCACCCGTCGCCACCCCGTCACCACCCTGCACCGCACCGCACCACACCACCCTGCACGACCCCTCACCACCCTGCGCTGCCCCTCACCACCCTGCGCTGCCCCTCACCACCCTGCGCTGCCCCTCACCACCCGTCGCCACCCGTCACCACCCTGCACCGCACCGCACCACACAACCCTGCACGACCCCTCACCACCCTGCGCTGCCCCTCACCACCCCGCGCAGCCCCTCACCACCCTGCGCTGCCCCTCACCACCCTGCGCTGCCCCTCACCACCCGTCGCCACCCGTCACCACCCTGCACTGCACCACACCACCCTGCACGACCCGTCACCACCCTTCGCAGCCCCTCACCACCCGTCACCACCCTGCACCGCACCGCACCACCCTGCGCTGCCCCTCACCACCCTGCACCGCACCGCACCACCCTGCGCTGCCCCGTACCACCCATCAGCACCTTGCACCACGCCGCACCACCAGTCACCACCCTGTGCTGCCCTGCACCACCCGTCACCACCGTGCGCAGCCCCTCACCACCCATCAGCACCTTGCACCACGCCGCACCACCCTGCGCTGCCCCGTACCACCCATCAGCACCTTGCACCACGCCGCACCACCAGTCACCACCCTGCACCGCCCCCTACCACCCGTCAGCACCCTGCACTACCCCTCACCACCCGTCAGCACCCTGCACCGCCCCGCACCACCTGTCACCACCCTGCGCAGCCCCTCACCACCCGTCAGCACCCTGCACCGCCCCCTACCACCCGTCAGCACCCTGCACTACCCCTCACCACCCCGCGCTGCCCCTCAGCACCCGTCAGCACCATGCACCACCCCTCATCACCCTGCGCAGCCCCTCATCACCCTGCACCACACCGCACCTTGACTTAACGAATAAATGCTCTGGCTTCCACCTTTTATTAACGGCTGTAATTGAAGAGCTCATCGTTAGTCAGTTTAATCATGTTTAGTTCATTAAACAGAAAAGCTGATTCTAGACCAACTATGACTAGAAGTCCAGCTGTTTTCTATCAAGCAGAGGAAGCAAGTAAAGGGGGTTGAAGACAAATCCTACAACTTATTTGTCTTTCATTTCACTACTAAACTTGTCTCTAAACTCGTCTGCTGTTTTAACCCTCTTTAACCAGATATGCAATTATAATAAAGTGTTTTTATACATCCTTAGGAATGTAAAACAAGGTTTTATTGTATAAAGAGATATTCATCCATCCACTCCGGTAAACTTTATGCATTTTATACTGAAAAAAAAAAAAAATAGCTTAATAGATATAGTTGTAATTTAGTTTTCCAGTTGTAATACGGTATTCTATTGGATTGGTGGTTCCAAACCAAAATGGCCGAGGTGTTTGGTCTTTTTTACTGTCTGTCAGCCATCTTGGTTTCACTGACTTTTTTTTTCATTAGAATGATCAATAAATGGGATTTATCTGTATGGGATGATGCAATAGCTTCCACTAGATTGGACTATATGCATAAGTGCCCAAAATTAAAGGCATATTTATAGAAAATAACACTTTTAAACAGCTCCACACTGTAGTTGGTGATCAGAGTTCAAATCCTAGTAACATGCATCCCAGCTGTATCCAACATTTCTAAAACTTTCTCTGCTAGTTTATTTCTATTAAAATGATTTGCTTTAACACCACTGAAGGTCCTTACCCTCCGGATCTCCTCTTCCCACCGCGGCCAGACACGGCGCCTCCCATTCTCACCTGGCTGCTCGCCACTCCTCCAGACATCGCTACTGGACCTGGCAACTCGCTCGCCATTTCTAGAAGGTTCAACAATGGAGAACAGAGGAAACCAGCAACAACATCAAACATTTATAAGACTTTTCCTTAGTTTCAAAACTTTACACATCATAAGGTTTGCTAAGTTCTGTTAAAAGAAAGCAGATGAAAATGCAAGGCAAGGACGCTGTGTGTGCAGAGGAAGAAGAGTGTTTGGTCCAAAATGACCACGCTCCTTCAGGGCGTCCAACCAGCTGCAATGCAGTGTTTAACAAGCTCTTTAGAAACACTACCGCCATGTTTATTAAGCTTGGCATCTGCAGTAGCTTTCATTCATTTTATTGCCTAAATTATGATTTTATCAAGTCTACTGAAGGATTCTCAGCAGACATTGAAATGAAAAGGACTAAATGGTTTAATAAATACAGTAACTGATGATAATGATGATCTCTGGAAGGAGAGAAGGAATGAGCCGTGGCTCCAGAAGCCCTGGGAAGGCAGAATAAATGAGTGAACAGGTCCTACAGTGGATTAGAGCGACACAGAGAGCTCAGAGTTAAAGCAATAAATCACTATCTGACTAATTCTAGCAAAAATGATTATAACCAAAAACATGCCGTAGATGGAGCATCCACTTTTCCCTGGTTAAATACAACGAACGTTGTAGAAGCTTGTTAGGATAATTATCATTGCTGATGTGCCAGTTTATTACACCTTAATATTAGCTGCCTGTGGCGCGTCAGAACTGATGTTTTAATCGAATTAGGCCAGTTTCTCTGTCTGGATATCCAGTTATGATCTTCATTCTGTACATGAAATAGATGTGGGAATGAGAGCGGCGTCCTTCTATGGGGCCAAAATTATTGCTTTATTTTTTACAAATGTGTGTGGAGCGTTGTGTATCTGTATCTCGATTTGTGAGTGTGCAGGGGGATTTGAAAATGTGTAAATGAAACTGTAAATGTGTGAGGAGATTTGTGTCTGTACAACAATCTGCTAATGTGCAAAACTACTTGTGTGTGTGTAATCTGGTTTGCAAATGTGTAAAAAATCCACAAATCTGTCTTCAGATCTACAAATGTGTACTGAAATGTGAATGTGAATCTGAAAAGCCACCTGGACTCCGAAAGTAAAGATAGTCTATTGATATGTTTGTTCGTTTTTGGTACATTTTGAGTTATTTTTGCTACACAAGAGGTATTTTTTGTTAATTAGCTCATTTGTTAATTTATTTTTTCCAATAGCCTACAGAACAGACATTATTTCGTTCATTGCTGAGGCTGAGTATCATCTGTTATTGGGAGTTGAGAGTTATTGTTAGCTTTTACTGTTAAGTGAGGGATGTTTAGATGAGACATTATTTCTTTCATTGTGCTATTCATTCATTACAGGAATTGTTAAGCATTTTTAATAAAAACATTTTGAATAAAATTATCGTTTGTTATTGATATTTGACTGTATGATCTGGTTGAACTGTAAAGTGCCTTGAGATGACATGTGTTGTGAATCTGGCGCTATATAAATAAACTGAATTGAATTGAATTATTGGAGTTATTGCTGTTGACTTTTACTGAAAAGCATTTTTAATAAATCAACTGTAAATATCATGTTATCATAGGATTACGTAGGTCTATGTTAAGTGAGTGCATGCCACAGACATCTCTATGCATTGGAACCGACATCCCAATCCCCCCATCCCCCACTGCAAGGTGTCCTGGTTTTCCCAAATGAAAATATGGTCACCCTAGTCCTACGCGCTCATCCCCATTTTCAGTTACTGGTGGTGAGTCAGACATTGTGGAAAAATTACAAATCTTCTTTTGTTTGTTTTCTTTGTATTTCAGATATATTTAATAATATTCTTCCTTTTTAAATGAATGTATCATCCAAAACTAATCTAATACACATTTAAACCTAATCTAAAACACATTAAATCCTAATCTATTTTGCATTTAATTGAAATCTAAACCACATCTAAACAAAATTTAATCCCAATCTAAACAAAGTCTAAATCACATTTGATCCTGCTCTAAACCACATCTAATCTTAATCTAAACCACGTCTAAACCACATTTAATCCTAATCTAAACCCACTTTAATCCTAATCCAAACCACATTTAATCCCAATCTAAACCACATTAAATCCTAATCTAAACCACATTTAAACCCCATCTAAACTGGATTTAATTCTAATCTAAACCGCATCTAAACCACATTTAATCCCAATCTAAACCACATCTAATCCTAATCTAAACCACATTTGATCCTAATCTAAGCCAGATCTAAACCTAATCTAGACCACATCTAAAACTAATCTAGACCACATCAAAACCTAATCTAAAGCACATCTAAATCACATTTGATCTTAATCTAAACCACATCTAATCCTGATCTAAACCACACCTAATCCTAATCTAAACCACATCTAATCCTAATCTAAACTGCATCTAATCCTACCCCAAACCACATCTAAAACTAATCTAAACATTTAGTACTAATCTAAACCACATCTAAACCACAATTAATCCTAATCTAAACCTCATCCAAACCTAATCTAAACCACATTTAGTCCTGATCTAAACCAGGTCTAAACCACATTTAATTTTAACCCAAATCTCATCCAATCCTAATCACATTTAATCCCAACCTAAACCATATCTAAACCTAATCTAAACCACATCTAAACCTAATCTAAAAAACATCTAAAACTAATCTAGACCACATCTAATCCTAATCCAAATCGCATTTAATCCTAATCTAAACCACATCTAAACCTTATCTAGACCACATCTAACCCATAACCTGCTAACTGTTCCAAGTAGGGGGGGGGGACCCCTAAATCGTGGAACAGGCCCTGCTAACTGTTCCTGGGAGGGGGGGGGGGGGACCCCTAAATCATGGAACAGGCCCTGCTAACTGATCCTGGGTGGGGGGGGGCGTTAATGGTGGAACCGGCCCTGCTAACTGTTCCTGGGAGGGGGGGGGGAACCCCTAAGTGGTGGAACCGGCCCTGCTAACGGATCCTGGGAGGGGGGGGACCCCTAAATGGTGGAACCGGCCCTGCTACCTGCTAACTAATCCTGGGAGGGGGGGGGGGGGGGGGGGGACCCCTAAATGGTGGAACCCTTCCACGCGTGGGAAGGACAATGATGGTGGCTGAGCTGAACAGAGAAACCCGAATAAAAGCACAAAGCATTGACCGAGCCCCGTCCACCGCTTCTGGGTCCCGGTGTGATCGTGGGTTGCGTGGGGGAAGGGGGTGGATGCTGGAGCGGCCTGCCGATGTCCAGCCTCCTTCTCCCCGCTTCCCAGCAGCCAGAGGCGGGCGAAACACTCACCGGACGGGTTCACAGCGGCGGGAGTCGCCATGTTGGCAGAAGGCGCCTCGAAATGCAAGAAGACGATGGAGATGGAGCACAATGAGAGCCTCCTCCTGCTCCTCCTCCTCCTGCTGCTGCTGTCCGTGGAACGGGGACGCGAAGCTCGTCCCAGCCTCCCACTCCACGGGAGGAGACAGATAGAGCAGCGCTGTGGATAAACAAGTGCAGAGACGATGCTCCTCTGATGCAGACTGACTGATTAACATGCGAGATGTTGAACCGAAACACCGCGAGACTTTAGTTCTGCATTAAGAATGGAATTTTAAACAGCTTCACTGTTCCAAAGGGATTATCTGACACTTTCTGACAACACGTTTCAACACACCGTTCCTCCTCATCCTCCCACATCACCATGCCGCCCCTCCCTTACTACTATAAGATAAGATGATCCAAAATGCTGCAGCCAGAGTTCTGATGAAAATGAAAAAGAGAGATCATATCTCTCCTATCCTGGCTTCTCTTCATTGGCTTCCTGTTAAATCCAGAATAGAATTTAAAATCCTCCTTCTTACATATAAAGCCTTAAATGGCCAAGCTCCATCTGATATCAGAGATCTGATTGTTCCTTATGTTCCTAACAGAGCACTTCGCTCTCAATCTGCAGGTTTACTAGTGGTTCCTAGAATTTCTAAAAGTAGAATGGGAGGCAGATCTTTTAGTTATCAGGCTCCTCTCCTGTGCAACCAGCTACCAATTTTAGTCCGTGAGGCAGACACCCTGTCTACTTTTAAGGCTAGGCTTAAAACTTTCCTTTTTGATAAAGCTTCTAGTTAGAGTGGCTCAGGTTATCCTGAGCTATCTCTATAGTTCTGCTGCTATAGGCTTAGACTGCTGGAGGACATAGGGACCCCTTTTTCCTCATTCTGCTTCATTCTATCTCTATTCTCCCACTCTGCAGAATCTGTTAGTTCAATCTCTAACGTTCTGCTCTCTCTGCTTTTTCTCATAGTAGCTTCATCTGGTCTGTTCCTGTTTGGCTGTGACTCCATCCTGGAGAGAAATATCAGCTGTGCTGCTGCCATCAACACCTTTTTTTCTAGATGTTGGAGCTTGGCCTGTTTTCCAGTGTAGTCCTGTTTCTCTGACTGTGACTAACTGGATGTGCTCTCTTCATCCTCTTCATCCTCTGCCTGTCTCCTGCTTCTGTCTCCTTGAACCCCAGTCGGCCTCAGCAGATGGCCGCTCACACTGAGCCTGGTTCTGCTGGAGATTTCTTCCTGTTCAAAGGGAGTTTTTCCTCTCCACTGTCGCTACAAGCATGCTTAGTGTGAGGGATTGCTGAAGAGCCAATGAGTCGATGCAATCAGCTGGTTTTCCTTAGATAGAAAACTTTGAATCAATCTGACTGGATGATCTGGTGAACTGGAAAGTGACCTGGCTATTTCCGCTTTTTTCCTCCTTTCCGCTGATTTCCTTCAGCCAACAGTAACTGGGTGCAGCTAACTGTGTTCAGAGCGTTTTCAGTCCGTGTTTTTTCCTCACTCACCCCCCACATGGTGAAATATCATTGGATCTGTCCCTTTGGGACATAATATTATTTAGTGTCGCTATTCACTGCATACAGATCGCTACAAGGATGAGAAGAGATACCTGTATGGCAAGCTGTTTTAGCATAAAGTCGCAGCAACACTCAGTGAATTCTAACTGGCATTCGTAAAGTTAGGAGACAGGTTGGTTAAAAAAATCAGAGATACCACTGAAAAGTCCGTTCGTTACACATGCAGAGCTTTTAAGCTAGAAATGGCAGCAGATTGTACATTTATATAAGTTTAAAAGCTGGGCTCCTCAGAGGACCATCACTCAGAGATGCAGATTAACATGAACACAGATCTGTTGTTTTCTGATTGAACAGAGAATCAGACTGCAGAGCTTCTAGAGATCCTGAAATTATTAATTATTGTTTTTGAGCCCTTTATAAATAAAGCACTAAAGGCAGGCATCTGTCTAGAACTATAAATATCAGAGTACTGTAGTTTTCTTGTGTTGTCAGCAATAGGAAAGCATTCAATAAATAGATGTTTGAGCTCATTTTTGAAAAATATAAACCTTATTGAAAGCGTTCGGGTGGAGTAGCTGTAGGTCCATCAGCCACCACCCCTAGAGTGCCCCCACCCTTAGAGACCCCCCCTTTAGAGCGCCCCCACCCTTAGAGAGCCCCAAACCTTAGAGCACTCCCACCCCTAGAGCGCCCCCCCTTTAGAGCGTCGCCACCCTTAGAGCGCCCCCACCCCTAGAGCACCCCCCTTAGAGCGTCCCAACCCTTAGAGCACCGCCTCCCCTTAGAGCGCCCTCACCCCTAGAGCACCCCCCCTTAGAGCGTCCCCACCCCTAGAGCGCCCCCCCAGAGCGTCCCCACCCTTAGAGCGCCCCCACCCCTAGAGCACCCCCCCTAGAGCGTCCCCACCCTTAGAGAGCCCCCAACCTTAGAGCACTCCCACCCCTAGAGCGACCCCCTTTAGAGCGTCCCCACCCCTTGAGCACCCCACTTAGAGCGTCCCCACCCTTAGAGAGCCCCCAACCTTAGAGCACTCCCACCCCTAGAGCGCCCCCCCCTTTAGAGCGTCCCCACCCCTTGAGCACCCCACTTAGAGCGTCCCCACCCTTAGAGAGCCCCCAACCTTAGAGCACTCCCACCCCTAGAGCGCCCCCCCTTTAGAGCGTCCCCACCCTTAGAGCGCCCCCACCCCTAGAGCACCCCCCCTTAGAGCGTCCCAACCCTTAGAGCACTCCCACCCCTAGAGCGCCCCCCCTTTAGAGCGTCCCCACCCTTAGAGTGCCCTCACCCCTAGAGCACCCCCCCTTAGAGCGTCCCCAGCCCTAGAGCGCCCCCCCCCCCCAGAGCGCCCCCACCCTTAGAGCACCCCCACCAACTTTTATTGCAAAGTTACACCCTTGGTGAAGTGCCTTGAGATGACATGAGTAGTGAATTGGTATAAGATAAACTGAATTGAATTGAATTTAAGTTAAATGTAACCCTGTTAGCATTAGTTATAAAACAATGAAGTCTAAGGAAGTTATCATCCAGAATTATAGAAAAATGTTCCTGAATTTAGAGGCTTTAATGTGGCCCACATTTTAGAAGTTACTCTAGATCTGCTGTTCAAGAATGTTTTTTGGACAAAGAAGACAGGTGGTTATAGAGGGGCGTGAAGGAAGGAAGCCATCTATGCTAAGAAAGAAGAAACAACCTTAAACGGGGGGGGGGGGGGGGGGGAATGCAGTGATAGAGTTCATTCCTTCCTGCTGTCAGTGTTTTTTTTACCTTTTTAAATGTACTGCTAGAAACACATTAAAAGTCACCAATTTCTATCTTGTTCAGTTGCTTTTTTACAGGACTGAAAGCTTAAAATTCCTATTATAGTTTTTCATAGCAGTGTGGAATCTTACAAATTATTATTATTACAATGCCTTCTTTGTCATTTATTTATTTTCAAAAAGTCTCATGAAGTCAAATTAAATAATCTGACAGGTAAAGGACTGATGGAAAAGCCAAAGCTCTACCTAAACCACAAAACGCAAATACAACACAGCAAACACTGCCCAGGGAGGGATTTACCATTAGGCAATACTAGGCAGCTGCCTAGGGCCCCAAGTTCCTGGGGGCCCCATAAAACTCTGTTTCCATGTATGGTTAATACAACTATTCCTTATTTGTGCACATTAATTATGTTTTTGATAAAAATCCTTTTACTAAAATGCCATCAGAACGCTGATAATATTAAGTGTGTCTCAGCCCCCGCCCCCCTTCAGTGTCCACCATATTGGATCAGTCCATTTGCTGCACATGTTCAGAAAGGTCCAAACAAACAGCAACAAACCATTTGAAAACATACAATTCAAAGAGCAGTGTTGCCAACTTAGCGCTTTAGTCGCTATATTTAGCCACTTTTCAGACCCCTCTAGCACTTTGATTTCTAAAAAGCTCCTAGCGCCAAATCTAGAGACTTTTTTCTGCTACTGGAGACTGGAGACAACATCTAAAAGCAGCGAACTCTGCTCTCCAGAGCAAGTAGATTGGTAACCCCGCCTCCTGCTCTCCTCTATCTTGTCTGCTGTCATGATTCATGCAGCTATTATTTCATCCAAATGAAAAATGGAGAACAGATAAGCAGATCATGGCTTGTCTACAGTGAAAAGGAGGACTGGGTTATTTACTTTTGCCTTTTTGGAAACACAGGAAGGAGCAATCAGCTAAGTGAGCTTAGTGCTTGGAAAAAATCTTTCATTCCTTTAGAGACAGCATGAAAAGTCAGCTGAGTACAAAACATAGAGAGGAAAACAAGAAGAAAAGGGACAAGAAGAGAGGGACACAACCTAGAACAGATAATGGATGTCTTTGCTATTGACATTTCTCTATCTGTAGAATGGGTCTGTTTTATGTGTTGTCTTCTCCATTCAGAGGGCCCCCTGCCTGTCTTTGCCTAGGGCCCCACATTTCCTAAATCCGCCCCTGACACTGCCTGGAGTTTTTTTTGCATTGCATTTTTTGTCTTCTTTGCAGTTATTTTGCAGGTAAATCATAAAGATGTGAACTTAATTAGCAATTTTAACCGATTTATCTCTGATGTCAGCCTGATGTAGGGAAGATTGAACATTTTTAATTGTTTTTCACCAGGAGTGCTGCCACCCACTGGTGTAGCTCTGTACAACAGCTTCACTATGCTTTAACCCCCATTTCTATACATCAATGAAAACATTCAATCACTCCTGTGTTTCCCTGAAGCTGACTGAAGCTTGCTCCCAGCTTTGCTGCAATAACACAGCATTAATTGATGAATTCTTGTCCACAAACATGACAGGCGATGAAGCAGCTGCAGCAGAGCATGCTGTGAGGGATGAAGGGAGTGGAGGTGTGCAGTACGGCGCTCTGCTCTGGCTGTGGGGCTCAGCATGCAGAGATGGGATTCAGCAGCTACCACTGACTCTTTACCTGATTCTTCCTCATGGCTTTCCTCTGCCCTGCTTCTATACTGCCTTTTTAATGACCAGCCATTCTCTTTCAGCCACACACCCATCTGCAGATCCCTTCCCCCTTTCTTCCACAGCAGCTCATCGGTGTCATCCTAGATTAAGCAGCACTGCAGGATGTGAGGGGAAAAAGGTAAGGCAAAGTGTTTTTTGTTGTTTAGTTTTTTTACTGGTTAGCTATCTTTCTCTACTAGTAATTTACATGAATATATTTATAATAAATGTTTAATATACTCTTTATAACAGTGGTCTACATGTTTGGTGTGTTTGCTCGCTGTCAGGGAATGCCTGCAGTAATTAAAAAGTGTTTTTGTCAGAGAAAGTTTTACTCACTAAACTATGAAAATTTATGAATATTTGGTAATCAGATAATGTGTGAAACACATTGCAGCCTCCTTTATATCTCCTCAGGTGGGTCTGAAACCCTGCTAATACTAAACTCAGTTAAATTCAGTTTATTTACATACACTGTTAAAAAAGTAAATGGCAATTGTTGTTCTAACACACAATTGTATTGTAATCCGACTCAGAAATATAAATTTGACATCTAACAAATAAATACACGTTTGCCCAACTCAAATTCTCAGAAGTTGGTTTAACAAGGAGTTTTAAATCGCCTATACAAGATTTTTTGAGTTCCCTCAACTGTAAACTCATGGGCATGCGCACTGCTTATGTTCATGGACACGCCCACTAGGGTACGGGGTTTCCTATCCCTTTCTTCAAGGGCACAGCCTTTTTCCCTCGTGTTTGAGAAGATTGGCGGACATTGTGATTTTATGCATCTGGAGAACCACGGAGGAACGACCCTGGGACCTTACCAGTTTTCCCGGTGAGTGCTGCAAAGTACAGACAGTTAGCGGTTAGCTCCGTGAGTTAGCATTCCCTTGTGGTGTATTGCCACCGAGTTGAAGCATGAGTTCACATGTTTTTCACGTTCTGATGAAAGGAAAAGCAGCGCACGTGCACGTGTATAATGCGCGTGTGCGCGTGCGTGTTTATGCCGCGCATGTGCGGGTGAGTGTTTATGCATAGAGAAAAGAGTGTGCCTGTTATTTTCATTGTACAAATGAAAAGAGACATTAAGTTGAGTGTAATAACTTATTAAATTTCTAAATTGTTTTATGTAGTGCAGTGTTGTTGCACTCAGGCACAGAATATTACAAGACTACATTATTTTACTTTCTTAATCCGATGTGGGTATTTACTGTTATTTACATTATTTACATGTGGATTTTTTGCTTTCATGATTTTATTTGCTTTACAAGAAAAACAGTGACATTAACATTTTATATGTTAACCCTGTAATGCAGCAGTTAATTCGTAATGAGTTAGAAAAGTTACATTACACACTGAAATTTATCATACTTGGAGAGATATAAACTGTACAGTTAAGAACAAGAAGTGAATGGATTTAACTAAGCCCTGTTGTGCTATGCAGGCTGGGTTTTTTGGATACCCTGGATTCTGGATTCTCTCCTTAAATGGAGATGGCGAGCCAACCGTGTGAACATCTGGATTTGGATTGAAGAGAAGGATTTGGAGTGAAGAGGACTTTCTTTTTTTGCATTCATCGTCCTGTCGGAGTGGTAGGACTAAAAAGAAAAACTCAGAGATAAAAAGGGAAAACCTTTTTCTTTTTCCGTTGGGAAACAAGACATTTTATTTCATTTTATTTTTTTAAAAGGGTGCACCCAATTTAAAGAGACTACAATTGAAAAAAACAAACTGAAGGCCGTCCAAATTTGTAAAACTGTTATTTTTTCATATATGTTAATACACTTACTTCACAAAAAATTACCTGTGTGTTTTCCTCTTACTAAAATGGTGTCTTACTGTTTTTTCCCTCATCATCACTCTTACGAATCTAGAACATTCTGGTCCAGTGTCATGTTACTTTGATCTGTGCAGTTAAGATTATGTTGTTGAACATGGTTTTATACTGTATCTATGCAATGTTTGGCTTGAAGCAATAAAAATGTTGTATTAACATAATTTTTTGTGTGTTGAATGATTGGTAGTGAAGACGATTGGTAGGACTAAAAAAACTGAGTTGATAGAACTCAACTTGCAGATAACACTACAAAATCTGAGTTTGTAGAACTCAAAATCTATATGTCAAACTCATAAAACAAAGTTGATAGAACTCAGAACTTAAAGGTGAAACTCAAAAACCTAAGTTGGTAGAACTCAAAATTTCTATGTAACACTCCAAAAACCTAAGTTGGCAGAACTCAAAAATCTTTGTAAACTCAACCACAGTGAATTTAAGTAAGGAAAACTCAAAAAACCAAATGCATCACGTTGCCTAGAAAATGTAAGTTCTGTCAACCTCTATTTTTTTTTCAGTGTAGCACTAATTCACAGCATCAAGGAACTTTAAGATACACTTCTTTCACAGTCAGATTGGTGCAAATTGGTGGCTATATGTCCAGGAGTGTGAAACGGTTCACCACAATTTACAACCAAGACATTCCATGCAGGTTGAGCTTGGATTGGATTCCCTAAAGAGTCTCAACATCTCGCGATCACTTATCGGTGATGGAAACAAAGCCAGGTGGGGTTAAATGTGAAAGCAGTCATTAGGGTGTTGCCATGTTTTGTCATGCAAAGAAGTCAAAGTTACGGTCAGCGAGGATTTCAAAGTTAACAGTGGAGACTGAGTGGTTTACCGGAGAATTAGCCAACCTAGCTAGGCCGGCTAGTGGTAGCCATTCAGAATTTCCCCACTTTCCTTGATGGGCCCTCTTCTGGCCCTCGGCTGGTCCCCTACAGTTCCTTTTTAAACATCTAAAATATTCTTTCCGTCATGATTTTAGGACATTACGATCTAAAGCGCCATCTCCTGGTCAGACCCTGTAATTCAGTGAAAGGGTGGAGGCAGAGTAAAAAAATGCACGCCCAGGAGAAGGTGGGCTTCTATTCGGCTGGTGTTTGACTGGGAAGGGCCATTTTGAATGGCTGCTACTGTAGCACGCTGCAATAAACAGTCTGAGAGGATTTACTGTGGGGGCGCTGAGGATCAGAAGAATTCGATGGACTGTGAGAGATCAAAGTGAAAATCAAGGGCAGGATCCACAATGTAACTTAACGTGGTAGAGGGGCAATTTCCTGGTGGAGATGTAACTGGCAGTGGATCCAGTGGAGCTCAGCTGCTGTGGATTGCAGGAGACCCGATCCAGGTTTGAGAAGTGACTAGAAGAAACCTCATGTTTCTGCCCAAATGCAGTTTTACGGGTCAACACAACAACAATTTGCTCACTGGCCAGGGTCTCTTAGTGTCAATGTGAGGGTGGAGGTTGGTTGAGGACCCAAATGCACAGATGAGGGAGGCAGAGAAGAGTAGTTGCAGGTTTAATAAAATTAAAGGAAACAAACAAAATCCAAGAGCAGAATACTAGAAACCAAAAACCAGGGGAAAACACACATGAGGAGCCAAGCAATAACAGAGCTATAAAACCAGGAACTGCAGAGGTGGTGTATATATGGGGAACAAAACAAAGAATGGTTTGATGGCTGATATGGAGCAGATGTGAATAAATCGAACTAGACGGAAGCCAATGAAAAAAGAACCAGGCACACAGGGACAACAGAGCGTAACTCAAAAACTATAAAACTGCATGAAAATAACACAAAATGGAAAAGAAACCAATGAGCAAGAAAACACAGAATAACATAAATCAAAGTGTAACCGAAAACTTTAAAAAGAAACTCAAACAGAAGTCCACATGGGTAGAACCATATCACCTACATAAAAGGGTTGTCTCCTTGATCGGCTGTATAAAGTCCAATTGTCTTTCACCAATTTAGTAATTTACACTATGGATATCAGCAAAGTTAATTAGTGTGTCTAGCTATACCTAGCTATAAGTCAGGTGTGTCTGTGGGGGCTGCAGGAATCAGTTAAAGGCAGATTTAAAGGTCCTTCTTTGTCAGATTAAGTGGAGGTTTGAAGAAGACCCAAATGCAGAGACCGAACTTGAAGGTGGTTTCTAGCAGATTTAATAACAAAAAGTTGGCAACTGAAACAAAAAAAACCCAAGATAACAAAATAAAGAATTAACAAAATACAGAAGGTCATCAGGAAAAACACTCACAAGGAGCAGAGAACCAGCAAACAGTGACTGAACAGAAGGCGTATAAATGGGAGACTGAACAAAGACCAGGCTAATCAGTAGATTGGGAGCAGGTGTGAACAGAGGAGTCTAGAAGGGAGCTAGGAGAAGGAGACTGACACAAGAGGGCAGCAGACGGCAAACAAGAAATACATAAAAACTATAAAAATATAATCACGAACCACTAGAATAACAACAAAATGGAAATTAAACAAATTAACTAGAAAACACAGAAAGACATGGATCAAAGAACAACTGAACCCCCCCCCCAAAAAACAAAAAAAAAACTTAAGCCCAACCAAAAAGAGAAGAATTATGATACTTTCTTACCAAATCTACAGAAACGCGATAAAAAGGATTCAGGCTCTCAAATCATGTCCCAGACTCTGCATCACACTGATAACAACAAAACACTGCAGATTTGCACCATATAGATTAATGCTCTGAACTTCCAGATCAATGCAGTTTATGACCATGTTTTTTTCCTCCCACACTGTTTACATTTGATCACTGCTGCACCTTAAGGAATAGAAATGTCATGAAAATTCTATAAAAAAGAAATTTGTATTAAAGTGACAATACAATTTGTCTAAGTCTGGGTCAATTTTGCCACTTCTGTGAGACTGTAATTGCAAATGGTTTATGAAAAATGTGAATATGCTGTCATTTGCTCTTCACAAGAAATGAGTCTATAATCTGATAAATCTGGAATATGGGAGATGAAATCCTGAGGAATTAGTGCATATTTTCCTGGGTTTAACAAACACCCAATCCAAATGATGCTATGCCCTGGGGTCCTCTGGTACGGAGGCACGCTCAGTTCCTGAGAATAAGTGGATCTTAGGCTGCCTTTGATTCTGTCTACCTGTCCTATGGTGAAAAATGTTACAAATGCAGAGTATTTATTCCCTTCTATTGAGAGTGGAACCAGTGCGACCCAGTTCATCTGTAAATGGAAATACATGGATGTAACCCCACTTTGCTGAGAAGGAGTTAGATCCATGATGGATGATGGGTGGAGCTGACAGCAGGTGGGAGAAACACCTGTTTGCTGTCAGATTATGAGGAAGAGCGATGTGTCACCTGCTGGGATGCAGCATCCCTGGTCCTCCACAGGTGAGCAACGGGCATCATCTGATCTGAGCAGGCCAGAACCTGATCTACATCCTAAATAATGGGAGCTGGCTCGGAGCTCGTCTGCCTTGCTGTTTGTTTCCTGGATGGGGCCGCCTGTGGAGCTGGTTGACAGTTGCCTTTTGTATCTATGCTTCTTTTTCTATGTCTGCTTCTGTCTCCTTGAACCCCAGTGGGCCTCAGCAGATGGCCGCTCACACTGAGCCTGGTTCTGCTGGAGATTTCTTCCTGTTCAAAGGGAGTTTTTCCTCTCCACTGTCGCTACAAGCATGCTTAATGTGAGGGATTGCTGAAGAGTCAATGAGTCGATGCAATCAGCTGGTTTTCCTTAGATAGAAAACTTTGAATCAATCTGACTGGAGGATCTGGTGAACTGGAAAGTTCCTGAGATGACATGGTGTGAATTGGAGCTATAGAAATAAACTGAATAGAACAGAAATAAGACTCTTTTCCTGGTCTCACATCCTGGGAACTGATGCTGACTCCCTGGAAGAGGTTGGTTTTCTCTGAATGCCGTGGAACCAAATTGCAGATAGTGTTCTGAGTTAGCTGTGTTGCTCTGTGACCTGAACCATCCATGCTAGTCAGGTCTCTCTCCCTCTGTGGTCTGAAGCTGTTCTGCTTGGTGGAACTGCTCACTGCACTATTAAACTTATCCTGCTCCATCATGGTTTCTCTCTTTCTCTTCATCTGACCTTCATCCTGTAAACAGGGGGCCTCCTTTCTACACTCTTCCACCTTCCTAGCTCTGTTTTTGGCCTTCAGAAGCAGTTCTGTTTCTAGCTGTGACTTTCTCTGATACAGCAAGGCAAGCTGACCCAACACATTATTAACCAACAGATCTCTTTTTGGATTTCTAGTTGACTAAACCAGTTACTGAATCTCACTTTCACAAGCCTCTGCTGAGACTATTTATCGCTCTATGCTCTTCTGTGGACAAAGATTAAAGAGATAATTAGAGCTGAGGCTTCCATCTCTACAGAAGCCTCAGATGGTCCCACTGCTACCTGATCCTGTTCCCTAGAAATTCTGTTCACTAGAGGAAGAGGAAGCAGGGAATGTGGCTCACAAGCTACAATCACTAAGTGTGTTAGCACAGCACGCACAAAAGCTGACACTCTCCATTAGCTGTAGGTCTGTTTACCTATTCAGTTCAGTTTATTTCTGATGCTTCAATTCACATCATGTCATCTCAGGTCACTTTATAGAGACAATTCAACCAGATCATCCAGTCAGATTGATTTAAAGTTTTCGAAGGAAAACCAGTTGATTGCATCGACTCATTGAATCTTCAGCAATCCCTCAGACAGGCAGACGAGCTCCGAGCCAGCTCCCATGTCAGAGGATGAAGAGAGCACATCCAGTTAGTCACAGTCAGAGAAACAGGACTACACTGGAAAACAGGCCAAGCTCCAACATCTAGAAAAAAAGGTGTTGATGGCAGCAGCACAGCTGATATTTCTCTCCAGGATGGAGTCACAGCCAAACAGGAACAGACCAGATGAAGCTACTATGAGAAAAAGCAGAGAGAGCAGAACGTTAGAGATTGAACTAATAGATTCTGCAGAGTGGGAGAATAGAGATAGAATGAAGCAGAATGATGAAAAAGGGGTCCCTATGTCCTCCAGCAGTCTAAGCCTATAGCAGCATAACTATAGAGATAGCTCAGGATAACCTGAGCCACTCTAACTAGAAGCTTTATCAAAAAGGAAAGTTTTAAGCCTAGCCTTAAAAGTAGACAGGGTGTCTGCCTCACGGACTAAAACTGGTAGCTTGTTCCACAGGAGAGGAGCCTGATAACTAAAAGATCTGCCTCCCATTCTATTTTTAGAAATTCTAGGAACCACTAGTAAACCTGCAGATTGAGAGCGAAGTGCTCTGTTAGGAACATAAGGAACAATCAGATCTCTGATATCAGATGGAGCTTGGCCATTTAAGGCTTTATATGTGAGAAGGAGGATTTTAAATTCTGTTCTTGATTTAACAGGAAGCCAATGAAGAGAAGCCAGGATAGGAGAGATATGATCTCTCTTTTTCATTTTCATCAGAACTCTGGCTGCAGCATTTTGGATCAGCTGAAGGCTTTTAACTACAGTTTGTGGACTTCCTGATAGTAAAGAATTACAATAGTCCAGCCTTGAAGTAACAAATGCATGGACTAGTTTCTCAGCATCACCCCTGGATAGGAGATTTCTCATTTGTGCAATTCTAGAAATTAATCTGGTCTTAAAAAACTGTCAAATAACAACTAACACACAAAAGGACAAATGAAGTGTTTGGATATCTCTTCTGAAGTGGCAAAGCTGACAGAAGAACTATATAAATAAACTCAGGGTTCAAACCTATTGTCTGAAATCACCACTCTACAATTATACCTTAAATACTATTTGTCCACAATAAAGGAAAAGAGAGAAGACTCAAAGAAGGTATAACTGTAATTCAAAGATCCAACACCAAGGGGAGCGGGGCGCCTTCACCTGTGCTGACACATTCACGCCACCACTGACCTCTATTTATTCCCTGGATTGCTGACTGCCTTGTTAGTGGTACAGGGTGGAGTGAAGCCACCGGCCGCCATATTGGTACTCCCTAGTAATGTAAACAAGCCGTGCACTACAGCATTGAGCAACCATGATGTTCTCACTTTGACACACTGGCTGTTTAACAGCATCACTAGATTGCTGTCACTTATGGTAAATAAACAGTCACATTGCATAGTGAGTACTTAATAACTTTACAGAGCTTCAGTTTCTATACAAGCAAAATCACATAAATTGGCAGAATAACAGGAAACATTAAATTCATATTTTGCTTTCTGCTCATAGTTACAACAAGAATCTGATCATTTGCATATACTATACATACAAGTACAGTGGGGGAAATAAGTATTTGACCCCTTGCTGATTTTGCGGGTTTGCCCACCTACAAAGAATGCAACGATCTATAATTTTAATCATATGTACATTCTAACAGTGAGAGACAGAATCCCAATGAAAATTCCAGAAATTCACATCATATGAATTTATTAAAATTAATAACCATCTGATGAGGAAAAACAAGTATATGACCCCTGGAAAAACAGCATGTTAATATTTTGTAGAAAAGCCATTATTGGCCAGCACAGATGACGGCGTAGTGTGTTACCAACCGTTTCTTTTGTAACTGTGGTCCCAGCTGCCTTCAGTTGATTCATCAGTTCCCCCCTTGTGGTTTTGGGATGATTCCTCACCGTTGGCATGATCAGGGACACCCCACGAGGCCAGATCTTGTGTGGAGGTCCAGACCGAGGGAGGTTGGCGGTGGTGCGGTGCTTCTTCCATTTCCTAATAACTGCACCGACAGTTGAATTTTTCTCTCCAAGTTGCTTTCCGATTCTCTTGTAGCCCATCCCAGCCTTGTGCAGATCAACATGTTGTCCCTGATGTCCGTAGAAAGCTTCTTGGTCTTGCCCATGGTGGTGATGTTGGATGCTGCTTGTTGACAGGTGTCTTTTATACAGGTATCGAGGTGAGGCAGGTGTATTTGATGTAGATAATTGGTTGGGATTGGGGCTGTGTCTTAAAGAAAGACTAACTGGCTTGTAGGAGCCAGAATACTTGCTGTTTGGTAGGGGGTCATATACTTGTTTTTCCTCATCAGATGGTTATCAATTTTCATTAATTCATATGAAGAGATTTTCTGGAATTTTCTTTGGGATTCTGTCTCTCACTGTTAAAATGTACATGTGATACTATAGATAGTTGCATTCTTTGTAAGTGGGCAAACCTGCAAAATCAGCAAGGGGTCAAATTCTTATTTCCCCCACTGTATGTCTGCACACACAAACACATACAATATCCAGTGATTGAATACCTTTAATAATACAACTTACTCATGTAGTCTCAATTCACATTCAAATACACAAATATATGTTTTTTCGTCAATATGACATGTAATATATTTCTTTTTCACATGAGAAATACAGAAACACTTAAAAAACGACAGCATAATCCACTTGATAAAGAATTACTACATTGACATTTCACAGTGAATTACTTTCTAATTCCTCTACTTTCTATTTTCTATCAATGTCAATGGCTGACAGTCAATGTCTTCCAGTTTTCTTGGTTAGTTCATCCACTGAATGGGGAATGACCTGTGAAACGTCTTCACACAGCCGGCAAACTGCATATAATACATACATATCATTTCCATTTGATCGTTTTCTTTAAAATCTTTACTAATAGTTCATTTTTTTCTCTGCATCTTCAGGGAAGGCTTAAGGATGGCCAAAGGATTTGTGGATATGTCAGAGGAAGACAGCAGCGGTCATGGAGGAGGAAGGCACAGCAGAGCCATCTTTTGTGGACGTTGATAAGGGCCTGACCCTCACCGGCGTGACCTTCCTCTGCCTGCTGCTGATAGCAATGATCATACGCTGCGCCAAGGTCATCATGGACCCTTACAGCGCCATTCCCACCTCCACATGGGAAGAGCAGCACTTGGACGACTAATACTTTCACCCACACAAACAGTTTGCAGATCATGTGTTCCCACTGGACAAACCCAGCAGGGTCTTCCCCCAGCAGGAAGCAGGGATCCTCTTTCCATTGGTTTTGGGATCTCTATCTATTTCATCTGCTAGATTCAAAATGTAAACTGCAATTCACTCTGTGTGCAACAGAAAAGGAGCACACAGTTGATTATTAGGAGCTTAACTTTTTTCCTTCACGCAGGCAGCACCAAAATGCCATGTGCACATGTGCAGAGCCTCACAGCTCGTAAAGTCACAGAGCTCTTCTCAGTCATCACATAAACCAGTCAGCATAACATTGTCAGGACAGTTCTTCACATGTCAGTGTCCTGTGACCTACTGTAGGGCCTTCCAAAAAAGTAAAAACCAACCACTGGACTTTGTTTCCAAGTTTGAAGACGTTTCTCTTCCATCCAGGAAGCTTTTTCAATTCCAAATGTCAGAAATAGCATTAGGTTCCAGGTTTTATCCTGCAGCCCAACAAAGCCTGGTTTTAGTTTAGAAAACATGCAAATAGAAACGGATGAACTGGTCCCCCCCTTTGCAATGGGGGTTGTTTGGCTTCTTTGTTAGCCTGCAATGCCCCATACCTGTCTATGTCTCTGAAAGGGGGGTCGTTAGAGGGAATTGTTGGCCTGGCTGAATAGGCAATATCTTGTGTTCTCCTGTAAAGGGGTTGGAGCTGCGATGATAGCGGGAAGGAATCAACTCTATCGCTGCATTGGAGGTTATTGAAAGCTGAAATCTGCCCCCCCCCCCACCATGTTTAAGGTTGGTACATTAGGGCCGTTTTACAGTTTTAAACATTGGCCTTCTAATTTAACACTGATGTATGCATAGAAAGAAATACACAACATAAAAGTACCAGGCATTAACTTTATTACTGGATGGAGAAAATCCATCACGTTTCACACATTCAGTGAGTAAAAAAACGCACAAGGAGCACAAACTGAGAGCTAAACTTTACCCTGGATGTAACCAAGTATATCTGAGAAATGCCAGCTGACGTTTCACCAAAGGAAGGAATGTTTGTTGGAACTCTATGGCTTCTTTTCATAGTCGTTTGAAACCTGCATCAGAGTCAACATCAGTTCACAGATGGTCTAAAGTTCTACGTATGAGAACACTGCGGTTCCTCTATTATTCCCCGCAACAGTTTGTCAAAAACACTCCTGCCATGAGTGACAGGAAGCAGCCTGGACTTATGGAGGCGGTGCAGATCAAGGATGGAAGTGGAGCGAGGAAATTTCCTTTTTTCCCAAACAACTGATGGGTTAAAACAGCCGCAGAAAACAGACTCTGAACAGGAAACACATCAGGTCTGCTTCTGACAAACGCATTTGTCTGATAACAGAAGAACATAACAGCCATTACGGCATACCGTTAAATAGACACTATGAACATTATTGATATACTTTCAGTGAAATTATTATGAGCTTGCTGTCCTGGGGGATTTTTGAAAATGAGCCAAAATGCAGACCAGAAATAAGGAAGATTCTAGTGGCAGTAATGACTTAATCACAGCGAAAACAAAATGATTTTTACAAGAACAAACCCAATAAGAACTACCAGGAGCACAACGGAAAAACCAGCGGATTGCAATCAACAACAAGAAGCTTAAACACTGAGCAGAAATGAAGGCAAGCGAAGCTAATCAGAGCACCAGTGAGCTGCTGAGGGACAGTAAAGAACGGAGAGGAAGGAAGGAGACCAGAGAACGCTGAGGAAGAATGACCACGTTACAAACCAAAGGAAAAAAGACCAAATGAGACTCAAAATGGAAAAACGACAAACACCAGACAGGGAATAAAATATACAATTAACTGATTATAGAAAGAATCCACAAACAACCCACAACCCAACTATATATGGCAAGACATAAATGGCAATAATGATAGGAGCACAAAAACTGGTTGATTATGAGAGACGTTCTAAAATTATTATTAGTAATAAACCCTTACTTTAAAACACTTTACTTTTGATCGAGATGAAGTTGGGGATTAATTAAAGGGGCTCAGCACAGCTTTTCACCCCCGTATTATTTTACCTGAGATGATTCAATGTAATTTATAGCATTGATGCTCAGAGTGGGCTGCTATATGTAACTAGAGAGGGTCTGATGAGTCATGTGACCAAAAGCACCAATCTAGGTCACACAAGTCCTGGGCCCAATCATCCAAATCCACTGCTAAACCTTATAGTCATAGTTCATTTTATAGTGAATGCGGAACTGTACGGGGAGCCAGTGGAGCTGTAGGAGGACCGGAGTGATGTGGTGGATAGAGGGAGTTCTGGTTATGATGCGAGCAGCTGAGTTCTGGACCAGTTGTAGCTTGTGGAGTGATTTCTGAGGAAGTCCAAAGAGGAGGGAGTTGCAGTAATCTAATGGGGAGGTGACAAGGCTGTGCACAAGTATGGCAGTAGTGTGTGGGGTAAGGGAGGGATGGAGGCGGTTGATGTTTCTTAAGTGGAAGTAGGCAGAACGGGTAATGTTATTTATATGGGATTGGAAAGATAGTGTGCTATCGAGGATGACACCCAGACTCTTAACCTGGGGGGAGGGGGAGATGGAGGAACTATCAATAGTAACTTGGAAACTGTCGGTTTTGGAAAGAGTTGATTTGGTGCCACTGTTTACTGTTTAATTGAAGGAAGCTGTTGGTGAACCAGGCTTTTATTTCACAGATGCAATTTGTGAGGGAGGCGGGCGGAAGAGAGGACAATGGTTGCTTGGTTAGGTAGAGCTGGCATAGCATCGGCATAGCAATGGAAGTGGATGTTAAATTTATGGAAGACTATTGCCAAGGGGAAGGAGGTAGATGATGAAGAGCAGGGGCCCCAGGACAGAGCCCTGGGGCACACCTGAGGTGACGGGGGAAGGGTGGATTTGAGGGTCTTCATGTACTGAGTGCAGTCAGTAAAGTAGGAAATAAACCAGGTCAAAGGAGTGTTAGTGATGCCTGCTGAGGAGGGTGGTGTGACAGATGGTGTCAAAGGTTGCACTCAGGTGGAGGAGGATGAGGATGGTGAGCAATCCAGAATCAGATGCCATGAGGAGGTCATTGGTCAATTGGTGATTCTTGTGTTTTGCAACTGGCGCCACAGAGCTACAGCCACGCACATGGGGTGTCTCTGAGTTGCCTTAGCAATGACACCATTGGGCCAAAGGGAGCTGAACCTTGTAGGGCTTTGTTTGTTGTAAGGCAACAGAACAGGAATCCATCCACCCAATCAGAAATATTTAGGATTGAACCTTTCCATGATTTCACAGCCTGCTGGTCCAAACTGCTCCGTTATCAGATTCCACTGAGCTGACTGCAGTATTACCAGTTTATTTCAGGATATGCTATAAGGCAAAACAATTTCATCTTAACCTTTTTTATGTGCTTCATCCAAACTTTTCTATTTTCCTTTGTTCTAGAGTCTCATCCTGACACAAAGTTTATCACCATTCAACACTAAACGCCCCAAAGGTCCCACAGCTCATTTAAAGCTCAGAACAAACTGAAAACATGTTAATGTTTAACCATCTGCAGAGCTAACAGAAGAAGGCTCGGTCTATGTTTGCATATCTTACCTTTAATATATTTCACCTTGCTTCCCAAACTTGTAATGAAGTACAAATAATTCATTACAAGTAATTATTTTAAAAACTTTAATTTAAGCTAATTTTCATTATGGCCTGTTGGTATAAAAAAAAACATCAAAATTATATAGCTTGCACAAATGAAATAGTTTTTCAAGATGATGCAAAGTTAAATGTGACTCTGTTACCATTAATTATAAAACTAAGAAACTGTAGTTTAAGGAAGTGATCATCCAGAATGGTAGAAAAATGTCACTTTAATAGAGTAGAGCAGTAAAGTTTCTGGCCTTAACAGTTTTTCCTGCATTACTTTTACTTTTATACTTTAAGTAGTTTTAAAAATGCTACTTTTACACTTTTACTGGAATAAAAAAGCTGAATTTGATCCTTTAACTTCTATAAAAGTGTTTTTAAACAGTAGGATGTAAAGGTTTGGAAAGCCTGTCTGTGGGATGTGGCGGTGGAGCAGCGGTGGAGCAGCGGTGGAGCAGTGGTTACGCGTGTGAGCAGAGGCTTTGGTCCTTAACGTGACGGTCACAGGTTCAAGTCCTTTCACCACATGTGTTCCCCCTCCCACCAATAAATAAATTAAGACTACTGGTGCCAGAAAAAAAAGCTTTAAAAAAAGGAGGCCCATCTGTCTGCTGATGTTGATCATTTTGCAGCAATCTCCTCATGTATGAAACAAACATGAGCAAGCACATCATGTTGGCTCTATGTCTGGGTGAAACATTCCCAAAGATGGATGCATAGAATGGTTTAAACCCAGTTTCTGGTTCCGTCTCTCTCCTTTAGAAAGAACGAAAGCACAACGAAGGCTCAGCTGGAGGAACAGTTCGATTAAACGGGCTTATTTTCTAAGGCTTGCTATACAAACTCCCAAAGTCTCAAGGCACAGTTTAAAAGACGTTCATTTCTGTACAGTATGTCAGAATGTCACTGTATGCATTTTACTGTAAAGCACATATGCAAATTTTATATTTTTTCTAAAAACTCTGTTATTGACTTGCTTCTAAACTTGACGGTGTCTTTGTGGAAACTCTGAACCCTTTACATTTGCATGGTGACCAGCAGATCAGTGAAGCCTCCATGTCCGCGTTTCACTACCAACCAAATGAGTTTGTGTCACAGAAAAAAAAAAAAAAAAAAATAAATTTTTGCCCTTTTTTCCCCACTAAACAGCTTAAATAATGCAGTAGGACAAATAGCGCTACATCTATTTTATTTTATTTTTCAGTTAAATTATCTTTTAGTCTGGATTTAGATGACGTGTCTGTGAAAGTCCATCATGCACAGCCTGTGACCCCGTCTGCTCTGCAGTCTGAGGTGTGATACCTGCTGTGGAAGCAAAGTCACAGGAAACAGCGTCTAAACGATCCTCAATTTTTCTCTGGTTCTTTAGTGTCAGAGTTTGCATTTAATGTTTAAAGCCAGGAGAAAACAACATAGCTGCATCCTGCTAGCATGCAACAACGTGTTTAAATATAAAGAGAGAACAGAACAATATTTAAGACATAAGTAATGATATTTTCTTGGATTTTACAGTCATTTGCTGTAGTTTTATAACTCAGCTGTGTTCTTTCATTTTGCCTTACACAGCAGGTACTTTAGAGTGAAAAGTGCCATTCTGATTTTGATCATGCTTAAAACAGTCTGCATATTCAGCATTTATATGTATTAAAAACTTGCATTTGCATGTTCTGAAGTGCCTTTTAATCCTAATCTGCTTGGTTTCCAATAAGAAGAATCCTGAGTAACATATTTTTGCTGTAACTGTGTTGGATAAATAAACCTTGAACTGGACAATAAAATTATTTACGTCTTAACATAATTTATTAGGATCTTTTCTCATTCAGCATGAAAGCAAACAGAAGAAAAGCTGCTGCCTGTTATCTGATTATTGTTTATTGTGCATAACTAGGAGATCTAGCACTACAAAAAGAATAATGCAGCAGAATATTTTCACAAAAACGTGTGGCAGTATAGAGTAAGAGGCAGATCTACAATTGAGGTCTTGCTTTGATTGGTTCTTTACACCAGCTGGCTTCCTTGGTTCTGCTGACATGCTACCCCTCTGACTTCAGGCATTGGTTGTTCTGTTGGCAGTGGTGGCCTCTGGATGTATCCAAGTTTTTGTCACCATTGTGACACCCTGTCTACTTTTAAGGCTAGGCTTAAAACTTTCCTTTTTGATAAAGCTTCTAGTTACAGTGGCTCAGGTTATCCTGAGCTATCTCTATAGTTATGCTGCTATAGGCTTAGACTGCTGGAGGACATAGGGACCCCTTTTTCCTCATTCTGCTTCATTCTATCTCTATTCTCCCACTCTGCAGAATCTGTTAGTTCAATCTCTAACGTTCTGCTCTCTCTGCTTTTTCTCATAGTAGCTTCATCTGGTCTGTTCCTGTTTGGCTGTGACTCCATCCTGGATAGAAATATCAGCTGTGCTGCTGCCATCAACACCTTTGTTTCTAGATGTTGGAGCTTGGCCTGTTTTCCAGTGTAGTCCTGTTTCTCTGACTGTGACTAACTGGATGTGCTCTCTTCGTTCTCTGACATGGGAGCTGGCTCGGAGCTCGTCTGCCTGGCTGTGTGTTTCCTGGACGGGGCCGCCTGTGAAGCTGGTTGACAGTTGCCTTTTGTATCTATGCTTCTTTTTTTATGTCTGCTTCTGTCTCCTTGAACCCCAGTGGGCCTCAGCAGATGGACGCTCACACTGAGCCTGGTTCTGCTGGAGGTTTCTTCCTGTTCAAAGGGAGTTTTTCCTCTCCACTGTCGCTACAAGCATGCTTAGTGTGAGGGATTGCTGAAAAGTCAAACTAAATCCAGACTAATATTGTTGCCCAAAGCTCATCCAGGAGGATGATGTCCTTCACAGCCATGACTTGATGCAATGAGATGGTTTTCCTAGATTGAAACCTTTAACCAATCTGATTCTCTCTGTAAAGTGTCTTGAGTTGACTTGTATTGTGAATTGGCGCTGTATAATAAACAGAGATGGCACTGAGCTGCTGGTAATCTTCTAAACTACCTTCATTTAATCTTTCCTGTGCTTGTCGATCTGATTTTCCTCATCCTAAAATAGGTCCAGACTGCAGTGAGGAGATGTACAGAAAGGATCATCTAGGATACCATTAGTTCTATCCAGAACTTCTACAGGTTTATGGATAAGAAAAAAGCATGTTTGCAAACCCCACTTATCCTTTAGCCAAACCATCTGGATTTTACCATCAGGTTGATGCTACAGAGTTCTTTTAGCGACAATCAACCAACAGAGGGAGACAGTTTGTTCTGATTAACCTAATGAACACTTAACAACCATTGTACCAGAAATAAGACAAATTTAATCTTTCTTTAGCGGAAACATGAATACATACATGTTTGCAAGAATAATATTCAATTTCCTGTTGTTTTTTTAAAATATATTTTTATAGTAAAGTTTCTTTGTTTTGAGGAAACTCATATTCTCTGATAAATTAACCAACTTGGTGATTATCCATCAATTGATTATAAACTATTTTTCATAAGCATCATGAACCTGTAAGGTAGCAGCAGCATGGGATGGGCTAAAAGGTGCTGATATCTTGAAGGATGAAAGGAAAGCCAGAATACACAACAAATACTGCTGCTCTCTGTCACGTGTTTCTTTATTTGTTCCAGAAAATTATAACAGAATGTTTCAATGACTGAGGGCTGGGAGGATGGTTCCTCTGCAGAGTCCAAAACCCACTCTGTATCCGTCTCCTTGGCAGTGGCCTGAGGAGAAGATGTAATCAGACATTAGTACAACATATCTTTACTTTATCTCATCATCATTAAACATCATGCTCATTTGATTAGAATACTGTTAAAAAGTTTCTCTATTTTCAACTTGTGTAGTACAGTTAATGTACACACATATTTAGTCAGGAGAAGATCAGATCAGCTCTGTTAACTTCTACATTTACTTCATCTGAAGGATATATTTTTTCTTTTACATCAGAATATCAAACCTTTGATAATGACTTCATCTCCATCCTGTAAGAATGTTCTGTTTTTTCCTTCTCCAACATCAATGGTCTTGGATCCTCTCCAGGACAGCTCCAGCATGGAACCAAAACTATTTGGATTCTGTCAAAATGAAAGAGATTTGGATTTTTCTGTGCATGATCATAGAATGCTTGTGGTCAGAAAATGTAGATTTATCTTATTTCATATACTGCTTTATGCTATTTACTGACTATAAAGTTTTCACTCAGCTTGTTTCACCTGCAAGGCCACACAATGCCTGAGTGAGGGGGTTTGTAGACCAGACATACTTCTTCCCATAAAAAGCCAGATTCTTTCTCCAGGTTTATTCATAACATCTTACTGTTTAACCAAAGTGTCTGTAATTGTTTTGACTCAGACTACTTTCCTTTATAGTAAGTAAGGAGGAACGAACGCTGCTCAGATCAGAACAGGGCTGATTACCGTCCAATAAGGGCCGTATGAGGAACTGTTTGCACTTTGGCAATATAAAATAAAATAATAGTGCCGACTGAGTGAAATCCATCCATCTCTGTTTATTTAACTGGAGTAAATATTTGGATACTTTTTCCCCACTGCAATGCTCTGCTGATTTTGGACTTTAATGAGGTTTAAATGGTCATAACTATCCTCCTTAGGTCATTTTAAAAGTAAACGATTGGCTTTATAGGAGAGTTACCTCCAGTCGAGTTTTGCATCATTGGCTGGTGGGTTCTGACTGAAACTGAACTTTTACAACATCAATTTCCCTTTAATAAAATATGTAATAAGTACTGTCTGAAGAAACCGAAACTGCCATGACAATATTCCAAAAAAAGTTAAAATCAATCCACTGGACTTTGTTTCCAAGTCTGAAGACGTTTCTCTTCCATCCAGGAAGCTTTTTCAATTCAAAATGTCAGAAATAGCGTTTAGTTCCAGGTTTTATCCAGCAGCCCAACAAAGCCTGGTTTTAGTTTAGAAAACATGCAAATAGAAACGGATTAACGGGTCCCCCCCTTTGGAATGGGGGTCGTTTAGCTTCTTTGTTAGCCTGCAATGCCCCATACCTGTCTATGTCTCTGAAAGGGGGGTTGTTAGAGGGAATTGCCCCCCCCCCCCCCCCCCCCCCCCGTTTAAGGTTGGTTTTTCTTTCTTAACATAGATGGTTTCCTTCACGCCCCTCTCAAACCACCTGTCTTCTTTGTCCACAATGTGAACATTCTGGTCCTCCAAAGAATGTCCTTTGTCCATCAGGTGTAGATGTAGCGCAGAGTCTAGTCCAGAGGAGGGCGCTCTTCTGTGTTGGGCCATGCGTCTGTGGAGAGGTTGTTTGGTTTCTCCAACATAAAGATCAGAGCATTCTGATCTCATTCTGATCTCACGTTGCATTTAACCCCTCCACTTGGGGAGCAGTGGGCTGCCATTGTGCGACACCCCCTTTGGAATGGGGGTCGTTTATCTTCTTTGTTAGCCTGCAATGCCCCATACCTGTCTATGCAGGGTGGGGTTAAGGGTCTTGCTCAGGGACCCAGAGTGGCAGTCTGTGGGAGTGGGGTGTGATCGAAGAACCTCTAGGATCCAGGCTCTATGCCCTAACCTATAGGCCGCCACTGCCTCATATTTATGTACAAAAACATTTGTCATTATTTTTGTTGTCTGTTAGTTGCTTTGTATTTTCACTAAATATGGTTTGCAGATCAAATTTCCAAGCTTTCTCCCAGCATTATAAGAGCAGTGTATTTTTGATGCTCTTGTAGCTCTAGGTTCCACATAAACCTCCTTAAAGCAGGATTGTGTTCTTTCATGTATTTTTCACATGTTGTGGTTCAGTGCATATCAAAACAGTGAGTTAGTAGTGAGCCATAGAGGTGCTGTGTGTGCAAACACTCACGGGTCCGCTGATGGTACCAGAAGCCAGCAGGTCTCCTGGTCTGACATTGCAGCCATTAACTGTGTGATGGGTGAGCTGCTGCTTCATTGTCCAGTACATGTACTTCATGCAAAGAGAGAAAGAATTATTAAGCTCATATAAAAAACTGTTTTTAATCACCAATATAAAACTTAAATATCAGATCTACCATAGATCCGCTCTCCTATTCTTACAAAGTTTTCTGTTTAAGAAACTGCTTAGTTTGCAGCGTGTTTACCTGAAGAAAACAGCTAACTGAAATGAAACTGGAATGATGAGAATTTTCTAGAATTTTGTTCCCTTTTTAAAACGAGTCAAACTGATTGATTTGAAAATAAAGGGAAATATTTCCAGGGAGGATGGAGGAAGGAGGGTGGAGGCAGGAGCGATGGATGATGGAGGATAGAGGACGGAGGAAGGAGGACTGAGGAAGGAGGGTGGAGGAAGGAGGAAGAAGGATGAGGAAGGAGGATGAAGGACGGAGGAAGGAGGGTGGAGGAAGGAGGAAGAAGGATGGAGGATGAATGAAGGACGTGGGAGGAAGGAGGGTGGAGGAAGGTCTGTGGCATGGTTGCTTCCGATGTTTCTCAGATTGGCCCAATAATCGAACACGGTGCCACCTTCACCATTAGCTGTGTTGAATCTTTCCTGAGAATAAAATTAGCCTCCAACAAGTTTTTCAGCAGAGGTCAGCTGAAGGTCGGATGATGCCGGATAATATCCGTCCCTTTTAAACCCAGAACATACAAAGATGGATGTCCTGATGCACATTCAGGACGTAAAAAAACTTTTATCCAGGAGACTATAGAAAATGCAATAACCCTTTGATTCCTGCATGTGAGATAACCAGGCGCCAGAGGCAACCTCATATGGATGGACCAATCAGAGGCAGCTTGATGTGGATGGACCAATCAGAGGCAACCTCATGTGGATGGACCAATCAGAGGCAACCTCATGTGGATGGACCAATCAGAGGCAACCTCATGTGGATGGACCAATCAGAGGCTCCCTGATGTGGATGGACCAATCAGAGGCAACCTGATATGGATGGACCAATCAGAGGCAACTTCATATGGATGGACCAATCAAAGGCAACCTCATATGGATGGACCAATCAGGGCATAGTGGGAACTGGGCAGGTATTACCAGCACAGAGTCTGGTCATTCAGTTTATTCTACCAAAGAATCAGCTCTAACATGTCTACATCTACAAAAACAACTTTTTAGATTAATTTTATTTGTTTCACATTTACTCCAACAGACTTGCTCACTTTTAAGTCATGTTGGACGAGATAGATATCATATTAAAATAAAAAAATAAAAAAATTTCATTTGAGATTAAAGTCAGAATTCTGAGATTAAACTCCGATTTCTCAGAAAAAGTCAGATTTCTTAGATTGAAATCAGATTTCAGAGAAAAATTCTTATTTCTGAGATAAAAGATAGAATTCTGAGAAACAATTCTGACTTTTATTCATCTTAAGTAAAATAAATATAATAAAAAAATCAGTTAACTTTTTTCCATACATATTTTCAGAAAGAAAGGTTACATCAAATAATCAGCATGTTTACAGTGGATCTGATGCTACTCTTAAAGTTTTGTTCTTACTTTAAAATTTGAGGTGCAGATGTTTACAGCCTCTGACATGTCCTGGCCTTAAAGAAAGAAAAAGAGGAAACGACGTCAAAGACAATTGATGTTAATTGCATAGAAACACACACAGACATACATGTTTTCTGGATTACATGCTGTGAACCTGGGAGGATTTTTACTGATATGTTTTCCTTTTTGGACCCTCATCATGCATCACTGAAAGCAGACTGGGATGCTCGGTGTCAGCCACATGGAGAGGACATCAACGCAATGACTGAGTGTAACTGACTACCTCACTTCCTGTGTAGATGAAACCATCCCTACTAGGGATGGAACGGTTTATGAAAACCGTCCGAACCGTTCGGTTCGACTGTCTCGGTTCGATTCGCATGTGTTTCGTTCGGTTCATGCGCTGCTCCTTTTTCTCATAGGCGAAGCGATTACACTCCAGGGCAGAAGGTGGAGGTACTGCGACCAAAGCCAACCACCAGTAGTAAACAAGAAGAAGAAGAAGCGAAGCAGCGTAGTCGGGTGTAGCTGAAAAAAATCAGTTGTTGTGGAGAATTGTGTGGGTATGGGGAGTGGGAAAGAACAGGAGTTTGATAATTTCTGTTTTTAAGGCTTGGGAGAAAACACCCAACATTAGGGATGTGTTTATGATTGGAATCAGATTACACTCTAGAACAGGAAAAAATCTCTTAAAAGGGAAACACCGTTTTTTTTTTACATTGGGCCCTTGATTTTACGTTATTAGCCCGGGCCACAGGCGGCCACGCTCTACCCCTTCTATTCATTCTAGCTAATCTGAATCGTTCAATTCCATTTGGAGAGCGAGATCATCTGTGGTAGCAGCACTAGACATCTTCCAGGCATGTGAGGAAAACTAGCAGCAGTTCAGTGGACAGGATGAATCAATGGTAGCCGGCGCACGCGGATGACGTCATACACACTCCGCTTTGTTTAAAAAAAATATAAATATAAAAAATCTAACGGCGGATGTCTGGGGGACAGTGATTGGCCTCCATGTTCTGAATGCTGGCGTACCATAAAGAATAAATGATGAACAGTTTAGTTTGTACCTTCAAGTCGTTGCCCATAGGAAGACGTTACTTGGATATAACCTAACGGAATATCTTCAGAACGGCTCCAAATGACACTAAACTCATATGGGGGAGTAGAACATGATGGAATAACGGAAAATCAAGGGACCAATAGGAAAAAAAAGAAACGGTGTTCCTCTTTAAGGAGACCTGTGTTTAAAACATCAAGAAAGCAGGAAGAGGAGATTAGCTGCTGAACAGTCTGTTCTAAACTTTTGCAGTTTATTAAGCAGAATTTGGACATTTTTGACAGACAGACAGCCAGACAGATAGGATGTGTATAATTGGGTGTGTATGGTACCCTTTAGTGACACAAACAGGTTAATATTGAAGGTGTAGGCATCATCATGTCGAAGATATGGGAGAGGTTCAGGATCCTGTAAAACAAAACAAAACATAGAAACATGAGATAATCAAACAGTAATATAGTTTGTATAAATTACTATGATTAATGAGGTGTCCATAAATGTTGAAGTCATTGGTTAAACATGTTCCTGATGCATTATAAAATATCATTCTGATTTGTTGAAAAACTGTTTTTTTATGATTGTAGTAAGAACCGAATGTTTACTTCAATTAAATCTTTACAAATCATTCATGCAGTCAAAGATGTTTGAGCATAACCTTTCGAATATGAGCCTTTTTTTGATGCATCTCTGCTCCAACACACCTGAATCTAAAGGTTAAATAAACTCCTGGCATGTCAGCCTGTTAAGTAGAGACCTGGACATCAATCATTCCTTTGTTTCAGGTGTGTTAGAGCAGGTACGCCATCAACAACTGCAGAACAGTGGAACTCAAGGACTCTAGAAGATCGGGATATGAATGTTTTCAATAAGTTTCAACACTTTCACTGACCTGTATGGGATTAGGCTCTGCAAAAGGCAAGAGTGCTTCCATTGGAACAACCCAGGGTGAGATGGTTGTTCCAAAATTCTTCCCTAAGAAAGGTCCAAGAGGAACATACTCCCAAGCCTGGATATCTCTAGCTGCAAAATAGAAAAAGCACATTCATAGGACTTTAATAATACGCAGAGGGATAAACTCTACCTGATCATCATCTCCTGATCTTTGCAAACAGCACAACACATTTTTTGGAGCATTTTTCCCTCTAAAATACTGATGATGTTAGGAGGCATTTCTTCATAGATCTATTCATTATGTACATTTTCTTCTTACCTGCTGATGGTTGAAATAAAATGATAGCTGTTTTAAGACATAAATGCTCATTTTTGTGTAAAATAAAACCCCACATATAAAGTTCCATC
Organism: Cyprinodon tularosa; assembly: GCF_016077235.1. Classification (NCBI taxonomy): domain Eukaryota; kingdom Metazoa; phylum Chordata; class Actinopteri; order Cyprinodontiformes; family Cyprinodontidae; genus Cyprinodon; species Cyprinodon tularosa. The sequence goes on along the minus strand of NW_024039233.1, from coordinate 77,335 downwards.
TTTTTTCTGAATGATGATAAGGACAATGAAACTAAAATCTACACACCATCACTGTTTTTACACTGGAAAAAATCTAAATCTACATAGGTAATTTTTTTCTTAAAATAAGTGCATTTTTTCTTGAATTTAGGGGGTAATTGAGACACTCTGCCAATGAATAAGACAATTCACATTTAAAATAAGAAAAAACAAATTCATTGTCTTATTTCTAGTGCATATTATCTAATTATCTTATTTTAAGAGTAAATATCCTCATCCCATTGGCAATTAATCTTATTTACCTACTCAAATTAAGGGTAAATACATTTCATTTAAGACATTTTGACTTATTTCTAGATCGTTTTTGCAGTGAACCTCTAACAGTGTGTTATGTGTTTTGCATTATTTAAAAAAGTGAAATATCGTTATGGGGCTGATGACTGACTTAAGTTTTTGATTCCATTCTCCTGCCCATCTCCGCCCAGTTCCTTATCACCACTCATCTGATCCAACAGCTCCAGTTTCTGTTTAACATGCATGTCTCCAGTAATCAGTGCCAGAATATTCTAGCCTTTGGTGAGCCTTCTAGTAAGTATTAGTGTTTCTGATTGCCTGATCCTGACCCGTTCTGCCTTTGGACTCTGAGCCTGCCTGTTCTGGTTCTGATCTGTTTGCCTGACATGTCTTCAGGCAAGAAGTCTTCGAGTCATGGGGACTACACAGCTATTGACACACTGGTGTCAACAAGCTACACTGTAGGCACAGCTGCCCCGGGGCATAAAGGCAGAAGTGAGACTGCTTTAGACTGGAATCAGTGGGCCCTCTGACAAACATCAACACGCAGCGCGGGTGAAGTGTCTCAACCAAGGACACATTGACTGAGGCTGAAAGAGCTGGGGTTCAAACTTGCATTCCTCCTGTTGCAGGACAAACTACTGCATCCTATGTCACCTCAAAGCCAACATTAAGACACACAAGAGTCATTGGCATACAAACACTCCTGCTTCTGCTCTATACTCCTAGATGCAGGTGCAAATGCCCCGGGGGGCAGCAGGCGACCAGCCCCAGGAACCAGGAGGTAGAACACTACAGCAACCAGGTCTGACAAGGGCAGAGCTCTACCCAAACCTGAATGACCCCCGTCCAGATCCCAGCAATGACCATATCCAGAGACGGACCAAGTCCACACTAGAGCCAACTAAAGCAACACTTTCATTTAACAGTCCTGCCCCCGCCAAGATTTCTGGTTCAATTCCAGGAACCCCTTGTCCCATCCAGGAACCTCCATGTAATTTAGATTTATTTCAGATTGATCACAGATTAATAAGATCATCGGTTTAATTTATTTTGTCCTACAAGGCTGCAACAGTAGAGTGTTAGTTAAAAAAACAATTCCATTCCAAAAAGGTATTTTGGAAATTTAAAAAGAGGATTTAGTTTATTGCAAGGAGGTGTGGCAGCCATATTTCAGTCCATTTTTTGATTAGTCCAAGGACATTTAATTGCAGTGCCCTGCCACAGCTTGTTTGTTGTTTTTTCCGTTGACCACCAGAGTCTCACTCTCAGCTTATAGATTAGTTCTTTTACTCGTTATCAAATTTAGTGCTACATACAGACAGAGTCATTACAATAGGGGATTGAAACATTCCTATTAATACTGAAAATTAGCTTTCTGAGCTAGTGTTGTGCTGACATAGGCTTAAGCTATTGGAAGACATAAAAACCACACTTCATTCTCTATTGTTCTGTGTTTCATCCTCATAGCTACGTCTGTCTTAGAGCTCTGTTAAGCTTTGATTAGCTACTGTTGTAAACAATGTCCTGTTAAACTCCATCCTGTCTTTCTCTTCTGGACATACAGTTGTGCTCATAAGTTTACAAACCTGGGTGGAAGTTTTAATTTCTTGACCATTTTTTAGAGAATATGAATGAAATAAGAACAATTTAAACTAATGATTTGCGGTTGTGTGAAGCCATTTATTGTCAAAGAACAATGTTTACTCTGTTTAAGTCTTACATTGATAAAACACTTCTTACCACTCCAGTCATTCATGAGCACCATCCCAAAGATGTGTTCATGGGCCTTGCTGATTGGAATGGGCTCCCCGAGCTGATTGCCTCCTCCAACAAAGAAAGCCTGTTATAGAAAGAAAGACAGATAACATTGATGAACATTCACATGTCAAACACAATGATTATTTATCCATCCATCCATTTTCCATCACGCTCATCCCAAGAGGGGTGGGTGAGGGGTGTTGGTGCCTATCTCCAGCTGTCTAGGGGCAAGAGGCGGGGTCCACCCTGGACAGGTCTCCAGTCCATCGCAGGGCAACACAGAGACAAACAACCATTCACACTCACGCCTAAGGTGAATCTAGAGAAGCCAGTTAACCTAACAGTCATGTTTTTGGACTGTGGGAGGAAGCTAGAGTACCCGGAGAGAACCCACGCATGAACAGGGAGAACATGCAAACTCCAGAAAGACCTCGGGAATCAAACCAAGAACTTTCTTGCTGCACGGCAGCAGTGCCGAGCAGCCACCTGATTAATAATGTCAAAGGATATTCCCTTTACATTCACGTAACAGGTTGGTTGTTCATCCAGTAAAATGAGACTAATTTCATAAAATAAATAATGTGATATAACAAATAATCACCATCTCAAGCTCAATGTCCAGTTGCTTGGAGGGGCCAAACACAGGAGGCTTAGCTGGAAGAAAGAAAAAAGGTTAATGTAGTAAATGTAACAAGTCTGTTTTATATATATATATATATATTACTGGGGTGCCTATGGATATTATGTTTAAAAAAGGTAAAATTACAAATTCCACAATAATTGTGCTAAACTTGTTGAAAATATTTCAGTTTCACCCAAATGTCCTAAAACTCAAAGTCGCTTTATTTTAGAACAAACTGGAACAAATGTTTGGTAGTTTTACTGCTGCTGTAAGGGATGTTGGAACATTCCTAGAGAACAATGGGCCTCATGCAACAACCGTCCCATCCACAAATTCTTTCTTATTATAATAATAATAATACATTTTATTTAACAGCACCTTCCTGGACACACAAGGCCACTTTACAGAAAATAAAAATAAATAAATATATTCATAAATAAAAAAAATAGAATAAAATAAGAAAAAAAAATACCAAAAATACAAATACAGGAACATAAAAACAGTTATGGATAGGGAAAAGAGCAGCGTATTCACAAATAAGCGAGCTGGAACAGACGGGTTTTGAGTCTGGCTTTGAATAAGGGGAGAGAGTCAATACTGCGGAGGTCGGGAGGAAGGGAGTTCCAGAGCTGGAGGAGGTGACAATGTGAAGGAGTTCTAACAGATATGGAGGAGCAAGGTTATGGATGGCTTTGAAAGTATAGAGAAGGATTTTAAATTGTATTCTGAATTGAACTGGGAGCCAATGGAGTTGGTGAAGGACAGGGGAAATATGATGGAAGGAGGGGGTTCTTGTGATGGCACGAGCAGCTGAGTTCTGAAGAAGTTGGAGTTTATGGAGAGATTTATGTGGGAGGCGAAAAGAAGAGAATTACAATAATCAAGACAGGAGGTGATGAGACTGTGAATAAGGACAGAGGCAGTATGAGTGGTGAGGGAGGAACGGAGACGGTTAATGATGCCAAGGTGGAAGTATGCAGTACCCAGACTCTTGACCTGAGGGGAGGGGGAGACCAAGGAGTTGTCAATGGTAGTGAGAATCTTTTGATTTTGGATAGGCTGGATTTAGTGGCAACGAGGAGGAGTTCAGTTTTATCACTGTTAAGTTTAAGGAAGTTTGAGGTGAGCCAGTCTTTAATTTCAAGTAGGCAGTTAGTAAGGGACAGGGGGGGAGTGAGGAAGTGGCCAAGGGGAAGGAGGTAGGTGATGAAGAGGAGGGGGCCAAGAACTGAGCCTTGAGGAACACCAGAAGTGACAGGGGAAGGGTGCGATGTGAAGGATTATGGCCGAATAAACTGAGTGTAGTCGGAAAGATATTTTGCGGAACCAGTCAAGAGGGATGTGAGAGATGCCAAGAGAGGATAATCTATTGAGGAGAATGGGGAGAGAAATGGTATCAAAGGCCGCACTGAGATCGAGAAGGATGACGATGGAGAGGAGTCCAGGGTCAGCAGCTATAAGGAGATTGTTTGTGATTTTTATTAGGGCAGTTTCAGTACTATGAGAGGGGCGAAAACCAGACTGGAAAGGCTCGTAAAGGCTGTTAAGGGTAAGAAAGGTGTTGAGTTGAGCAGACACTATTTTTTCAAGTATTTTAGAGATAAAGGGAAGATTAGAAATGGGACGAAGATTATTAAAGTTAGCGGGATCAGAACCAAGTTTTTTCAGAATCGGGGAGACAGATGCAGTTTTGAAAAGTGAAGGAACAATACCAGAGGAGAGTGAGGAATGAATAATGGAAGTAATGAAGGGGAGGAGGGAGGTAAGACCAGAGCTGTGGGGAGGGGGTCAAGAGAACAGGTAGAGGACTTGGATTTTCGAATAAGGTCAGAAATTTCAGTAGAAGTGGGCAGTAGGAAGGAGGAGAATGACTGGCTACGGGGGAGGGGCGGAGGGGAAGTGGGAGGCAAGGCGGTCATATGTAATTGCTGGTGAATGGAGCTGATTTTTTCATTAAAAAAGGTTAACAAAGAATTACAGGTCTGACTAGAATACGTGTAAGAAGGCAGGGTATCAGGGGGGGTCAAAGGTCTTGTGCATAATAGAAAAGAGAGACTTAGAATTTCCATCATTGGAACAGATAAGGTCAGAATAGTAGTTTGATTTAGTTATGGCTATTAAGTTTGAATATTGAAGAAGATGAGTTTTATGCATTTCTTTGTGTATGGAGAGCCCAGTTTTCATGAGGTGGAGCTCAGGAGTAAACCAAGGGACAGAGCGGGAAAAGGACACAGACCGGGTTTTGAGAGGGGCAAGGGAATTGAGAATATTGGAAATTCCAGAGTTGTAGTGGGTGACAAGGTGGTCCGGAGAGGAAAGAGCAGGGATTGGGATATTGTCAATGTGGGAGGATAAAATGTCTGTTTATGTTCTTAATATTATTATTTTTTTAATGAGTAAATGTTTCATTCACCATTTTTCTGCCATCAACACCTTTGTTTCTAGATGTTGGAGCTTGGCCTGTTTTCCAGTGTAGTCCTGTTTCTCTGACTGTGACTAACTGGATGTGCTCTCTTCATCCTCTGACATGGGAGCTGGCTCGGAGCTCGTCTGTCTGGCTGTGTGTTTCCTGGACTGGGCCGCCTGTGGAGCTGGTTGACAGTTGCCTTTTGTATCTATGCTTCTTTTTCTATGTCTGCTTCTGTCTCCTTGAACCCCAGTCGGCCTCAGCAGATGGCCGCTCACACTGAGCCTGGTTCTGCTGGAGGTTTCTTCCTGTTCAAAGGGAGTTTTTCCTCTCCACTGTCGCTACAAGCATGCTTAGTGTGAGGGATTGCTGAAGAGTCAATGAGTCGATGCAATCAGCTGGTTTTCCTTAGATAGAAAACTTTGAATCAATCTGACTGGATGATCTGGTGAACTGGAAAGTGACCTGAGATGACATGATGTGAATTGGAGCCATAGAAATAAACTGAATAGAATTTCTTCAATGTGAGATCAATAAAGTTCAATTCAATAAAACAAACCACTGTCCCTAAACATGTGGATTTCTTGAAGATGAGCTTTTCTTCCTGAGCTAAAGAGAAACATTTAATAAGCATGAAATGAAAATGTAAAGGACCCATACTTTGATCAGGCCTCATCTGGCCACACGGCCGGCGAATTGCGCTTCCAGAAACAACCAGTGACGATGCTCTGCCGTGGTATCCCACTGGAAGCCTCAACCTGCCAAACAGCACAGCCACAGGGAACACGGTTTGTATAATAAACACAAAAATGACAAGAACTGTTCAACTATAAACGGATCTTTTTCTTTGTAATCTAGCAAACTAAAAACATGCAGCCCATCTGTTACCATCTGTTTGAGTAAAAATAAAAATCCTTCAACAATAATAAGAAATAACAATTAATTTTGCATTAGAAAGAAAAGTCCTTTGGTTTTACCAGTTTGGCATCAAAGCGTTTTCCTTTCCTCGAAACATGATGCCAACATTGGTGGCGTGATCTCTGGAGGAGTAGAAGTCCGTGTAATCGCCTGTAAAACACGTGTTCAGTGATATTCGGTGATACATGCCTGCAAAGTGAAACCCTGATGAGTCCTTTCTGAAAGAGCACAGACTCACCAATGTCTGCAGGAAGGTGCATCGTGGCCGCACTTTGATGGACAAAGGCTCTGCAAAAAGCAAAACAATGATGGGAAGGAAACCTGGATTCTAGTGAGACTTCGAACATAAGTCCCAAACCTAATTAACCCTGAGCTATCTCTATAGTTCTGCTGCTATAGGCTTAGACTGCTGGAGGACATAGGGACCCCTTTTTCATCATTCTGCTTCATTCTATCTCTATTCTCCCACTCTGCAGAATCTGTTAGTTCAATCTCTAACGTTCTGCTCTCTCTGCTTTTTCTCATAGTAGCTTCATCTGGTCTGTTCCTGTTTGGCTGTGACTCCATCCTGGAGAGAAATATCAGCTGTGCTGCTGCCATCAACACCTTTGTTTCTAGATGTTGGAGCTTGGCCTGTTTTCCAGTGTAGTCCTGTTTCTCTGACTGTGACTAACTGGATGTGCTCTCTTCATCCTCTGACATGGGAGCTGGCTCGGAGCTCGTCTGCCTGGCTGTGTGTTTCCTGGACGGGGCCGCCTGTGGAGCTGGTTGACAGTTGCCTTTTGTATCTATGCTTCTTTTTCTATGTCTGCTTCAGTCTCCTTGAACCCCAGTGGGCCTCAGCAGATGGCCGCTCACACTGAGCCTGGATTTGCTGGAGGTTCCTTCCTGTTCAAAGGGAGTTTTTCCTCTCCACTGTCGCTACAAGCATGCTTAGTGTGAGGGATTGCTGAAGAGTCAATGAGTCGATGCAATCAGCTGGTTTTCCTTAGATAGAAAACTTTGAATCAATCTGACTGAATGATCTGGTGAACTGGAAAGTGACCTGAGATGACATGATGTGAATTGGAGCTATAGAAATAAACTGAATAGAACTGAATAATACAGAAGTTGTTTTCTAGCCATCATCCAAAACCTTGACTCATAATCTGTAACTAACTGGTAGCTGAAGATCCTCTGATAACATTCCTTGTTTAATGCAGAAAACAGTTTGAAAAAGGAAGAATAGATGGAGAGGAGTCAGTAACCCTCACAGCATCCAGCTTTAACCTAAGCATTAAACAAAGCAAGGAGAATACAGGCGCTTAAGAAGCTAAATAAAATGCTAATCCATGGAAACTCTTTCTGAAACATTTCCAAGTTGCAAGTTTGCACGCTGCCGACCGATGAGGCTGGAGGTTAGACCGACCTGCTCCGAAGGCTGACATCGTCTCTCAGGGTGCTCTCAGTGGCTGACAGCAGACTCTTCAGCGTCCTGCGGGTCTCGCTCCACGCCTCCTTACTGAGGGCCATGAAGGCGTTTAGTGTGGGCTGGAAAATAAAGAGGAGATGGTTTAGATGAAAGAATGACTATAAGATGTTAAGATGTCAAACTAGGCGATGCTGAGGGACGATCCTTCTACCTGGTGTTATATTTAAATGAGTTCAGCTGGTAGGAGCATTTCAATGACCGTGAGGATTTTTAGCTGAACCACCCTTAAGTGCAGAAAACAAACAGCACAGGGGAGGATTTACCACTAGGCAATAATGGGCAGCTGCCTAGGGCCCCAAGTTCCTGGGGGCCCCATAAAACTCTGATCCATGTATGGTTAATACAACTATTCCTTATTTCTGCACATTAATTATGTTTTTGATCAAAATCCTTTGGCTAAAATACCACCAGAACGCTGATAATATTAAGTGTGTCTCAGCCCCCCCCCTCCAGTGTCCACCATATTGGATCAGTCCATTTGCTGCATATGTTCAGAAAGGTCCAAACAGACAGCAGCAAACCATTTGAATACAAACGATGCAAAGAGCAGTGTTGCCAACTTAGCCCTTTAGTCGCTATATTTAGCCACTTTTCAGACCCCTCTAGCACTTTGATTTCTAAAAAGCTCCTAGCGCCAAATCTAGAGACTTTTTTCTGCTACTGGAGACTTTGGAGACAACATCTAAAAGCAGCGAACTCTGCTCTCCAGAGCAAGTAGATTGGTAACCCCGCCTCCTGCTCTCCTCTATCTTGTCTGCTGTCATGATTCATGCAGCTATTATTTCATCCAAATGAAAAATGGAGAACAGATAAGCAGATCATGGCTTGTCTACAGTGAAAAGAAGGACTGGGTTATTTACTTTGGCCTTTTTGGAAACACAGGAAGGAGCAATCAGCTAAGTGAGCTTAGTGCTTGAAAAAAATCTTTCATTCCTTTAGAGACAGCATGAAAAGTCAGCTGAGTACAAAACATAGAGAGGAAAACAAGAAGAGAGGGACAAAACCTAGAACAGATAATGGATGTCTATTCTATTAACATTTCTCTATCTGTAGAATGGCTCTGTTCTATGTTTTCTCTATTCAGAGGGCCCCCTGCCTGTCTTTGTCTAGGGCCCCACATTTCCTAAATCCGCCCCTGAGAACTAGTATGGAAGCTTTTAAAATCAGACATAAATGAAACTCTTTGTTCTGTAAAAATAGCAGAGCCTAAAATAAACTGTTATAAGTAGTGTTTTCTCTATGTGTTGCAGCTCTATCAGGTTCTGTTCAGCTGTAAAAGCTCTTTTTCTCCCTCCATAGATGATCTCTGTGGTTCTGTCTATCAGTGCTGATCTCCGTCTCTCTTCTAGAGGTTTAACTCCATGTGTCGTCTTTTCCACCTTCTCCTCTAGTGTGATTTTATTTTCTCTTCCACTGAACTCCAGGACTGGTTCTTCTCTCTCCCTTTAATGCCTCCGTCTCTTCAAACCTCCAGCTGTGGTTATGGAGTCACGGGAGGCCTCGTTCTACTGATGACGGAGTCTTTTTCTGGTGAGAGGTGAGTTTTTCCTTCCACAAAAACCAAACATGCAGATCAAATTATGGATCCCCATTTTAAATGAAAGAGAAATTAGTGAGAATGATTTTTAAGGATTAAACTGGTGGAACAAGCCTGAATAAAATGTTATCTTTAACTTCATATTTTGTTGCCTAATCTTTTTGAGGCTGCGATAAACACCTCCTCCCAGCAGCTATTCTGCTCCTCATCCAGGAGTCTCAGGCTTTCAGCTCCTTCCAGAGATGGAGCTCATGGAGTCCAATGTTTCCCTCTCAGCCGTTGCGTCTAGCTGTGACCTTTGACCTGCCGCTGAGACCAAGCTTTCTGACACTGCAGCACATTTCTCCCTGACAGTCTGCAGAGTTCATTGGAGCCTGCAGATGAAGCAAAGCAGCCCAGAGCATAACGGATTCTCCTCCATGCTCCACAGTAGGGACAGTCTTCTTTTTGTGACCTGCTACATTTTTCTGTTGGTGAAAAAATCTCCATTTTTGTCTTCAGGATTTAGTTTGATAAATTCCATTCTGACTTTATGATTTCCTTCTAACGATGGTTCCTCCTTTGTCGCCTCTCCTCCTCAAACACCAGAGGCTCTGACTGATTCTCCTTCAGTCTGAGGTTCACTTTAATCTCTTTTCTTTCCATTCATCTGATCATTAAAAACAGGTTTAGAAATCTGGAACCTCACCTGATCAAAGACATCCTGGTGTTTAGACATTACAGGTCCTACAAACAGAGACTTTATCACACTGAGGTCCAGGATTTGGTCTCCAATGGCAACACCGATGCGATGTTTGGGCTGGTGAGGGAAACAGAGATAATAAGGAACAGAACTGTTTTAATTTCTAATGAGGTTCCTCTTTAACACCAATGCTGAGAAATAGATGTTAGTGTTTATAGGTGAGCCGAGCATGCATCCATTACTGAGGCTTTAGTTTTCAGATTTCCTGCGGGGATGAGACTGGCTGGGTGACCAGCTTTTATTCCTCTTTAATAAAGTCTGAGGAAACTATCTGCTGTTCTTTGCTTTTTTTGCTGGAGTTATTCTGCTGCTTTTCTCTTTTAGATTCAAAAAGCTGGACTTACATTGTCAGAGGTGGAAAACACCCCATATGGGAGATTCTGGTAGGAAAAGTCCGAAGCTGCATCTACATTTATGAAGGACATCTTGTGCTTGGGTCTGATCAGCCGCTGGTTGTGAGATGAACTGAAATACTGGGAGGTGCTAAGTGCTTCCAGATGTGCAGCTTTGGGTAGATCCTCCTCCCACAGGGCAGCCAATCAGGGGCCACCTACAGCATCCGCCTTCTCCAGACCTCTGGGATCATTTATAACAGTCCTGAAATGACTAAGCAAAACTTTAAAAGCAGGGACAGAGCTCATCGTTTGTAAGCAGAGGAGATTATTTGCTATTGTCAGAAAGGACAAAGGAAGACAGAGTCCAGCAAAGGTGGAGATTAACAAGTAAACAAAGGGAGATTATAAAAGCTGAGTTTAACGCACACTTCACCGGATAGAATAAAATCCTGCTTCAAACAAAGAATAACAGCAGCTGGTGCTGGTAATCAAACATTATTCACACTAGTTTACCTTGCTGGGTAGGAGTGGAATGAAGGAATTACCTGACATGGAGAAAACCAAATAACTAAAGTAAATAAAAACTTAATGAAGAAGTAGAATGGGAGGCAGATCTTTTAGTTATCAGGCTCCTTTCCTTGGGAACCAACTACAGGTGCTGGTCATAAAATTAGAATATCATGAAAAAGTAGATTGATTTCAGTAATTCCATTTAAAAAGTGAAACTTGTATATTATATTCATACATTACATACAAACTCATATATTTCAGATGTTTATTTTGTTTAATTTTGATGATTACAAATGACAACAAATGAAAATCTCAAATTCATCATATCAGAAAATTAGAATATTGTGAAAAGGTTCAAAATTGATGGTCCCTGGTGCCACACTCTAATCAGCTAATTAACTCAAACCACCTGCAAAAGCCTTTAAATGGTCTTTCAGTCTAGTTCTATAGGCTACACAATCATGGGGAAGACTGCTGACTTGACAGTTGTCCAAAAGACGACCATCGACACCTTGCACAAGGAGGGCAAGACACAAAAGGTCATCGCTAAAGAGGCTGGCTGTTCACAGAGCTCAGTGTCCAAGCACATTAATAGAGAGGCGAAGGGAAGGAAAAGATGTGGTCGAAAAAAGTGTACAAGCAAGAGGGATAACCGCACCCTGGAGAGGATTGTGAAACAAAACCCCTTCAAAAATGTGGGGGAGATTCACAAAGAGTGGACTGCAGCTGGAGTGAGTGCTTCAAGAACCACCACACACAGACGTATGAAAGACATGGGTTTCTGCTGTCGCATTCCTTGTGTCAAGCCACTCTTGAACCACAGACAGCGTCAGAAGCGTCTTGCCTGGGCTAAAGAGAAACAGGACTGGACTGCTGGTGAGTGGTCCAAAGTCATGTTCTCTGATGAAAGTAAATTTTGCATTTCCTTTGGAAATCAAGGTCCCAGAGTCTGGAGGAAAAGAAGAGAGGCACTTCATCCACGTTGCTTGAAGTCCAGTGTAAAGTTTCCACAGTCAGTGATGGTTTGGGGTGCCATGTCATCTGCTGGTGTTGGTCCATTGTGTTTTCTGAGGTCCAGGGTCAACGCAGCCACATACCAGGAAGTTTTAGAGCACTTCATGCTTCCTGCAGCTGACCAACTTTTTGGAGATGCAGATTTCATTTTCCAACAGGACTTGGCACCTGCACACAGTGCCAAAGCTACCAGTACCTGGTTGAAGGACCATGGTATCCCTGTTCTTAATTGGCCAGCAAACTCTCCTGACCTTAACCCCATAGAAAATCTATGGGGTATTGTGAAGAAGAAGATGCAATACACCAGACCCAACAATTCAGAAGAGCTAAAAGCCACTATTAGAGCAACCTGGGCTATCATAACACCTGAGCAGTGCCACAGACTGATCGACTCCATGCCACGCCGCATTGCTGCAGTAATACAGGCCAAAGGAGGCCCAACTAAATACTGAGTGCTGTACATGCTCATACTTTTCATGTTCATACTTTTCAGTTGGCCAACATTTCTATAAATCCTTTGTTTTTATTGGTCTTCAGTAATATTCTAATTTTCTGATATGATGAATTTGAGATTTTCATTTGTTGTCATTTGTAATCATCAAAATTAAACAAAATAAACATCTGAAATATATGAGTTTGTATGTAATGTATGAATATAATATACAAGTTTCACTTTTTAAATGGAATTACTGAAATCAATCTACTTTTTCATGATATTCTAATTTTATGACCAGCACCTGTAAACACAAATGGACTCAAGGACAGCACCAAAAGAAAATAATCTTTTTATTCTGCAAGGGACTAAAGGCACAATGTTTTTTTTTTTTTTGCAAGAAACTCATTCCAGTGAAGAAGACACATATTTTTGGAGGAATCAATGGGGGGGGACACAATCTTATTCAGCCATGGAACTAACAAATCTGCTGGAGAGGCCATTTGCATGAACAACTGCCCAGGAAATGTGTTGGACGTTAAAGACTCAGAAGGTCACTGGATTGCTGTGGTATTGAATATTGATGGTCTTGCCTTTGTTCTAGTAAATGTTTATGGATATGGTGGCGAGGGTAAAAACAAACTGTTATTAGAAAGAATTTCTGAGGTTATTAAGGAGTTTAAATTAAAATATCCAACGGATTGTATTTTGATAGGAGATTTCAATTGTGCTCCTGATGAATGGTATGATAGATTCCCTACAAAATATCTCAACCATAAATTTAATCAAACAATTAGAAGATTTTACAAAAGCAACTTTCTTATTGATATTTGGAGACAGTTTAACCAGATGCTAAAACTGTTTTCATGGTTTAAGCCTAACAGCTCTTGCATGTCTAGAATTGATTTCTGGTTGGTAACTCAGGAAATGTTAAACTATACCTCACAGACTAGCATTTCTGCTGCTCCAGCAACCAACCATTCAGTTGTCAGTATCACTCTAACATCTAAAAAGGATGTTACATGCAGACAAACATATTGGAAATTTATTGCAAATTTATTAAAAGACTATCAGTACTGTAATATGGTTAAAAAGATTTTATCTGACGTTAAAACAAATAGAGAAATTACCAGCAAAGGAAATAAATGGGATTTTTTTTAATATAATAATAATTATGGTAAAGAAAAAAGTAAGAAACAAAAAGAACAGGAAAGAAAATTGGGTCAAGATATTAATAAATGTTGTAAAAACTCTTTATCAACACAAGCGGAAAAAATAAATTCATCGAATTACAATCAAAATGGGAGGAATTCTATCAAAACAGCGCGTGGTGCATTTATTCAATCAAAAGCCAAATGGATTGAAGAAGGGGGGAAAAATAGTTCATATTTTAGTAGATTAGTAAAAAACAGACAAAAGAAAAATTTAATTATTATTCTAAATATTGGAAATAGATCTGTAACAACATCAAAAGAAATATCTGATGAAATCTTCACATACTATCAGAATCTATACTCTTCAGGATTTTCAGTAACTCATTCTGACAACTTCTTTAAATCAGTCAAACCATTTATTAAACAGATAATCTGGGATTTTTAAAAGACTTGAGATACTGATTTGAAAATAGAGGAGCTGGATGCAGCAGTAAAGAAAATGGCTTTGGGTAAATCACCAGGTCAAGATGGTTTAACTACTAACTTTTATCAGTTCTTCTGGTTTGATATTAGAGAATTGCTTTATGATGAACTGAATGAATGTATTCAAAACAACACATTATTAACTACAATAAAACAAGGTTTGATTATACTAATACCTAAAGCAAACAAAGACAAAACAATCATCCAAAACCTAAGACCAATTACTTTAATAAATATAGATCAGAAGATTCTTACACATGTCCTCGCTAACAGACTTAAAAGTGGAATAAACACAATAATCAGTGAAACTCAATCTGGCTTCCAACAAGGTAGATACACAATAACATCCGTCTAGTTTTAGATCTGATGAATTACAAACAATTTATAGAAGATGAAGGAATCATTTTGTTCTTAGATTTCCTTAAAGCATTTGATAAAATAGAACACTTTCAAAAAACAGTCATTACAACAATTTGGCTTTGGAAAATTTTTTAAAAACATTGTTTCTACATTATATAAAAACGTATTATTGCTTCAGTCAGGAACTACCATGAGATTTGATGTAAAAAGAGGGATTCAACAAAAAGACCCGATTAGCCCACTGCTTTTATAATAGGAACAGAACTATTAGCATTAGACATTAAAAATAAAAGCAAGCAGACAAGTTAGCAGACGATACAGAATGTGGAGCAAATCCCTGAGGCTTTAGAAGCTGTTTCTTTCCTTTCAAAAGCTTCAGGCTTAAAATCGAACATGGAAAAATGTGAAATCTTAGCAATTCAAAACAATCAATCCACTTATTTTTTGCTTTAATCAAAGCAAAAAATAAGACAAAATATTTTATCTTTGGAAGAAAATTTCCAAAAATTGGAATATTCTTCCAATTTTTTGAAGAATATTATTAACAAAAACGGAAGGGATAGTCAGACTAATTTATCCAGCATTTACCTTAAATATAACAAATACTATGATTAAAAAATGAATTAAATTCATTACAATTTCATATGGAATAATAAACAACATCTGATCAGAAAGAACGACATAGTAAAGTCAGTAGAAAAAGGAGGAATAAATGTTATTGATTTTAAAGTAATGGATGCTGTAATAAAATTAAAATGGCTGCAGACATTTATTAAAAATAAAACAAGTTTATGGTTTAGTTTCCCTTCACAACTTTTTAAAAAAATTGGAGGAATAAAATTTCTCTTAAAATGTAACTTTGATCCTGTAAAATTACGGATTAAATTATCAGAATACCACACACAAGTTCTAAAGTATTGGAAAATGTTATAAAAGCACAATTTTACGCCACATAATATGATTATTTGGAGAAAATCTCTATACTACAGAGAATAGGAGGGAAAAGGTATCTGGGCCATTGTACATCTTATGGACACAAAGGGTGATATTCTGGATTATACAGTATTTAAAAGTAAAATATAATTTAGATTGTCCATGGAAGCAATTTCTATCTTTGATTAGGGCAATTCTGGCAACCATGATTAATTTGGTCAAAGGAATTGTTCAATATTCTGATGTAAAACCGATCTTTCTCACTCTTCTTATAGATAATTACGATTCTACGGATCTCAAATTTAATAACAAAATGATAAGAGAACATAAACAATACAATTTTTCCTCTCCCAGTTAAAAGGAACTTATTTTTAAACGTGTTTTCAGAGACGGAAGTTCTTAAGGTTAGAACCAGATTTTTCTCATTTCCTATATTACCAAAGATGAGAGAAGTTCATTTTCAAACTATAAATAATATATATCCTTGTGCAGAGCTCTTAAGTTTAAGATTTTAATCAAATGTTAATGTATATAACTTTTGTCAGAAAGATCTGGAAACACAAGAACATCTTTTTTACAATTATGTGGTTAAGTCTTTATGGGAGAAGATTTATGATTGGTTATCAACGAAAAATGTGATTCCTAATTTTGAATATAAAGGAGTTAAATTTGTTATTACTTTTCATGATAAAAATGTAACATTTTTATGTAATATTATTTTCATTATGGGAAAATTCTTTATCCACAAGTGCAGATTCTTTAAAGTTTCTCCAAATTTTCAAGCATTCCAAAATGATAATAAAAGTTTTCATGCCTCGATTAAGTTACTGGAGAACAACAAGGCCTTAAAGTTTTCAGACTTGATAGCAATGTACTTTAGTTAAACCCCTGAGTGTTTAATTTAATTTTCTTTCTCATTCTTTTTTATTGTTTCTTTTTCTGAAAGAAAACTGTTATGGATGGCATATGTTCAGTTGTACGTTTCTGCTTTTCTGAAAGAGTTTTTTGGATGTATGAAAATGAAATATATATAAAAAGGACACAAAAAAACAAAACAAACACACAAAAAAAGCATGTCAACATGTCAGCCCACATTCAGCGCAGGTTCGAATTTGGCAGCATGTGTAACGGCAAACTAGTGCCGGAGGAAACACTGGCTCTCGAAAAATAGTTCCGCTCTGTTGGACGTCATGTCGTTGAACTCCTGCCCTGTCAGGCGATTGTTAATATTTAGCTCCTGGCCGTTCGGCCACGCAGGTCGCTCCCTGAGCGCAGGCAGCATGGCGGCGCTGAGAGCCTCCAAACAGGCCCTGAGGAAGGAGCTGAAGCGGCGGCTCGCTGCAATCAGCGCGGCGGAGAAGCAGCGGCAGTCCCTGCTGCTCTCAGGCATGGTGAGGAGCTGCTCTGCACCGATGCTAGTCAGGACTGGCCCTACATGCCACTGCAGCGCCGCCATATTGGACAGGGCAGAGCTCTGAAGCTTTCAGCTGTTTCTGCTGCAGCTGCATTAAACAGGCTGGGTTAACCTGCCACATGTTAATTCATGTTTGAAAAGACTAAAAAACTAATTGTTTACTGTAAATCCAGCTTTTATTTTTCAGAAGGCTAAGTAATAATTTCTTTAAAAAATTCTACACCTTGCCTTATTTGGTTAAATCAAATGATTGTTTCATTAGAAGTGTCATTGTCAGGATATAAAGTGATGAACTCAACTGTTTGCTGTAAAGTTGTTGTTTTTCCTGCTGATTCGTGTCCATCTTCTTCCAGCTGTTCAAACACCCAAAGTATATCTCTTCTCAGCGTATCGCAGTGTTTCTCAGTATGGATGATGAGGTGCGGACTGAAGAAATCCTCAAAGACATGTTCAAAGAGGGTAAAAGTTGCTTCATACCCAGATATCAGCAGAATAACTCACATATGGACATGCTGAAGCTCAGCAGTCTGCAGGACCTGGAAACTCTGCCTCTGACATCCTGGAACATCAGGCAGCCAGCAGATGATTGCACCAGCCGAGAGGAGGCATTGTCTTCAGGTCAGAAGGTCCATTAAATCAAGGTCGCTTTCAATGTTTAACCATGAAATATTTTAATAACTGATGTGATTATATGTCAGCAAAAAATGACTTACAATACTTCTTGCTGCATCGACGGTCTTGTTTCAATCATGTAAGTCTAACCCAGCTTCTGACGGGGGAAATAATCCAGTTGCCCCTGAAGTGAATTGACTCAGCCTGATCTAAGCAGGTCAATGTTTTGGTTAATGCCCTCCAGCAGGGGTCACCCATAAAAACCAGCGAGAGTCGAATTATGAAAATCAACAGTAAAGGTCTGGAGACATTTTTTATTATAATCTGTTATTTAAACAGAATTTAGCACCGAAATAAAATGAGGTGTTTATGCATCCATGTTATACATCAATTTTTTTATATAAATAAAATAGAAAATTTTTCCATTTTAAAATCTAAAGTGTTTTTTTAAGTTTATAAAAACAATCGATCAGTTTGGTTTATAGACAATTTCCTGATTCCCATATTTTCTCAAACCCCTGAACTGAGCGTTTGTTATTTTCTTTCTTTTTTCTGTCTTAATGTTGGCAGTGGGCTTTAGGCTGCCCTGCAAGGCTTTAAACCTGGGTTTGAATGGAGACTAAGCCATTCTCAAGCACAATCAAAAACTAGGATTGTTTGTTTAAATGATTGGATGCAAACCATTAGAACTTCAACAGACCAGGAAGCAGATTTCTCAAAATATTTATTTTATACTAAGAGGCTTAAAAGTTTAATCAAATCCAGTCAGAACGCCCAAGAACGCCTCTCATAACTTGAAAAGAAACTTCTCCTCTGAGGCCTGGGTGAAGAGATGCTGCATTTGGAAGTTCATCCAAACCATGGATGATCCTATTTATCCCTGTTTCAAAAATCCACAACTAAACCAAAATATTTGGGCAGAAACCGAAAATATGCTGGACGCTGATGGGGATTGTTTTAATATGTCATTAAATTAAGCATTAATTTCTGCATGTTTTGCTCCTACAAATTTAATGATAATATGGCGCATGCTCTCCTCATGTCCCGAGGTTAAGTCAGAGTGCAGCAAGACGGGAGGAACAGCGGAGTCTGTAGGCTTTGCGCAGGCGGGGCGGAGCGAAGATGGAGAATGTGGGATTTCGAGGTTAGACAGTGTCGTCGGACAACATGCAGTAATCTATAAATGTTTTAAATCAGGTTGGGTCTGGATTAGCCAGCACATGGGTCCACATCCAGACCGTGGTCCGCTAATCCATGACCTCTGACCTATAGTATAGAGCAGGGGTCGGCAACCCACGGCTCCGGAGCCACATGCGGCTCTTTCATCCTTATACTGCGGCTCTGAGTGGCTTGGGAAAATAAATTACTAAAAAAAAACGACGTTTTTAATTTAAGTGTATTTTATTTGTGTTAGTTCTTTAATATTTTAGTCCTAAATTGGAAGATTATTGTGATCCATGAACTACATTAAAAACAAACACCGCTAACGCCTCACAGATGACAGCTTACAGTCCTGCGTAAAGATGAGAGTGACTTCGTTCAGCCCTGATTTGCAGACGCTGTGCGCAGAGGTTCAGGAGCAGAAGTCCCATTAACCAGGTTAAATACATATTTATGGGGATATTTTGCAAATATTTATTTTTCATTGTTTAGTGACACAGTTATTTTTGAAATTCAGGTCAAGGCTCCGCAATCTGCTCTGAAAGCCCAAAGGCGATATAAGGATGACGGCTCACGCCATTTTTTTTGCTTTTGTTTGCTACATGGATCATTTAAGTTCAGCTTTTTAATTTATTTGAAAGAGACATTCAGACATTGTATTATTTTTTTCAAGAATTCAAAATGTTCAAAATGTGTTCATTAGATAAAATTTAATTTTCTCTGTAGCACTTAGTGGATTTCATAAGTAACACACTTTAGTTGTTTATACAAAGTGTAAAGCTAAGAAAAAGCAATATATACAGTGTTATCTTCATTTTAGATAAGATGATAGCTCATCTTCAAAGGGTAGTCAAAGCACTAATAAGTGTACTGTACAGCTGGGGTGAACCAGCATGAAAGGGAAGATTTTGTTGTTGTTTTTTTAAATAATTTTTCTTTCTATTTAATAAATGCGTTCATAAATAAATTCATTTTAGATGTCATAAAGTATTTGCGGCTCCCAGTGTTTTCCGTTGAAACCGGATCAAATGGTTCTTTCGGTGTTAAAGGTTGCCGACCCCTGGTATAGAGATATGATGTAATATTCCAGACTCTGTCTCACTTGGATCTAGATGTGCTTATGGAGGAGAGTTAAGATTTATAATTAACCTTAATTAAGATTTCTAGCTCAGATTTGCCAATTGATTTCTAACATTTTACTAATTAGTTTATAGTTTTTGACTAAACCTAAAGGCTTTTTGACAGTGGCCCTGAGGTGCAAACCAGCAATACAAAATCAATACACTTTAACAAAGTCCTAAACAAACTGACATTTCACAAAACCCAGGTGAACGTGATGCTGCTATAGGCTTGGACTGCCGGAGGACAGTCGCCATCAACCCTCTTAGACAACTTTTATTGTCATGTTGAGTGGATATAAAGCCAAATTTCCTTTTGTGCAGCTTTCATGACATTTCCATCCATAAAGTGCAGCAGTGATCAGATGTAAACAGTGTGGGAGAAAAACCATGGTGGAAAAAAACACATTGATCTGGAAGTTCAGAGCATTAATATATATACGGAGCAAATCTGCAGTATTTTGGTCTGGTGTCATCTGTGTGATGCAGAGTCTGTGATTTAGAGTTTTCTTTCAGGACCAGCAGGTTCTGCAACAGCTTCTTCCCCACCGTCATCTGACTGTTGAATATTTTGTAAAATGGGTTATTGTATTTATTATATTTTATCATTATATATTAAAAAAATTTAGAACTGTAAATTTACAGTCAGTATACTATAATTCAAGGCTGCACTTTTAAAAAAAGATACATTTTCCAGAGAGCTGTTCTAAACAAAATTTATTTTTGTTTTTACACTTGTGTAAACAAAATGACAAAATCAGTCTAAGCCTCTTCCCAGAGGGCAGCAGGGAGAACAGTCCATGGTGGGGGGGTGAGGGGTCATTGATGATGTCAGGGGATCAGGACATGCAGCGCTGGGATGAAATGTCTTTAATGGAGGGAAGAGGAGCCCCGTGATCCTCTCTGATCCTCTCACGCTGACTGCATGACTTAAGCTTGAGATTTAGGGAATTTTTACACCTATTTTTATCACTTTTTTTTTTTACAAACAGCAACTATTCCCAAATCTGGCGACTTTTTTCCTTTGTTGTGTGAGATTTTGTTGAAAACACTCATGGCTCGGAAGGTGCGCTCAAAGATTGGCCAGTTTTGCACTCAGATCTGGCCACTGATTGCACACTGGGCAGATCTGAGTTCGGTTTTTACTTTGAAATGACAAGCAAGACCACCAGCTTGCTGGGTCCATCAGATAGTACCGAAACACTGCTGGTTCGGGGAGTCCAGGAGCAGCCAGATCACAACAACTTCAGGAAAATGGCAGTGTTTTCGCTCTTACCTGCCCTGTCAACGACTGTAAGCCTTTCTTTATCAGGTCCAATCAGCTGTGTTTGCCACAGTGAACCCATAGAAACCTTAGAAGGAATGTCAGTAGAAACAGGATGAACCTCTGCTGAGTTTGGAGCTTCATAGCCTGTGGATTCTGCAGCAGTGCAGGAGACGCGCTTTGGGGGGAGCATGTCTTTGTCTGTATGAATATACCATTCATCGCTTTGATGGACTGACGGGTATCGGTTCGAAAATTGTTGCATGTTGCCCGACTTTGGTTCAGAACTACTGTGGATGTATCGATTCTGGCAGATTTGAAGTTGGAGTGGAGCTAGCTGGTTGCTAGGTGACCAAACTGCAGGAGTGGACCATTGAAAAAGCTGTTTGACTAAAAGGGACAATAAGATGTTGAGCGTGGACATGTTCAGTTTGAAGTTCTGAAGCCTTTAGATGTTCCCGGGACTCGGCCTGTGATCCACAGACAATCAGAATCTCTTCTGTTTCCGTTGCTGTTGGCTGGTTCTCCAAACCTTTGGACAACGTTTCATTTCAGTCTAATGCATTCCGTTGGGAGCTAACGGACTTGGAAAATGTTCTGGTTTCAACCAACTCTCCAAAGGGTCTGATTTCTAAATTCTATGCACTCTTACTCAGCCCTGTACTATCAGGCTTTGACTTTGTCAAGCGGCTGTGGGGGCGTGATCTGGAGATGCAATTCAGTCCCTCTGATTGGCTTAAGATCTGCAATGGAACCTTTCCTCAATGCACTTGTATTTCTATACAAGAACAGAATTTCAAACTTTTCTATAGGTCCTACTATACCCCTGTTCGTCTTCAGAGAATGTACCCGGACCGTTCCAATCTGTGTTGCAAATGTTTGAGGCATAGAGGTACTTTTTTCCATTTATTCTGGTCATGTGATTTATTAAGGACCTGTTGGAGGGACGTTCATTTGGTGATTGAAAAGGTTCTGGGGGTTCGCTTCTTTTTGTCTCCCGTGTTTTATCTTCAATTTCTTGCAAATAAATGTATTTTGTTACAATGAACCTCTCCTACTGCTCCCACAGTAAATATGTGGCTCACACAGATATCTGTTATCCTTCCTTTGGAAACGCTGACCCACGATCTCAATCACAGATCAGACACGTTTTTGGCACTTTGGGGTCCCCTTAAGTCTTTTCTGCTCGGTCCCTTGGATTCTAGGGAAGTGTTTAACATTCTAAGGTGTTTAACAGTTAAAATATTTCTGTCCTAAATGCCTTTACAGGAGGTCTGGATCTGATGTTGATGCCTGGCCTGGGATTTGACGTCTCTGGGGGACGTCTTGGACGTGGAAAGGGCTTCTACGACACCTATCTGAGACGCTGCAGTGAACACCCTAAAGGAAGACCTTACACCATCGCCCTGGCCTTCAAAGAGCAGCTCTGTCAAAACATCCCTGTTGACTCTAATGATGTCTTCATAGATGAGGTCCTCTATGAGCACCAGTAGCTACTCTACCCTTCATGTTGATCATTCCGTCTAAGATTCAGGCTCAATCCACCCATAGGTCTTACAAATCATTTTGACCATTAATTTGATATCTCATGGATGACCTTCCCGCTGTAATCAATCTGATGTCATTTTACAGTCTGACCTACTAATTAAAGTTCATGAAAGATCAGGAAATTATTCATTCATGGCCCATTCAGATGTGGAATATGAACGCTGTCTCTCGGTCAATTTGTTTTAATAAAACATAAAGCTTTCTGTTTGTCAGAAGGCAGTGACCTTTAGAAGCTGCTGGAACAGAAGCCTTTAAAGCTCCCATATTATGCTACATTTGAAAATAAAAACATTAATCTGACCCCCAGAGCATGTTTGCGTCGTTTTTTCAGGAAAATTCCTCTCAGATTTAACAACAACCTCCTGATTCAGCCTCTGGATGAGCTGCCCATCCTCCTCCACAGCCCGTAACCATGACAACCAGTCAGCGTTTGTAAAGATAGCGGCTTGCAGGAATAATACATTAGAGGAAGGCAGACCTTAACAGATGGTGTGCTACAGCCCTCTTATGACATCATAAGCTTTTCAAACGGAGGTTATTAAGCACATTTTAGCTTAAAGGTGGAGAATGAATGCTTTACTGATGGTTTTCGTTGGAACATTTGTTCCTGCTGATTGCAGGTCTATCCAGTTTCAATTCAATTCAGTTTATTTATATAGCGCCAAATTCACAACACATGTCATCTCAAGGCACTTTACAGTTCAACCAGATCATACAGTCAAATTGATACAAAGTTTTCTATCTAAGGAAAACCAGTTGATTGCATTGACTCATTGACTCAAATACAATCCCTCACACTAAGCATGCTTGTAGCAACAGTGGAGAGGAAAAACTCCCTTTTAACAGGAAGAAACCTCCAGCAGAACCAGGCTCAGTGTGAGCGGCCATCTGCCAAGGCCGACTGGGGTTCAAGGAGACAGAAGCAGAGATACAAGCAGCTGTAAAAGGCGGCCCCGTCCAGGAAACACACAGCCAGGCAGACGAGCTACAAGGCAGCTCCCATGCCAGAGGATGAAGAGAGCACATCCACTCAGTCACGGTCAGAGAAACAGGACCACACCTGAAGACAGGCCGATCTCCAACATCTACAAACAAGGGTGTTGATGGAAGCAGCACAGCTGATGTTTCTTTCCTGGATGACGTCACAGCCAAACAGGAACAGACGAGATCTGAAGTCACCAGTGGTCTTTGGCTCTGAGACATCTCTTCTGATCATTCCCTTCACTCCTCTGTCAGGAATCATGTGAGGAGCATCTCTCGGTTTTAGGTTCTTTCCACTGCAGGATTCTGAAATCCTTATGATGAGAAAACTCTTTACTTTAAGCCATCATCAGATGTTTCTTGTTTGATACCAGAGATCATTTGGGACGGAAACAGCTGATATTTCTTTGCTCTGATTGCTTTAAACTTCTGAGAGATATGGGCTTTCCATGCCTTCCTTCACTCGTTCAATACTCCCGCCCTCCCCGTGCCATTCCACATTATTACACAGAACCTCATTTCTACACATCTATGGTTTGATTCCTTTGTATGAGTTGTTACCAACAACTGGTGAAAATGTCAGTAACCCCTCTAGAAATAGGTTTATTGAGGCAAATGGTGGTGTGGTCAATACTTATTTAATCCGCTGTAAAATAAAAAGAAAGCAAATAATAATGAATTTTTAGTCAGTAGTTACAGTGGGGGAAATAAGTATTTGACCCCTTGCTCATTTTGCAGGTTTGCCCAGTTAGAAAGAATAAAAACAATCTATAATTTTAATCATATGTACATTCTAACAGTGAGAGACAGAATCCCAAAGAAAATTCCAGAAAATCACATTATATGAATTTATAAAAACTAATAACCATCTGATGAGGAAAAACAAGTATTTGACCCCCTGGACAAACAGCATGTATTCTGGCTCCTATACAAGCCAGTTAGTCTTTCTTTCAGACACAGCCCCAATCCCAAGCAATTATCTACATCAAATACACCTGCCTCACCTGGCTACCTGTATAAAAGACACCTGTCAACACCCAAACAACCAGCATCCAACATCACCACCATGGGCAAGACCAAAGAGCTTTCTACGGACATCAAGGACAAGATTGTTGATCTGCACAAGGCTGGGATGGGCTACAAGAGAATCGGGAAGCAACTTGGAGAGAAAAGATCAACTGTCGGTGCAGTAATCAGGAAATGGAAGAAGCACCACACCACCGCCAACCTCCCTCGGTCTTGACCTCCACACAAGATCTGGCCTCGTGGGGTGTCCCTGATCATGCCAACGGTGAGGAAACATCCCAAAACCACAAGGGGGGAACTGATGAATCAACTGAAGGCAGCTGGGACCACAGTTTCAAAAGAAACGGTTGGTAATACACTACGCCGTCATGGATTGAAATCCTGCAGCGCACGCAAGGTCCCCCTGCTCAAGAAGAAACATGTACAGGCCTGCATGAAGTTCACCATTCACCACCTGGACGACTCAGAAGAGGCCTGGAAGAAGGTGATGTGGTCAGATGAGACCAAAATAGAACTTTTTGGCCTCAACTCAACTCGTCGTGTTTGGAGGGCAAAGAACACCAAGTACAACCCAAAGAACACCATCCCCACCGTCAAGGATGGTGGTGGCAACATCATTCTTTGGGGGTGCTTTTCAGCCAATGGGACGGGACACCTCCATGGTATTGAGGGGAGGATGGACGGGGCCATGTATGGTGGAATTCTGGACCAACATCTCCTTCCCTCAGAGAGAGAGCTAAAGATGGGTGGAGCACACCGCCAAAGCAACAAAAGAGTGGCTGAAGAAGAAGCACATCAAGGTTCTGGAGTGGCCTAGCCAATCTCCAGACCTGAATCCAATTGAAAATCTTTGGAGGGAGCTTAAAATTCGAGTTGCCAGGCGACAACCTGGGAACCTGAATGATTTGGAGGCTGTCTGCAGGGAGGAGTGGGCCAATATCCCTTCTGAAATGTGGACAAACCTTGTCACCAACTATATAAACCGTTTGACATCTGTGCTGGCCAATAATGGCTTTCTACAAAATATTAACATTCTGTTTGTCCAGGAGTCAAATACTTGTTTTTCCTCATCAGTTGGTTAGCAATTTTAATAAATTCATATGATGTGATTTTCTGGAATTTCCTTTGGGATTCTGTGTTCGCTGTTAGAATGTACATATGATTAAAATTGTAGATTGTTGCATTCTTTGGAAGTGGGCAAACCTGCAAAATCAGCAAGGGGTCAAATACTTATTTCCCCCACTGTACTTGTAGGCTGTTTAACAAACATCATAATAGTGAAATATTTTCACTGTTTTGGTGAATTTACTGATGAAAACTGTTCACATCATTTCCTGGGGATTTATGAGCTTTAACTGATGTTGATTAGAAAAGGTTTATCTTTTAAAAACAGCTGTTCAATGATGTTGGGAGCCTATAGAAACGTTTCTACAGGAACTTTAATGACCCTGACTTAGACTTTACACGTTTTATGAAAGATTTCAGTTTTTTTTTTTTTTTGTTTCTGTTTAGTCTCTCCAGCTCCACTTTCCTCTTTCCAGGATGAAAAGGTGGAAGTACCTTAAACAATCACACATTTCAACCCAAATGGCTGTGTATTTTATTTAAATAATTTATTGAATACATAAATTGTATAAAAATTTAACGTGCAACAAGAAAAAAAAAAAAAGTAAACCAAAATATAAAGGAGGCTTATGAGCACAGATGAAAGGCAGCGGATCTGACTGAAGGGAGCAGTCAGGTCTGTTGGACGAAAGGATGTGATAAAAAAAAAGTGTTGGAAAAAACCGCCCAGTTCAGCTTTTAAATATTACATTCAACCATTTCAGGCTCGTCATGCCAGCATTAGAAGATACATTTTAAACTTCTTATTAAAGCTGTTTCATGAATTATATCATCTAGAATAATTTATTTTCTTGATTATTTTAGGTGAGATATTAAATTTTCATTCAATAAAACAATAAATTCAGCAACTATAAAAATCTAGAGGTGATGAGAAGCTACTAGATCTCCTTTCTAATCAAACTTTGTTTAAACCTATAAATTCAACTGAATCTTTTACATAGATTCTATCACTTTATTATAGGAGGCTTAAATATTATTTAGATAGAAATACAGTACATAGAACATACTTGCTGAAGATATACAGGTGCTGGTCATAAAATTAGAATATCATGAAAAAGTAGATTGATTTCAGTAATTCCATTTAAAAAGTGAAACTTGTATATTATATTCATACATTACATACAAACTCATATATTTCAGATGTTTATTTTGTTTAATTTTGATGATTACAAATGACAACAAATGAAAATCTCAAATTCATCATATCAGAAAATTAGAATATTACTGAAGACCAATAAAAACAAAGGATTTATAGAAATGTTGGCCAACTGAAAAGTATGAACATGAAAAGTATGAGCATGTACAGCACTCAGTATTTAGTTGGGCCTCCTTTGGCCTGTATTACTGCAGCAATGCGGCGTGGCATGGAGTCGATCAGTCTGTGGCACTGCTCAGGTGTTATGATAGCCCAGGTTGCTCTAATAGTGGCTTTTAGCTCTTCTGAATTGTTGGGTCTGGTGTATTGCATCTTCTTCTTCTTCACAATACCCCATAGATTTTCTATGGGGTTAAGGTCAGGAGAGTTTGCTGGCCAATTAAGAACAGGGATACCATGGTCCTTCAACCAGGTACTGGTAGCTTTGGCACTGTGTGCAGGTGCCAAGTCCTGTTGGAAAATGAAATCTGCATCTCCAAAAAGTTGGTCAGCTGCAGGAAGCATGAAGTGCTCTAAAACTTCCTGGTATGTGGCTGCGTTGACCCTGGACCTCAGAAAACACAATGGACCAACACCAGCAGATGACATGGCACCCCAAACCATCACTGACTGTGGAAACTTTACACTGGACTTCAAGCAACGTGGATGAAGTGCCTCTCTTCTTTCCCTCCAGACTCTGGGACCTTGATTTCCAAAGGAAATGCAAAATTTACTTTCATCAGAGAACATGACTTTGGACCACTCACCAGCAGTCCAGTCCTGTTTCTCTTTAGACGCTTCTGACGCTGTCTGTGGTTCAAGAGTGGCTTGACACAAGGAATGCGACAGCAGAAACCCATGTCTTTCATACGTCTGTGTGTGGTGGTTCTTGAAGCACTCACTCCAGCTGCAGTCCACTCTTTGTGAATCTCCCCCACATTTTTGAAGGGGTTTTGTTTCACAATCCTCTCCAGGGTGCGGTTATCTCTCTTGCTTGTACACTTTTTTCGACCACATCTTTTCCTTCCCTTCGCCTCTCTATTAATGTGCTTGGACACTGAGCTCTGTGAACAGCCAGCCTCTTTAGCGATGACCTTTTGTGTCTTGCCCTCCTTGTGCAAGGTGTCGATGGTCGTCTTTTGGACAACTGTCAAGTCAGCAGTCTTCCCCATGATTGTGTAGCCTATAGAACTAGACTGAAAGACCATTTAAAGGCTTTTGCAGGTGGTTTGAGTTAATTAGCTGATTAGAGTGTGGCACCAGGGGCCATCAATTTTGAACCTTTTCACAATATTCTAATTTTCTGATATGATGAATTTGAGATTTTCATTTGTTGTCATTTGTAATCATCAAAATTAAACAAAATAAACATCTGAAATATATGAGTTTGTATGTAATGTATGAATATAATATACAAGTTTCACTTTTTAAATGGAATTACTGAAATCAATCTACTTTTTCATGATATTCTAATTTTATGACCAGCACCTGTACATTGTCTTTTGTCATGTTTCAATATAGTCACTGGAGTAAGTTAGTACTGCACCAAAAAAATGAACAGTTCAGCAGGTCTGACAGGTGCTAAATGTTCCTGCTTCGATAGAGGGAAGGTCTGAAAATGCAGGAGCCAATCTACTCAGGATTTCATGGTGCAAATGGGAACAACAACCACCAGGATGACGGTGCAGGTTGCAGCTGCAATCAGAGCTCCAATTTTACAGACCTTAGCCCTCCTAAACTCTGCCTCCTTCCTTCGTAGCAGCGCGTCATATCCTGCAGGGTGGATGTCTTCCATCCAGTACTCCAGGTCGTTGGGGTTTAGGGCGTCCATGCTCTGCTGAAAGAAGCAAAGGACATTAGCCAGGTTGGCAGCAAATAAGGCAGATTTAGAGAAAAAACCCAAAGTACAAGAAAAACAAATCATTGTATTGTCTTATTTCAAGTTAATATTATCTAATTATCTTATTTAAAGAGTAAAAACGCTCATTCCGTTGGTGGATCATCTTATTTACCTGCTCAGATTAAGGATAAATACAGTTAGTTTAAGAAACTGTAGCTTATTTCTATTTGGTTTTTGCAGTGCAGACAGTGAACTGAAGTGCATCTTCCCAAACTTGACAAATCAATTTGACTTTTTTTTAAGACAAGATTTACCTGTTTAATTTTATAGTGCTAACATTTTATGCTGTGACCTGCCATGACCTGCAATGACCTACAATGACCTGCAATTACCTGCCATGATCTGCAATGACCTACAATGGCCTGCAATGACCTACAATGACCAGCAATGACCTTCAATGACCTACAATGGCCTGCAATGACCTTCAATGACCTACAATGGCCTGCAATGACCTACAATGACCTGCAATGACCTTCAATGACCTACAATGAACTGCCATGACCTGCTATGACATGCAATGATCTACAATGACCTGCAATGACCTACAATGACCTGCCATGACCTGCAATGACCTACAATCACCTGCAATGACCTGCCATGACCTGCAATGACCTGCAATGACCTTCAATGACCTACAATGGCCTGCAATGACCTTCAATGACCTACAATGGCCTGCCATGACCTGCCATGACTTGCAATGACCTACAATGGCCTGCAATTACCTGCCATGACCTGCAATGACCTACAATGACCTGCAATGACCTTCAATAACCTACAATGGCCTGCCATGACCTGCAATGACCTGCCATTACTTGCAATGACCTACAATGGCCTGCAATGACCTGCCATGACTTGCAATGACCTGCAATGGCCTGCAATTACCTGCCATAACCTGCAATGACCTACAATGGCCTGCAATGACCTGCCATGAACTGTTATGACTTGCAATGACCTACAATGTCCTGCAATGACCTGCCATGACCTGCAATGACCTACAATGACTGGCCATGACCTGCCATGACTTGCAATGACCAACAATGGCCTGCAATGACTTGCCATGACTTGCAATGACTTGCCATGACCTGTCATGACTTGCAATGACCTACAATGGCCTGCAACGACCTGCCATGACCTGCAATGACTTGCCATGACCTAGAATGACCTGCCATGACCTGCAAGGGCCTACAATGACCTACAATGATCTACCATGACCTGCAATTACCTGCTATGACCTGCAATGACCTATTTGTTGATGAATTTATGTTCCAAAGTAATTTAAAATACTTGCGAGTTTGTTTATTTTCTCAATAAACATTATCTAGGCTAAGAGAGATAAAGGCTAAACTGGAGCTTTTGACCTAAATGGGATGCAATAGAAGTTATTTGTTTTTAAGTTAACTCTAACTAGACTGCTGGAGGACATAGGGACCCCTATTTCATCATTCTGCTTCATTCTATCTCTATTCTCCCACTCTGCAGAATCTGTTAGTTCAATCTCTAACGTTCTGCTCTCTCTGCTTGTTTTCATAGTAGCTTCATCTGGTCTGTTCCTGTTTGGCTGTGACTCCATCCTGGAGTCACAGCTGTGCTGCTGCCATCAACACCTTTGTTTCTAGATGTTGGAGCTTGGCTTGTTTTTCAGTGTAGTCCTGGGAGCTGGCTTGGAGCTCATCTGCCTGGATGTGTGTTTCCTGGACGGGGCCGCCTGTGGAGCTGGTTGACAGTTGCCTTTTGTATCTATGCTTCTTTCACTATGTCTGCTTCTGTCTCCTTGAACCCCAGTCGGCCTCAGCAGATGGCTGCTCACACTGAGCCCGTTTCTGCTGGAGGTTTCTTCCTGTTCAAAGGGAGTTTTTCCTATCCACTGTTGCTACAAGCATTGTTAGTGTGAGGGATTGCTGAAGAGTAAAAAGTCGATGCAATCAACTGATTTTCGTTAGATAGAAAACTGGTGACCCTGTCTGCCTGGGGTCAGACAGGTCCTAGGTGAGGGGCCAGACAAAGATCAGCCCAAAAACCCCTATAATGAATAATGCAAATGGACATAGTGTTCCCTCGCCTGGACGTGGGTCACTGGGGCCCCACTCTGGATACAGGCCTAGAGGTGGGGCATGCTGGCAAGCCCCTGGTGGCCGGGCTATTACCCATGGCCGGGCACAGCCCAAAGAGGAAACATGGGTCCTCCCTCCAATTGGCTCACCACCTGTAGGAGGGGCAAAAGGGGTCGGGTGCATTGTTTCATGGGTGGCATTTGAGAGCAGGGACCTTGGCATTCTGACCCTTGGCTGAAGAAGCTGGCTCTTGGGACATGGAATGTCACCTCTGGTGGGGAAGGAGCCTGAGTTGGTGCACGAGCTTGAAAGGTTCCAACTAGAGATAGTTGGACTTATCTCGACGCATTGCTCTGGCTCTGGAACCAGTCTCCTTGAGAGGGGCTGGACATTCTTCCACTCTGGAGTTGCCCCTGGTGAGAGGCGCCGAGCAGAAGTGGGCATTCCTGTTGCCCCTCATCTTGGTGCCTGTGCGTTGGGGTTCACCCCGGTGAATGAGAGGGTTGCCTCCCTCCACATACGTGTGGGGGGACGGGTTCTGACTGTTGTTTGTGCTTATGCGCCAAAGAGCAGTTCAGATTACCCACCCTTTTTGGAGTCTTTAGAGGGGCTACTGGAGAGTGCCCCTCCAGGGAGGGCAATAAACATCTTAAAGTATCAAAAACATAAATTCCCAGCGGGCTGGGAATAGAATTTACCTATAGAATCACAACACAAGTCATCAGTGTCACAGGTCAGTCACAAACTTTGTTGTTAAAGGTTTGCTGCCTTTTTCTATTGTGGAGGCTCTATGGTGGAGGTAAGCAAGCTTTAGGTTATATATTTGACCAGTTTAGCCTTTATCTCTCTTAGCCTAGATAATGTTTATTGAGCAAAATTTACACAGCCATGTTATTGTTGATGTTTTGTGTATTGTATTGTATATGTCAATTAGGGAGATGATAACAGCCCTTAACCACAGATACCAGTCCCCCAGCAAAGACATGCTGTCAAATACACTCATACCAGCATGGTATGCAGTAGAGAAGGAAAATGTCAAGAAAGAATTGCAAGACGTCAGAGATGTGGCTGTGACTGCGGATGGATGGACCAGTTTGGCACAAGACCATTACTTGACTGTTTCAGTCGACTTTGTGAGAGAGGGGGCCATGAAGGAGAAAATCCTGCATACCAGGGCAGTCTACACTTCACAGACAGGGAATGTAATAGCCGAGGAGATAGGGGATATTCTTGATGAATTCAATATAAAGGATAAAGTTGGTGCAATCACTGTAGACAATGCGGCTAATATGGATGTAACAGTGAAAAGAACATTAGAAAGATTGCCTGTTTTGCTCATACTCTAAACATTGCTGCTCAAAAGCTGTACACTATACCAGTGATCTCAAAGTGTGCAGGAAGAATCCGAGCTACAGTGGTGTGGTTAAAACGGTGCAGCTTGGCCAAACCTATCCATAAAAAGAAGCAGCGTCTTCTTGGTTAGTAGAAATCAAAGTGGACTAAACTTAGTTTCAAAATGATATGGCTAAATCAATCATTGAACTATCACAGCAAATACACAACCTGTTTGTAAACCACACACACCATCTTTCTTTAGGTCTTCCAGAACATGCTGTCATTTTAGATGTGAAGAACCGGTGGAACAGCCTGTTCCTGATGGTGGAGCGATTTCTGGAGCAGTTTCCTGCTATCCAGGCAGCCTCCATGGACCCTCGGTTAAAAAAATCAATGGAGAAGGACAGGTATTGTAGATGAGGATAGATTGTGGGATTACCTTATACTTTTTTCAAACCAACCAATGTGCTGGGCTTTGCTCTAACTAATACAACAATGTGTATATTTCCTTTCAGACTGGAGAGACTTTCTGATGAAGATTTTAGAAAAGCAGAACAGTTTGTCAGAGTTATGAAAATACTATATACTTCAACCATCTGCATCTCTGCTGAAAGGAGTCCAACTTTGGGCAAGATTCTGCCCATTTTGGGGAAGCTCCAGCATCACTTCGCAGTTACTGATGAGGACTCCTCCTTCACACAAGCTATCAAGGAAAAGATCTGGCGTGACCTCTCAAAAAGATACCAAGTATGTTGCATATTTTTGTTGTTTTCTATAGGTTAACTATACTCAGACATCATGATATATATCATACCAAAATACATTTCTGCTTTTGTCTTGCAGGATGAAAGAATCAGGCAGTTCTTGGAGGAGAGCATAGCCTTAGACCAGAGATTCAAGATGAAAGTAGGCGAAGAAGTGTAAACCAGAATACAAGAGGGAGCTCATGAGTAGAACCTCACAACAGGTGTTTTTTTTTTCTTTCTGATTGATAATTTTATTTCCACTTCAAATGTAGGTCTGTTTATATGACTCCCATTATAATCTATTGAACACTGAATGAAGTTGTAATTTTCTAGGCCCAGCAGATGAAGCTGGAGGTTGAGAGGACAGCTGGTCCCCGTGATGACAACTCCTCTGATGAAGACTATGGAGCTGCAGTAGGACCACTGGTAAAATAAAGCAATACAAAGACATCCCATTTCCCCACATTACTTAATGTTACATAACAAAATTAAATTGCTATCTATTATTTTATTTTTGTTTACAGAAAAAGCCAAAGCTCTCTGCTCTTGAGGAGCCATTTGCTGATGAAGACATGGCAGTTGAAATGAGACAAGAGAACAGTTCTAGCGACACAGACAAGATTCAAGAGGAGATCCAGCGGTACAGAGGTTCACCCTCTACCCTAACTTCTGTGAATGCAGTGACCTGGTGGTGGAATGTGAGGGACACTATGCCAATGCTATCAAACTTGGCAACCAGGTATCACTGTGTGCAAGCATCATCCACACCCTCAGAGCGTACATTTTCTACTGCTGGAGACACCATCAGCCAGGAGCGGGCTTGTTTGTCTCCTGATAAAGCAGACATGTTAATCTTTCTCAAGAAGAACTGCTAAGAATTTAACAGTGAGCATTAGACACTGACTGGTCTCCAAATGTTCTTTTTCACTGGAAATGTTTTTTTTTTATATGAGAGAAGTACTTTGAATGGAAAAATCTGAGCTAAAAATAAAACTCAAGATTTGAACTTTATAATGTTGTGTAATTTTCTTTTTCTTCGAATTAATATTATAAAACTGGTATAGAAAAAAAGTATCGTTCAAGAACCGGTATCGAAGTGAAGGTATCGGTATTGGTACCGGTATCTAAAATTTTTGAACAATATCCAGCCCTACTTGGGAGAGGGACATCTGGGCCTCCCTACTGAAGCTGCTACCCCCGTGACCCGACACCAGAAAAGCGGAAGCAGTTGGATGGATAGATGGATGGATAAATGAATCAATGATCTGGTTGAACTGTAAAGTATCCTGAGATGACATGATGTAAATGGAGCTATAGAAATAAACTGAAAAGAATAGAATTAACCTAGAGAGAACTGAGTACCTGTGGGTTGAAAATTGGTTTCCTCTTTTCTCCTGGATGACATCTATATTCCTGGATGATCCGGGCTGGATGGCTGCTCTTGCTGTGTGACGGCCGACTAGGCTTCAGGTCGGTGTAGAGGGAGCCATCTTTTGTGTGAGCCTTCGATGTGAGGGTGAAGGGGCGCGGTGAGTAAATCTGTTCCACCAAGTAGGGCTCCTTTGCTGGTTTGGACAACAGCGAAGCCTCTCCTGGGTTCCGGGAGACTTCATAATACTGCTGCTGCTCTGCCTAGAAAGGGAAAAGAAGTGGCAGGTAGACAGATACAGGTGCTGGTCATAAAATTAGAATATCATGAAAAAGTAGATTGATTTCAGTAATTCCATTTAAAAAGTGAAACTTGTATATTATATTCATACATTACATACAAACTCATATATTTCAGATGTTTATTTTGTTTAATTTTGCTGATTACAAATGACAACAAATGAAAATCTCAAATTCATCATATCAGAAAATTAGAATATTACTGAAGACCAATAAAAACAAAGGATTTATAGAAATGTTGGCCAACTGAAAAGTATGAACATGAAAAGTATGAGCATGTACAGCACTCAGTATTTAGTTGGGCCTCCTTTGGCCTGTATTACTGCAGCAATGCGGCGTGGCATGGAGTCGATCAGTCTGTGGCACTGCTCAGGTGTTATGATAGCCCAGGTTGCTCTAATAGTGGCTTTTAGCTCTTCTGAATTGTTGGGTCTGGTGTATTGCATCTTCTTCTTCACAATACCCCATAGATTTTCTATGGGGTTAAGGTCAGGAGAGTTTGCTGGCCAATTAAGAACAGGGATACCATGGTCCTTCAACCAGGTACTGGTAGCTTTGGCACTGTGTGCAGGTGCCAAGTCCTGTTGGAAAATGAAATCTGCATCTCCAAAAAGTTGGTCAGCTGCAGGAAGCATGAAGTGCTCTAAAACTTCCTGGTATGTGTCTGCGTTGACCCTGGACCTCAGAAAACACAATGGACCAACACCAGCAGATGACATGGCACCCCAAACCATCACTGACTGTGGAAACTTTACACTGGACTTCAAGCAACGTGGATGAAGTGCCTCTCTTCTTTTCCTCCAGACTCTGGGACTTTGATTTCCAAAGGAAATGCAAAATTTACTTTCATCAGAGAACATGACTTTGGACCACTCACCAGCAGTCCAGTCCTGTTTCTCTTTAGCCCAGGCAAGACGCTTCTGACGCTGTCTGTGGTTCAAGAGTGGCTTGACACAAGGAATGCGACAGCAGAAACCCATGTCTTTCATACGTCTGTGTGTGGTGGTTCTTGAAGCACTCACTCCAGCTGCAGTCCACTCTTTGTGAATCTCCCCCACATTTTTGAATGGGTTTTGTTTCACAATCCTCTTCAGGGTGCGGTTATCTCTCTTGCTTGTACACTTTTTTCGACCGCATCTTTTCCTTCCCTTCGCCTCTCTATTAATGTGCTTGGACACTGAGCTCTGTGAACAGCCAGCCTCTTTAGCGATGACCTTTTGTGTCTTGCCCTCCTTGTGCAAGGTGTCGATGGTCGTCTTTTGGACAACTGTCAAGTCAGCAGTCTTCCCCATGATTGTGTAGCCTATAGAACTAGACTGAAAGACCATTTAAAGGCTTTTGCAGGTGGTTTGAGTTAATTAGCTGATTAGAGTGTGGCACCAGGGGCCATCAATTTTAAACCTTTTCACAATATTCTAATTTTCTGATATGATGAATTTGAGATTTTCATTTGTTGTCATTTGTAATCATCTAAATTAAACAAAATAAACATCTGAAATATATGAGTTTGTATGTAATGTATGAATATAATATACAAGTTTCACTTTTTAAATGGAATTACTGAAATCAATCTACTTTTTCATGATATTCTAATTTTATGACCAGCACCTGTAATCAGGGATCAGCTCCAGGAAAGGCTTTTTAGAAAATAACCCGGGATCTTATCGTTAGCACAGAATTCATGTGCTGCACAGACTACCTCTCTAAAACCTCTTAAATGCTTTAGTTTGTTTTGTTGTGGTGTCTTTGTGTGTTTAGCCGTGTTTCTTTCCTATATAAAGCCCTCCAGGGCGCGTTACTTAGGCTAACATTTTACTACTTTTCTCTGTCACACAATTACATTTGAATCTGTTCCCCTGAGTTCCTTTGGTATCTCCGCTCAGTGTTGCCAGATTAGGTGGTTTTCATTTTGATTCTGCAGGTAAAAATAGCTTTGGCCAGGGGAATATATTCTGGGGTGGTCTGGAGTCAGATTAGCGGTTTTTCAGTTGACCAATTAAAACACATGTCCACCAATCATCATCATTACTGGTTCATAGCAAAGCCTCCCTGACCTTTCTCCATCACTGATTAGCTGATGTGATCTGCCAGAACTAGTGCTGTGGCGCCACAATTGATGCTAGTTTTAGCAGCAGGTGGATCTGGTGTGATAAACCTGATGATCGATGCGTTCTGGTTGGAAGAGGAATTTTTTAAAGATGCTTGAGTGAACAACTGCTTTAGGGATTCATTGCTTGGTGCAATTAAACTCCTCCCCCTCCCTATATCAAATGCACCATTTGAAAGAGCTTCTTCACATGTTGCTCTGCTAAAGATGAGTCCAGAAATCTCATGGGCCTGCCGACCCTGTCAGGTTAGATGAATGTGAGAACTGGACTAACAGGGGACGGATGGACATGAGCATTGTTCCATCCTCCCCAACAGTTATTGGCCAGATTTCATTCAACCATGAACGGATCAGTAATTACAATAGATTAGATCAGTGGTCTCCAACCCTGGTCCTCAAGATCTACTGTCCTACAGATTTTAGATGCATCCCTGCTTCAAGACAGCTGAATCACATGATTACCTTCCAAGCCATTCATTTGATTCAGCTGTGTTGAAGCAGGGATGCATCTAAAATCTGTAGGACAGTAGATCTTGAGGACCAGGGTTGGAGGCCACTGGATTAGATTATAGTTCACCAGAGTAAAAGTTCAGTGTTCAGATGTTCAATGTTTCAGCCAACAACCTAATAAGCATTAAAGGTAAGAATTCAAAATCAACCAGAATAAATGTCATTATTTCAGTTAATCTTAGCATATGTGTGTGTGTGTCACTGATCCTAGTTTGTCTTCTAAATGTAAACAGAGGAGTATTCTACGTGGTTATGAATCCATCTGCAAACATGTTAGTACTACTATGTGATGATGGGTCACATGACCCTCACTGGATCTGACAGCACTGTGGGTCAGAGCTGTTTATGGAGAAACAACTCTGGGCAGATTTGGTTGGATTGTAGCGTTTTGACATGAGTTGTACTGAAGTGTTTTCATGTTCAGACACTAAATATACAGGGGTTGGACAATGAAACTGAAACACCTGGTTTTAGACCCCAATAATTTATTAGTATGGTGTAGGGTCTCCTTTTGCGGCCAATACAGCGTCAATTCGTCTTGGGAATGACATATACAAGTCCTGCACAGTGGTCAGAGGGATTTTAAGCCATTCTTCTTGCAGGATAGTGGCCAGGTCACGACGTGATGCTGGTAAAGGAAAATTTTTCCTGACTCACTCCTCCAAAACACCCCAAAGTGGCTCAATAATATTTAGATCTTTCACCAGTCTTGCTGTATGTATTGGTGCATTGTCATCCTGATACATGGCACCTCCTTCAGGATACAATGTTTGAACCATTGGATGCACATGGTCCTCCATAATGGTTTGGTAGTCCTTGGCAGCGACATGCACATCTAGCACAAGTATGGGGCCAAGGGAATGCCATGATATGGCAGACCAAATCATCACTGATCCAACCCCACGGACAGTTTTGGTGGAAACAGGAGAGTTGAGGTGCACATTTAATCCTGCCGTGATTTGGGCAGTAATGTTTTTTTTGGATACAATCCAGGTTAGCACCCGAACATCCCTTTCAGACAGCTTCCTCTTTGGTCCACGGTTAATCCTGTTGAATGTGGTTCATCCTTCTTGGTGGTATGCTGACATTACCCTGGATATCGTGGCTCTTGATACATCACAAAGACTTGCTATCTTGGTCACAGATGCACCAGCAAGACATGCACCAACAATTTGTCCCCTTTTGAACTCTGGTATGTCACCCATATTGTGTGCATTGCAATATTTTGAGCAAAACTATGCTCTTACCCTGCTAATTGGACCTTCACACTCTGCTTTTATTGGTTCAATGTGCAATTAATGAAGATTGGCCACCAGGCTGGTCCAATTGAGCCATGAAACCTTCCACACTAGAATGAGAGGTGTTACAGTTTCATTGTCCAACCCCTGTAACTATATATTAACTGGGTGGCTTGTTGTGATGTTTTTTAACAGATGTTTGAGCTGGAAAAGCTGGACTCTATCTGGCAACACCGCCTCTGCT
Source organism: Cyprinodon tularosa (assembly GCF_016077235.1). NCBI lineage: Eukaryota > Metazoa > Chordata > Actinopteri > Cyprinodontiformes > Cyprinodontidae > Cyprinodon > Cyprinodon tularosa. Next base: position 39,199 of record NW_024039233.1, on the reverse strand, counting down.
CTGTCTGGTGCTGGAGTTAGGAGGTTTTTCACAGCTTCCATCTGCTTCTGCTTGAGGTTTCCTCCTGTTAAAGTCTCAATTCCATTCAGTTTATTTCTATAGCACCAATTCATCCAGTCAGATTGGTTCAAAGGTTACTATGTTAGACATTAATCCCCAACCCAAGGCCCCAGCCCATGTGTCAGTTGTTACTGGGCCACACAGCAAGAGAAAATAACCTCTTTTATTTCCGACTGATTTATTTCCTTCATCTGAACAAAGGTGTTTTATTTTGAAAAATGCCCAGATTATCTCTCTCCATGCAATCTTTTGGTTTACCTTAAATAGAGAATGTTTTAACCAACCTGTCTCCATGATTATGACTCTATAAAGTGCTCTGAGAAGACGTGGTGTCAGTTGGCGTTATTTGCTAGTCTAATGTTACTAATCCAAATACATCAAATATGGAGCAGCATTTCTGGACTACTGATAATCAATCCCACAACAAGATGTCATCAGCCTGATTCCCATCAGCGTTCGTGCAAATAGGGGTGATACAGACCAACAAGCATTAAACTGATACAGTTAGTTTTAGTTATTAGAGCCTGATTTCCAGTAGAAGACATGATAAAATATTAATTTCACCATTACTATTTTCTAAACACTCAACCTGCCATGACCTGCAATGATCTACAATGACCTACAGCGACCTGCCATGACCTACAGCGACCTGCCATGATCTACAATGACCTGCCATGCCCTACAATAACCTGCAATGACCTACAATGACCTGTCATGACCTACCATGACCTGCAATTACCTGCCATGGCCTGCAGTGACCTTCCATGACCTACAATGACCTGCCATGCCCTACAATAACTTTCAATGACCTACAATGACCTGCAATTACCTGCCATGACCTTCAGTGACCTTCCATGACCTATATTGACCGACAATGACCTGCAATTACCTGCCATGGCCGGCAATTACCTGCCTTGACCTACATTTATCTGCAATTACCTACCATGACCTGCAATGACCTTCCACAACCTACAGTCACCTGCCATGACCTACAATGAATCTGCCATGACCTGCAATGACCTGCCATGACCTGCATCGACCTGGAATGACCTTCCACAACTTAAAATCACCTGCCATGACTTACAATGATGTGCCATGGCCTTCAATGAATCTGCCATGACCTACAATGATGTGCCATGACCTTCAATGAATCTGCCATGACCTGCAATGACCTGCCATGACCCGGGTGATTGTGAATCTATGCAGGCAACATGTCGCTCTATTTTGATTTGGCTACATTTAGTACTATCTGGGAATTTTGATGCCACAAAATAATAGAGGTCTGTCTAAAAGAGTAAGAGAATTCACGAAAGACTGAATAAGTATTAAATATAAATAAGAGCAAATGATCCTCTCCTTGGGTTGCCACCTTATCGTGGTGGAGAGGTTTGAGTGTCCCATTGATCCTGGGAGCTATGCTGTCTGGGGCTTTATGCCCCTGGTAGGGTCACCCAAGGCAGACAGGTCCTAGGTGAGGAACCAGACAAAGCGCAGCCCAAAGACCCTTATGACGAGTACGATCTTTGGATTCGGCGTTCCCTCGCCCGGACGCGGGTCACCGGGGCCCCACTCTGGAGCCAGGCCTGGACGGGGGGCATGATTGCGAGCGCCTGGTGGCCGGGCTTTTACCCATGGGGCCCGGGGGGGCTCAGCCTGAAGAGGAAACATGGGTCCCCCCTTACATGGGCCCACCACCCGTGAGAGGGGCCATAGGGGTCGGGTGCAATGTGTGTCGGGTGGCGGCTGAGGGAGGGGACCCTAGCGGTCCGATCCTCGGCTGCAGAAGCTAGCTCTAGGGACGTGGAACGTCACCTCACTGGTGGGGAAGGAACTGGGGCTAGTGTGTGAGGCTGAGAGGTTCCGGCTAGGAATAGTCGGTCTCACCTCGACGGATGGTTCTGGTTCTGGAACCAGTCTCCTTGAGAGGAGGCTGGACATACTTCCACTCTGGAGTTGCCCACGGTAAGAGGCGCCGGGCAGGAGTGGGCATACTTGTTGCCCCCCCACTTCGGTGTCTGTACGTTGGGGTTCACCCCGGTGAACGAGAGGGTAGCCTCCCTCCGCCTACGGGTTCTGACTGTTGTCTGTGCTTACGGACCAAACAACAGTTCAGAATACCCACCCTTCTTGGAGTCCTTAGAGGGAGTACAGGAGGGTGCCCCTCCTGGAGACTCCCTTGTTCTGCTGGGAGACTTCAACGCTCACGTGGGCAATGACAGTGAGACCTGGAGGGGCGTGGTTGGGAGGAATGGCTGCCCCGATTTGAACTCGAGTGGTGTTCTGTTGTTGGACTTCTGTGGTCGTCATGGATTGTCCATAACGAACACCATGTTCAAGCATAAGGGTGTCCATATGTGCTCTAGACACCGGGACACCCTAGGCCACAGCTCGATGATCGACTTTGTCATCGTTTCATCGGACTGGCGGCCGTATGTCTTGGACACTCGGGTGAAGAGGTTTGCGGAGCTTTCCACTGACCACTACCTGGTGGTGCCTGGCAGGCCCACATGTTTGGGCCTGCCAGGCAGGCCCATACCATGCGGCATGCGGCTCGGGTGGTTGCTGAGGCAAAAACTCGGTTGTGGGAGGAGTTTGGAGAGGCCATGGAGAAAGACTTCCGTACAGCTCCAAAGCGATTCTGGTCTGCCATCCGGCGTCTCAGGAGGGGGAAGCCGTGCAGCACCAACACTGTTTATAGTGGGGATGGTGAGCTGCTGACCTCAGCTCGGGATGTTGTGGGTCGATGGGCGGAATACTTCGTAGACCTCCTCAATCCCACCAACATGCCTTCCATTGAGGAAGCTAGGCCTGGGGACTCTGGACTGGGCTCTCCAATCTCTGTGGGCGAGGTCGCTGAGGTGGTTAAAAGGCTCCTCGGTGGTAGGTCCCCGGGGGTGGATGAGATCCGCCCGGAGTTCCTAAAGGTCCTGGATGTTGTAGGGTTGTGTTGGCTGACGCGACTCTGCAACATTGCATGGAAATCAGGGGCAGTTCCCCTGGATTGGCAGACTGGGGTGGTGGTCCCCCTATTCAAAAAGGGGGACCAAAAGGTGTGCTCCAATTACAGGGGAGTCACACTCTTAAGCCTCCCGGGAAGGTCTATTCGGGGGTGCTGGAGAGGAGGGTTCGTCGGATAGTCGAACCTCGGATTCAGGAAGAGCAGTTTGGTTTTTGTCCGGGTTGTGGAATGCTGGACCAGCTCTACATCCTCAGCAGGGTCCTGGAGGGTGCATGGGAGTTCGCCCAACCAGTCTACAAGTGCTTTGTGGACTTGGAGAAGACATTCAACCGTGTTCCTTTGGGGGGCCCTGTGTGGGGTTCTCCTGGAGTACTGGGTGCCGGGCCCTTTAATACGGGCTGTCAGGTCCCTGTATGACCGGTGTCAGAGTCTGGTCCGCATTGCTGGCAGTAAGTCGGGCTCGTTTCCGGTGAGAGTTGGACTCCGCCAGGGCTGCCCTTTCTCACCGATTCTGTTCATTACCTTCATGGACAGAATTTCTAGGCGCAGCCAAGGTGTTGAGGGGATCCGTTTTGATGGCCTTAGGATTGCGTCTCTGCTTTTTGCAGATGATGTGGTTCTGTTGGCTTCATCAGGTCGTGATCTGCAGCTCTCGCTGGATCAGTTCGCAGCCGAGTGTGAAGCGGCCGGGATGGGGATCAGTGCCTCCAAATCCGAGGCCATGGTCTTGAGCCGGAAAAGGGTAGAGTGCCTTCTCCGGGTCAGGGGGGGTGTCCTGCCCCAAGTAGAGGAGTTTAAGTATCTCGGGATCTTGTTCACGAAAAAGGACAAAGGGAGAGAGAGGTCGACAGGCGGATTGGCGCAGCGTCTGCCGTGAAGCGGGCGCTGTACCGCTCCATCGTGGTGAAGAGAGAGCTGAGTCAAAAAGCGAAGCTCTCGATTTACCGGTCGATCTACGTTCCTACCGTCATGACTGAAAGGACGAGATTGCGGATACAAACGGCCGAAATGGGTTTCCTCCATAGGGTGGCTGCACTCTCCCTTAGAGATGGGGTGAGAAGCTCGGTCATCCGGGAGGGACTCTGAGTAGAGCCGCTGCTCCTCCACGTCGAGAGGAGCCAGTTGAGGTGGCTCGGGCATCTGGTTAGGATGCCTCCTGGACACTTCCCTGATGAGGTGTTCCGGGCACGTCCCACCGGGGGAAGGCCCCAGGGAAGACCCAGGACACGCTGGAGAGACTATGTTTCTCAGCTGGCCTGGGAATGCCTTGGGGCTCCTCCTGAGGGGCTAGAAGAAGTGACTGCGGAGAGGGAAGTCTGGGCCTCCCTTCTTAAGCTGCTGCCCCCGCGACCCGACCCCGGATAAGCGGAGGAAGATGGATGGATGGATGGATGGAAGAGCAAATGATTAAACACAGCAGTCTGTTCGTTAAGTTTGGACTGGCATGAACCTATATCATATAACAACTGCAGCAGTTTCATGATTGGAGTTCTATGGCAAACATTTATCTACATTTGTGATTTTAGTAAAACTGTCCTTTAAATTTTATCTCATGCTATTTCTTATAAGAAGGTGATAGTTACTGTTTTATTCGGGTCAAATACTAAAATTGAGGGTGCACTGCAAAAATCTAAAGTGTCATTTTTTATTAAAATAAGTGCATTTCTTCTTGAATTGAGGAGGTAAGTGTGACACTTTGCCAATGGAACAAGACAATTTACATTTAAAATGAGAAAAAACAATTGCATTGTCTTATTTCTAGAGCATATTATCTAATTATCCTATTTTAAGAATAAATTAGATTCCATTAGCAGATCATGTTCTTTACCTTCTCAGATTAAGGGGAAATAAACTTAATTTAAGACATTTTGACATCTTTCTAGAGGTTTTTTGCAGTTTAAAGTTTTGTTTACCTCTTTAGCTTTCCAATGTCTGTCCTGGCTATCATCATTGTCCATGTTCCTGTCTCCATGGCGACACGAGATGGACACAGCTCTCAAGGTGCGAGGAGAATTGCTCATGCTGGCTACCTTTGATTCAGTAGCACTGCTCTCCTCAACATGTGATCTTGAAAGCCTCTGAGCATAAAGGCTCCTTTTCAGAGCTCTTATTCTGAGACTGTCGCTGTTTCCCTTATCTGACTGACCTTCTCCAGGTTCCCCACTTCCTGCTCTCATGCTGTGACCAATGGTGTGGCATGAGTAAAGATGGGCTGAGAGGAGACCGTCAGAATGCGGATGATGCTGAGGTGCTGATTTGTCGCAGGTAGAACCAGACACAGCACCTGTGTTCTTCCCTGGTTTCTTGTTGGTCTCCGGCTCCTGGTTGTTCTGATCCAGTTTGTTGAGTTTAGAGAGAACCTGGGACATCTCCATACGGACCCCAGAAAGAGTCTCAAGTTTTTTCTCTATCTCTGCAATTCTCATCACCAGTTTGCTGACACTCAGTTTCAACTCGTCATCTGTGTTTTCCTGCAGATGGAGCAAACGGTCCAGCTTGGACCTGTCCAGCCCGCCGCCGTGCTCAGGGGAGCTGTCGCCCTCCGATTTCAGCGTTAACTGAGACAGGGAGCCATTACTGTTCTGACTTGATGGCTGGACCACCCCCAGAGAGTCACAGGTGCTCATGTCGTCGAGAAAACGGAAGATGTCACTGATGTCATCACTGATAATCTTTTCCTCTGAGTGTTTCGGCTCCTGTCTGTCCCTGCAGGAGAACTTGGATGGGTAGTTTGTGGTGGTTTTTGGATCAGCCTGCTCCGTTTGAGTTCCAACACTAGAGGAGACGTCTGTCCCCTGAAAGGATCCCCCGCTCCAGTTTTTCTCTCTCAGCTTTTTGCCTGCAGAGCATCTTGCCACCAAGGAAACATCGCTGGTTTTTATGCCGTTATATTTTTTGGTAAAGTTGGGAGAATCTATAACCTTTTCCTTTGAGTTAGAAAAGAATTGTTCATTTTTATTAGGGCTTCTGCTGATGCTGTAAAGAATATTTCCTTTCTGTTGTTTACTCCTTTTATTAGAAACATCAGAATCATCTTGCATATTGAGACTAAGGCTCTTCAGTGGCCACACAGGTTGTTTCACAGCTTCAGTTACGTTCTTGCTCCTGGTGACATGCTTTAATGCTGGCATTGGTCCAAAGTAGGTGGATGTTTGTAAATCCTCCAGGCTTTCATGCTTGACCCTCAATTTGTCCTTCATAGGATAGTTGAATGCAGGATCCATATACGGGTTACTGTAGGACAATTCAAAACTGTGGTTAAAATATGGAGCCGGTTTGCGCAAATAGACCCTTTGGCAGCTGTCTCCAGTTTTGCTTTTTTGATGACATTCACTGGTGGGAACCTGCAAAAACACACAGAAAGGTCGAGTTAGATTTACGAGACACTGCTGAACAAATACATCAAAAACTCTACAGTAGATGACAATCACAAACCCAAACAGAATAAAAGATTCCCCTCCCTGATCTGACCAGCCTTTTAACTTTCATTTAACCCAGTTCTCTTCATCCCAAAGGATAGTTTCACTTTAGCAGATCATTATCAGATAGTGTAGTTTGAGGCGGGAACATTATACTTTAAGCTTTACTATATGGCCCATTTACTGATTTAATGCATGATTCAAAAAACTTCTCCTCCTACTGGAGGGGTATGTAAAGATGTCTACAGCCATCCCTCACACTAAGCATGCTTGTAGCGACAGTGGAGAGGAAAAACTCCCTTTGAACAGGAAGAAACCTCCAGCAGAACCAGGCTCATTGTGAGCGGCCATCTGCTGAGGCCGACTGGGGTTCAAGGAGACAGAAGCAGACATAGAAAAAGAAGCATAGATACAAAAGGCAACTGTCAACCAGCTCCACAGGCGGCCCCGTCCAGGAAACACACAGCCAGGCAGACGAGCTCCGAGCCAGCTCGCATGTCAGAGGATGAAGAGAGCACATCCAGTTAGTCACAGTCAGAGAAACAGGACTACACTGGAAAACAGGCCAAGCTCCAACATCTAGAAACAAAGGTGTTGATGGCAGCAGCACAGCTGATATTTCTCTCCAGGATGGAGTCACAGCCAAACAGGAACAGACCAGATGAAGCTACTATGAGAAAAAGCAGAGAGAGCAGAATGTTAGAGATTGAACTAACAGATTCTGCAGAGTGGGAGAATCATCATCATCTTTTTTTGAAGAGCGCTTTAGAACAGCTACGGCTGAAAATAAAGTCCTGAACAATAAGACATAATAAAGAATCAAATACAGATTAAAAATATAAAATAAGGCAATAATTTCTTGAAGCTAAATAAACATCACAATAACTAGTGTTGAAAGCCTTAGATGCCTTCTTATCACTGCACTCCAGGAAAACATTTTTAGTTTGTACATTTATACATACACTATATTGCCAAAAGTATTTGCTCACCCATCCAAATTATTGGAATCAGGTGTTCCAATCACTTCCATGGCCACAGGTGTATAAATTCAAGCACCTAGGCATGCAGACTGTTTTTACAAACATTTGTGAAAGAATGGGTCGCTCTCAGGAGCTCAGTGAATTCCAGCGTGGAACTGTGATAGGATGCCACCTGTGCAACAAATCCAGTCGTGAAATTTCCTCGCTCCTAAATATTCCACAGTCAACTGTCAGCTGTATTATAAGAAAATGGAAGTGTTTGGGAACGACAGCAACTCAGCCACGAAGTGGTAGGCCACGTAAACTGACGGAGCGGGGTCAGCGGATGCTGACGCGCATAGTGCGAAGAGGTCGCCAACTTTCTGCAGAGTCAATCACTACAGACCTCCAAACTTCATGTGGCCTTCAGATTAGCTCAAGAACAGTGCGCAGAGAGCTTCATGGAATGGGTTTCCATGGTCGAGCAGCTGCATCCAAGCCATACATCACCAAGTGCAATGCAAAGCGTCGGATGCGGTGGTGTGAAGCACGCCGCCACTGGACTCTAGAGCAGTGGAGACGCGTTCTCTGGAGTGACGAATCGCGCTTCTCCATCTGGCAATCTGATGGACGGGTCTGGGTTTGGCGGTTGCCAGGAGAACGGTACTTGTCTGACTGCATTGTGCCAAGTGTAAAGTTTGTTGGAGGGGGGATTATGGTGTGGGGTTGTTTTTCAGGAGCTGGGCTTGGCCCCTTAGTTCCAGTGAAAGGAACTCTGAATGCTTCAGCATACCAAGACATTTTGGACAATTCCATGCTCCCAACTTTGTGGGAACAGTTTGGAGCTGGCCCCTTCCTCTTCCAACATGACTGTGCACCAGTGCACAAAGCAAGGTCCATAAAGACATGGATGACAGAGTCTGGTGTGGATGAACTTGACTGGCCTGCACAGAGTCCTGACCTCAACCCGATAGAACACCTTTGGGATGAATTAGAGCGGAGACTGAGAGCCAGGCCTTCTCGTCCAACATCAGTGTGCGACCTCACAAATGCGCTTCTGGAAGAATGGTCAAAAATTCCCATAAACACACTCCTAAACCTTGTGGACAGCCTTCCCAGAAGAGTTGAAGCTGTTCTAGCTGCAAAGGGTGGACCGACGTCATATTGAACCCTATGGATTAGGAACGGGATGTCACTTAGGCTCATATGTGAGTCAAGGCAGGTGAGCAAATACTTTTGGCAATATAGTGTATATTTAATAAAGGATGCTTCTTTGCTGATCTCAGCTTTGCAGTGGCAGCTCCTTAAGTTCAATAACAACATTGTTTTTTGTTTTAAATTGGAAAGTTTAAAATGTTTAAAATAAAAAAGACAGCCTCTGGCCCGTAGACAGCTGGAGATAGGCACCAGCACCCCTTGCGACCCCCACTCCTGATAAAGTGTGTCAGATAATGGATGGATAAAAAAGACAATGATTATCTTTTTTTAAGATATTTTATTTTAATCCCGTCACCAGTTAGTTAGCACAGACAGAAAGCTGCACCTTTCAACCTCAGCAGTCGGTTTCAGATTTCAAAATATTCCATCTAGTTGCTGTTTTTTTTTTCAGTAGGGGGTCCTGCGTTGTTTGTTAGGTCATGTGACAGTTATGGTGACGCAATGAGCCAAGGGTTGAAAAATACTGAATAAAACTAAAAACATTCTATAACAGCAATATTTTGGCCATCAGCTGTTATTTCCCTAGTGGTCCCTAAATAAAACAAAAATTTTGTTTCTGCTCATCTGTATGTTTTAATGGCTCCTCAACTGATGACAGTTTCACCTTTTATCAGCCTTTTATCTTCAAGGATAAAGGTGCAGATTTTATATAATATTATAAATAATTCCAAGTAAAATAATTTAATATCTCTGAATTTATGTTACATCAAACACAGCAGCTGTGGTTCTAACAGTGAAACTAAAACATTACTGGATTTATTTAGTTTTCCAGTCCCTAACATGGAGATTCATAGATGTGTGATTTATTTTAAACATGATTTAACATTTTTTGCTGATAAGGTAATCAAATGTTTTCTGTGATTTAAATCATCCAGCCTCTTTAAAAGAGCTGTGAAAACACAAACCTGTGAGGAGAAGGACAGATTTTGGTGCCAGTCCTCCTTCATCTGGTGAGGAGTGAAACTGTGCGGGTGGCCAAGGAGCTGCCGGAGATCAGGTTCATCTGGAGGCTCTGTAGGGAGGAAGCTATTCTGCCTTTCAGGGCGGATGGACGCCTGGCTGCTGCCTAGAAGCTGAGGTAGATGACGCTCCAATGAAGCTTCTTTACATTCTAGGTCTTTAGTGAAGCGTAGGAGGAAGTTTGGGTCTGATGAGCGATGAAGGTCTAAGGTGCTGCTCGCAGGTAATTTGGAGCAGGAGTCTCCGCTCTGGACCTGCGGCTGCTGCTTTGAGTGGTGGTGGTGGTGCTGATGCTGGCGTGCATCCCTCTGCTTGGCGTCACAGTTGGTCCTCCTGCCATCTTTAAAGCTGCTTTCTGTGTTGGACCTGAACGGCTCTGCAGACTGCAGTCTGGGGGCCTTATCTTTGGGACCTTTCGGGTTCTTGGCTGGAGCCAATTCTTCATTCAACTGGATCAAGTTGAAGATGGTAACGATGTCAGCTGCTGCAATGAGCTTGTTAGAGTGCTGCTCCTCCTCCTCCACGCAGCTGAGCATCCTGCCTTTAAAGAGGGAGGCTGGGAAGGTGGGATCAAGGCAAGCTGTGGAGAACAGCAGCCTCCTGATTTTAGCCAGAGAGGCCAGGTCAAAGCGCGCGCACAGAGACTGGCACACGTCCTGGTCGGTCATCATGCTCTGCTTGATGTCCAGCTCCTCCAGGAGCTGCTCCAGGGACACCTCCATGTTCCTGCAGCAGGAGACGCTCCCACCTCAGCAAACACTGCGTCCGGTCACCTCTAATCCCACCTCACACCATGAGGCATAAAAAACAACACAAAAACCTGCAGTGGGGCTGTTACCATGGTTACAGGAGGAAAACGCAGCCAGCCGAGATGAAAGGCTGGAGGCTGCCTTTATCTCCAGTGATGGAGCAGGCAGGCAGGCAGACAGGCATTCAGGAGGGGATTCAGCCTCCCGCTCATGCAGGCAGGCAGGCAGGCAGAGACAGCCGCTCATGGAGAGACGCACCGGAGCTGTTTGAAGCACCGCCCACGCCAGCGATGACATCACTGAGCTGAAAACAAGTTTTTAATTAAAGGGAAAATTTGAGGTGCTTCATTTTTAAAATAATTCTGCTGTTCTTCACTAAAAATAAAAAATTAAGAATAATTATCGAAATTGCCTTTGCTTCTTCAAAACTATTCATTTTATAAATTGATTATAATTATAGGTAAATAAAAAAATATAATTTCCTTTGTTAAAATATCTCCCTAAAAGAGACCAAATTTTATTTTGCAAAGTCAAAAAAGTCATAGTTTGTAAAGTTCAGCAGCCAAAATTTAGGAGAAATATTTATGGTGATTTAAAGTCACTATGTCATTCATTCATTTATGGAAAAAAGTTCCACACTAAATAATTTGATTATTATTTAAAAATATGTCAGTGAGATACATATTTCGCTTACAAACGAATTATTATTTAACCAAATATTTATTTTTAAAACTAAATAGGATATTTAGTTTAATACTTAAATATTTAGTGTGTTTTATAAATAATTAGTGTGTTTCAAAAATATTTAGTATGTTTCATAAATATTAAGTTTATTTTATAAATATTTATTGTGTTTCAAAAATATTTAGTGTGTTTCATAAATATTTAGTGTGTTTCAAAAATAATTAGTGTGTTTTAGAAATAATTAGTGTGTTTCATAAATATTTAGTGTGTTTCATAAATATTTTGTTTGTTTTATAAATATTTAGTGTGTTCATAAATATTTAGTGTGTTTCATAAATAATTAGTTTGTTTCATAAATATTTTTTTTTCATAAATATTTAGTGCGTTTCAAAAATATTTAGTTTGTTTTATAAATATTTAGTGTGTTTCATAAATATTTAGTTTGTTTTATAAATATTTAGTGTGTTCATAAATATTTAGTGTGTTTCATAAATATTTAGTGTGTTTCATAAATATTTTTTTTCATAAATATTTAGTGCGTTTCAAAAATATTTAGTTTGTTTTATAAATATTTAGTGTGTTCATAAATATTTAGTGTTTCATAAATATTTTTTTTCATAAATATTTAGTGCGTTTCATAAATATTTTTTTTCATAAATATTTAGTGTTTTATAAAAATTTTGTTTCATAAATATTTAGTACGTTTCATAAATAATTTTTTTCATAAATATTTAGTGTGTTTTATAAAAATTTAGTTTCATAAATATTTAGTGTGTTTCATAAATATTTAGTGTGTTTCATAAATATTTAGTTTTTTTCATAAATATTTAGTGTGTTTCAAAAATATTTTATTTGTTTCATAAATATTTAGTGTGTTTTATACAAATTTTGTTTGTTTCATAAATATTTAGTTTGTTTCATAAATATTTAGTGTGTTTCAAAAATAATTAGTGTGTTTCATAAATATTTAGTTTGTTTCATAAATATTTAGTGTGTTTCAAAAATAATTAGTGTGTTTTATAAATAATTAGTTTGTTTCATAAATATTTAGTGTGTTTCATAAATATTTAGTGCGTTTCAAAAATAATTAGTTTGTTTCAAAAATATTTAGTTTGTTTTATAAATATTTAGTGTGTTTCATAAATATTTAGTGTGTTTCATAAATATATAGTGTGTTTCATAAATATTTTTTTTTCATAAATATTTAGTGCGTTTCAAAAATATTTAATTTGTTTCATAAATATTTAGTGTGTTTTATAAAAAAAAATGTTTTTCATAAATATTTAGTTTGTTTTAAAAAAATTAGTTTGTTTCATAAATATTTAGTGTGTTTCATAAATATTTAGTTTTTTTCATAAATATTTAGTGTGTTTCAAAAATATTTTATTTGTTTCATAAATATTTAGTGTGTTTTATACAAATTTTGTTTGTTTCATAAATATTTAGTTTGTTTCATAAATATTTAGTGTGTTTCAAAAATAATTAGTGTGTTTCATAAATATTTAGTTTGTTTCATAAATATTTAGTGTGTTTCAAAAATAATTAGTGTGTTTTATAAATAATTAGTTTGTTTCATAAATATTTAGTGTGTTTCATAAATATTTAGTGCGTTTCAAAAATAATTAGTTTGTTTCAAAAATATTTAGTTTGTTTTATAAATATTTAGTGTGTTTCATAAATATTTAGTGTGTTTCATAAATATATAGTGTTTCATAAATATTTTTTTTTCATAAATATTTAGTGCGTTTCAAAAATATTTAATTTGTTTCATAAATATTTAGTGTGTTTTATAAAAAAAATGTTTTTCATAAATATTTAGTTTGTTTTAAAAAATTTAGTTTGTTTCATAAATATTTAGTGTGTTTCATAAATATTTAGTGTGTTTCATAAATATTTAGTTTGTTTCATAAATATTTAGTGCGTTTCAAAAATATTAAATTTGTTTCATAAATATTTAGTGTGTTTTATAAAAATGTAGTTTGTTTCATAAATATTTAGTGTGTTTCATAAATATTTCAATCTGAAAAACTCACACAGAGAAAAAGGATAATTAGAAGAGTTTATTGATAAGAAGGTATAGTCTTTGGCGCTCAGACCTCGGCAGGAACATTCATGCTGATTTATGCTTGACATGCATGAGTTGATGAATGAGAATAGGGATGTTCCCCCTGGCCTGAAACTGGTGGTGGTTCAATTGAGCTGGTTGACGAGGTGATCTGCTGAGCAGAATGAGGGACTAGAAGACTGAGGGAGCTGACGCCGGGGCTTCTCTCAGACTCGGGATATGAGGTCCTGCTTGGTGATGCAGGAACTGAGAACTGTCCATGATGAGCAAGCGTGAAGTGACAGTGGAGAGGAAAAACTCCCCTTTGGGAAGAAACCTCTGGCGGAACCGGGCTCAACATGGTGGTCTTCTGCCGGACCAATGCAGTGAGGCGAGGGATGGTGACAACTGGGATTAATACCCTCTGATGAGGTTGAGGTGAAGTCGTGTCATGGGGACGATCCAGCTGCGATGGCGGAGAAGGGGATGGAGGTGGGTGAATTGTCATCTGAATCGAAATCTGACATAGTGCTTGCAGATAGCGGGACTGGGATGAGGATTTGGAGAGTTTATAAAGTGAAAGCAGGACGCTGATTGGGCTTCATGGTGGAGTAGTTCGAAGCTGATTGGCTCGCTTCGGAGACGGATCAGCTTCTGATTGGATGGAGGTAAGCCAGAGTTTCTTCAATTGAACTTCCGCTAGAGCTTCATTTCAATCTGAAAAACTCACACAGAGAAAAAGGATAATTAGAAGAGTTTATTGATAAGAAGGTATAGTCTTTGGCGCTCAGACCTCGGCAGGAACATTCATGCTGATTTATGCTTGACATGCATGAGTTGATGAATGAGAATAGGGATGTTCCCCCAAAAGCTGAGGTCGAGGCCAGAGAGCTCGTGGAGCAGTTACTAGTAACAAATGGTGAATGCGTAATGAAATGCTGAGAAGGTTTGCAAACAGCTTACCGAGCCAGGTTGAAGTTGATGCCGAAAACTTACGACGACGATGATGATGATGATGATGATGATGATGAATCTTGCGGATGAGTCTGATAATGAATCTTGCGGATGAGTCTGATAATGATCTTGCGGATGAGTCCATATAGAACATATAACATGACGGGATACAGACACATGACGAGACGCAGACATGGTGCATATTGATGCATTGGAAATGCATACAAAATGGCGTAAGGATGCATGACGAGACACGACGAGACACAGATAGGGAGCATATGATGCATTGGGGAATGAATCTTGCGGATGAGTCTGATAATGAATCTTGCGGATGAGTCTGATAATGAATCTTGTGGATGAGTCTGATAATGATCTTGCGGATGAGTCCATACGGAACATATAACGTGACGAAATACAGACACATGACGAGACGCAGACATGGTGCATATGGTGCATTAGGGAATGCATGCAAAATGGCGTAAGGATGCATGACGAGACGCAGACCAGACATGACGAGACACACAAGAGAAGGCATATTGCTGCCTGACATAAAGGCGAGATTGCACGTATACGAGCCAGAATGAAGACAGCATGAGTATAGCAAGGAGACAGCATGAAGACTGCAGAAAGCAAGGAATAATGTAGATAACTGATAGAGTAGGAGTAGAAGAAGATGAGTTAGAGGATGGTCATGGTTAGGTAAGGTAATGATGAGAAAGAGTTCGAACCACCACCAGTATTTGTGTTAGAGTTACCTAGAGGCAGAGAGAGCGCTGCGAGAATTGATGGGAGTTCTGGGCGGATGTATGAGGTATAGACCAATGATGACCATCGGCCTAGTTGCTGGAGGGAAGCCTCAGAAACCCCACGAGTAGCTGCTGTTGTAGCAGCTCCAATCCGGAACGAATGCCCGGAATAACCACTAGAGGGAAGGCCACATGATTCTAAAAGTGACCTAAGGTGATGAAGGAACCAACGAGTGGACATAGAGTGACCCTCGGGCGTGATGAAGAGCGCTTTAGAATGAGAGGGCAGAGAGTGTCGTCTTTGAACGAAATCGAACATGGCGAGAAAGGGACAGAGGGGGCCATCTGTTCGTGCGATGAAAATGGAACAAGCGCCTTTACCTTTAGAATGTTTTAAGGATAATTTGAAATGGTCGATGTAAAAACGAATATCTGAGATAGACAAATCTCGGAAATGATTAAAGTGTCTATTCGAAGAAGTGAATTCCCCCGGTCTCAGAAAGCCATAGAAGGCCAATAAGAAGGAACTAGATAACAGAGACTTGACATAAGACGAGTTGGAGCTAGTTGAAAGCGCGGACACTAGTCTCCTAAGGATCGGAAAAGTAATAGGCTTACGAGTGTCAGAAGTACCAGAAGAATGTTTAGCTAGACCTTTAAGGAGAAGCTTGATGGAGTAGTCAGCGAAAAGGCTAGAAGAATTAGGGTTATAGCATTTGGAATAGAAATTGATGCCGGCTAACAAGCTGCGAATGTAAGATAATTTGAAGCGGCGTTTGTCAAAGCAGAAAGAAATGAAATTCAAGACAGAAGTAATGAGTAAAGGATACAGGGGAATATGGAGGCTTGAACAGAATTTTGCAAATAATTGCCATTCGAAGTTGTAGGTTCTGAGAGTGGAAGGAGCTAAACCAGATTTCATGTAGAAGCTGGAGGAAAGTAGATATGAATGAAGAGAGTGAGTTAATTGAGGGTGAATTCCTCTAGAGGAGGAACAGGAGTCGGATGGAGATCGGAGGTAGGTCGAAGATGACGAAAAGTCTGAAATTTGAAACGAGAGAGAGCGTCAGCAGCAGTGTCAGAATGGCCTGGAACGTGACGCGCTGAGATAATGAAATTGTTAGTGACTGCTTGCCAGGTGATGCTTCTGATGAAGGGCATGAGAGACTGGGAGGAGGAGCAATCTTTATTTAAGGCTTCGACTACCGCGATGTTGTCGCAATAGGCAGATATGCGTTTTCTTTCCCAGAGCGGGCCCCACAGACGGCAAGCTATGGCTATGGGGTAGACCTCACACAGAGCGGATGATTGGGTGTTGAATGAGGAGGGCCATGGGCCCGCGAACCACCTGTCCTGAAAGAACCCCCCAAAACCTACGGATGGGGCAGCATCTGTGAAAAACTGTAGCATGTCGGGAGATTGAATGATATCATCGTAGAAAAATGATTTTCCGTTCCAATTTAGAAGGAGACTGGACCAGAAGGAAAGATCCGAACGGCAACCTTCGTTCAGTGTAACCTGATCAAGGAGGGAGGGAACGGATTTAGCCAGATCGAGCAAACGGGAAATGAAAGAGCGACCTTGAGGAATAATGCGCATGGCGAAATTTAGATGACCTAACAGGGAGAGCAGTTGGCGTTTGGACACGACTGATGCGGAACAAAAGGATTGAGAGATCTCACGAATTCGAGATAGTTTATCTGCGGGCAGGGATGCCATCATGGCTACTGAATCGAGCTCGATACCGAGAAACTCGATTTTTGTAGCGGGGCCAATAGTTTTCTCTTCAGACGGGGGAACGCCGAGGCGGGAAAAATGCTCCTTTAGCTTGGGAAGAGAAAGACTGGGAAGTTTAGAGGGAGGATCAATAAGAAGGAAGTCATCCAGGAGATGAAGAACGCATGGAAGATGGGTGACATTGAGAAGAATCCAGCATAGAGCTTCTGAGATTTTGTCGAAGAGACATGGACTACTCCTGCACCCGAACGTCAAACGAACAGCGAAATAGAAAAGAGATTTCCATTTAGCGCCGAACAGGTGCCACTGGGAGGGATGAATAGGGACGATTTTAAACGCATCGGTGATGTCGGCTTTAGCTAGCCAGGCTCCTTTGCCGGTGCGTTTGATCAGGAGAATAGCGTGATCCACGGAAGCGTAATGAAGGGAAAAGGGGGCAGGCGGGATGAGGCTATTGATCGAGGAGTGAAGACCGGAGTGGGGGGCGGATAGATCCAGAATGAGCCTCTTTTTTCCAGAATATTTTCTGGTGGCTACTCCGAGAGGGCTAACTCGGAAGGGGACGAAGGGAGAGGTTTTGAAGGGACCGATCATGAACCCTTTAGAAGTTTCTTTGTTAAGGAGCAGATCTACGGTATCTGGTTCTTTAAGAGCAGATTGAAGATTGGGGGATATGTGGGTAAGAGAGGGGGGGTTAGAAACTCCTACATGAAATCCTTGAGAGAGACCAGAAAGAATAAAGTTAACAAAAGTACGGTCGGGATGATGAAGGAGACAGGACGATAGCTCAGAAATGATAATAGGGGTGGAAAGGTGACGGGCTGCTAAGGTTTGAAGGTGCGATTTTTTATGAAGCGAGCGCGGCGGGGACAGACTGATTTCGGATGAGCCTCCTTGCAGAAACTGCAAATGTGGAGAAATATGCACTTAGGAAAAGAACAGAAACTTTCATTGAAATTGTTACAGATGGGTTTGGAGTCAAATACCTGAATTCTTCTACCTCTGGCGTCTGTACGCAAACTGGAAGTAGAGGGAAGCAAAGAAGGGAGGGAAGGAGTGCTGGGCTTAAACGGAATAGATGGACAGAGGGCGCTGGGGTGACCGATTGAATTGCAGGAAGAACAAGGATTGGACTGAGTTAGCATAATAAGATTGTTTGTGTCCAAGACCGACCAATCTAAACGAACGCCGTGATGAACCAGTGTAGAAGCTGCTTTGGAAGAGAAAGATTTGTGGTAAAGGTAGAAAAGGTTGCCGCCAAATTTAAGGTGGAGGTCTGCTATTAGGGATAGATAAGTATCAAGCTCCACTCTGCGGTCGGGGTAAACTGAGCATAGAACGCCACGGTAGATACTAAATGCGGTGAGAAATTGGCCAATAGAAAGATCTCTAGACAAACGGGGATCGGATGATTTAAAGAAAGCTGTGACGTCACCTGCTGATGCGACCTGGTGATCGACTTAGGGGGAGGGGAGAATGAGGGAGACTAAATTAACATACTTCCCTTGAATGATTTTAGAACGGAGGCTAGAAGAAAAATATTAGCGTGCAAGGGAGCATACGGTATGCCTAAGGCTGGCCCAGGGCGGGCGTTTGCTAATGTGAATGAGGGGATGGGAGGGGGGATGTCCGTCTGAGCAGGCAGCTGCAGGGATGATGTGGCAGTACGGGGATTTTCCGAGTTCTGGAGACGTGCAGACAGCGTCGTGACTGATTGAGAGAGTGAGTCCAGAGTGGAGCGGAGGGAGGCTGAGAGCTGTTCAACGGCAGAAGGATTGGTCGAGGGAGCTGCTATGGAATGAGAGGCTGAAGAGGGTCCGAGGTTTGCAACGACGCAGTGAGAGGGAGCGGGCATATCGGTGGCTGCAGCTGGGATGGATCTAGGACGTCCTCTGCTGCGCTTGGCGGGGGGAGCGGAGGACTTGCATGATCTTTTGCGGCCAGGAATCGGAGCGGACTGAAGAGCAGAAGGCGAGGGAGATGGAGATGAATCACGAGGAGGTGGAAGGGAGGCTAGTTGAGACAGCTGAGCAGAATCAAGGTCGGAGCCTGGCAGTATGCCTCTGGAGAGTAACACGGAAGGAGATGAGAGAGCGGCCAGACGGGAGCTTCTTCGAGCAGGGAGAATAGGGGAAAGGTTGCGTTCCTCTGGGTTGAGGAACAGGGACCCGGCAGGGTCATCTGAATCGAAATCTGACCTAGTGCTTGCAGATAGCGGGACTTGGATGAGGATTTGGAGAGTTTATAAAGTGAAAGCAGGACGCTGATTGGGCTTCATGGTGGAGTAGTTCGAAGCTGATTGGCTCGCTTCGGAGACGGATTAGCTTCTGATTGGATGGAGGTAAGCCAGAGTTTCTTCAATTGAACTTCCGCTAGAGCTTCATTTAGTGTGTTTCATAAATATTTAGTGTGTTTCATAAATATTTAGTGTGTTTCATAAATATTTAGTGTGTTTCATAAATATTTAGTTTGTTTCATAAATATTTAGTGTGTTTCATAAATATTTAGTGTGTTTCATAAATATTTTTTTTTCATAAATATTTAGTGTGTTTTATAAAAATTTTGTTTGTTTCATAAATATTTAGTGTGTTTCATAAATATTTTTTTTTCATAAATATTTAGTGCGTTTCAAAAATATTTAATTTGTTTCATAAATATTTAGTGTGTTTTATAAAAATTTAGTTTGTTTCATAAATAGTGTTTCATAAATATTTAGTTCGTTTCATAAATATTATTTTTTCATGAATATTTAGTGCGTTTCAAAAATATTTAATTTGTTTCATAAATATTTAGTGTGTTTTATAAAAATTTAGTTTGTTTCATAGATCTTTAGTGTGTTTCATAAATATTTAGTGTGTTTCATAAATATTTTTTTTCCATAAATATTTAGTGCGTTTCAAAAATATTTAATTTGTTTCATAAATATTTAGTGTGTTTTATAAAAATTTAGTTTGTTTCATAAATAGTGTGTTTCATAAATATTTAGTTTGTTTTGTAAATATTTAGTGTTTCATAAATATTTAGTGCGTTTCATAAATATGTTTTTTTCATAAATATTTAGTGTTTTATAAAAATTTAGTTTCATAAATATTTTGTGCGTTTCATAAATATTTTTTTTCATAAATATTTAGTGTTTTATAAAAATTTAGTTTCATAAATATTTAGTGTGTTTCATAAATATTTAGTTTTTTTCATAAATATTTAGTGTGTTTCAAAAATATTTTATTTGTTTCATAAATATTTAGTGTGTTTTATAAATATTTAGTTTGTTACATAAATATTTAGTGTGTTTCATAAATATTTAGTGTGTTTCAAAAATAATTAGTTTGTTTCATAAATAATTAGTTTGTTTCATAAATATTTAGTGTGTTTCAAAAATAATTAGTGTGTTTTATAAATAATTAGCTTGTTTCATAAATATTTAGTGTGTTTCATAAATATTTAGTGTGTTTCATAAATATTTAGTGTGTTTCAAAAATAATTAGTTTGTTTCAAAAATATTTAGTTTGTTTTATAAATATTTAGTGTGTTTCATAAATATTTAGTGTGTTTCATAAATATTTTTTTTTCATAAATATTTAGTGTGTTTCAAAAATAATTAGTGTGTTTTATAAATAATTAGCTTGTTTCATAAATATTTAGTGTGTTTCATAAATATTTAGTGTGTTTCATAAATATTTAGTGTGTTTCAAAAATAATTAGTTTGTTTCAAAAATATTTAGTTTGTTTTATAAATATTTAGTGTGTTTCATAAATATTTAGTGTGTTTCATAAATATTTTTTTTTTCATAAATATTTAGTGCGTTTCAAAAATATTTAATTTGTTTCAGAAATATTTAGTGTGTTTTATAAAAATTTTGTTTGTTTCATAAATAGTGTGTTTCATAAATATTTAGTTTGTTTCGTAAATATTTAGAGTGTTTCATAAATATTTAGTGTGTTTCATAAATATTTAGTTTGTTTCATAAATATTTAGTGGGTTTCATAAATATTTTTTTTCATAAATATTTAGTGCGTTTCATTTTTGCAATTTAGTTTTTGTGTTTTTGCAATTTCAAACCTTAGCATCCCGTCACCTTTCCACCCCTATTATCATTTCCGAGTTATCATCCTGTCTCCTTCATCATCCCGACCGTACCTTTGTTAACTTCATTCTTTCTGGTCTCTCTCAAGGATTTCATGTAGGAGTTTTTAACCCCCCCTCTCTCACCCACATATCCCCCAATCTTCAATCTGCTCTTAAAGAACCAGATACCGTAGATCTTCTTCTTAACAAAGAAATTTCTAAAGGGTTCATGATCGGTCCCTTCAAAACCTCTCCCTTCGTTCCCTTCCGAGTTAGCCCTCTCGGAGTAGCCACCAGAAAATATTCTGGAAAAAAGAGGCTTATTTTGGATTTATCCGCCCCCCACACCGGTCATCACTCCTCGATTAATAGCTTCATCCCGCCTGCCCCCTTTTCCCTTCATTACGCTTCCGTGTATCACGCTATTCTCCTGATCAAACGCACCGGCAAAGGAGCCTGGCTAGCTAAAGCCGACATCACAGATGCGTTCAAAATCGTCCCTATTCATCCCTCCCAGTGGCACCTGTTCGGTGCTAAATGGAAATCTCTTTTCTATTTTGCTGTCCGTTTGACGTTCGGGTGCAGGAGTAGTCCATGTCTCTTTGACAAAATCTCAGAAGCTCTATGCTGGATTCTCCTCAATGTCACCCATCTTCCATGCGTTCTTCATCTCCTGGATGACTTCCTTCTTATTGATCCTCCCTCTAAACTTCCCAGTCTTTCTCTTCCCAAGCTAAAGAAGCTCTTTTCCCGCCTCGGTGTTCCCCTGTCTGAAGAGAAAACTATTGGCCCAGCTACAAAAATCGAGTTTCTCGGCATCGAGCTTGAATCAGTGGCCATGATGGCATCCCTGCCCGCAGATAAACTATCTCGAATCCGTGAGATCTCTCAATCCTTTTGTTCCGCATCAGTCGTGTCCAAACGCCAACTGCTCTCCCTGCTAGGTCATCTAAATTTCGCCATGCGCGTTATTCCTCAAGGTCGCTCTTTCATCTCCCGTTTGCTCGATCTGGCTAAATCCGTTCCCTCCCTCCTTGATCAGGTTACACTGAACGAAGGCTGCCGTTCGGACCTTTCCTTCTGGTCCAGTCTCCTTCTAAATTGGAACGGAAAATCATTTTTCTACGATGACATTATTCAATCTCCTGACATGCTGCAGTTTTTCACGGATGCTGCCCCATCCGTAGGTTTTGGGGGGTTCTTTCAGGACAGGTGGTTCGTGGGTTCATGGCCTTCTTCATTCAACACCCAATCATTCGCTCTGTGTGAGGTCTACCCCATAGCCATAGCTTGCCGTCTGTGGGGCCCGCTCTGGGAAAGAAAACGCATATCCGCCTATTGCGATAACATCGCAGTCGTCGAAGCCTTAAATAAAGGTCGCTCCTCCTCCCAGTCTCTCATGCCCTTCATCAGAAGCATCACCTGGCAAGCAGTCACTAACAATTTCATTATCTCAGCGCGTCACGTTCCAGGCCATTCTAACACTGCTGCTGACGCTCTCTCTCGTTTTAAATTTCAGACTTTCCGTCATCTTCAACCTACCTCCGATCTCCATCCGACTCCTGTTCCTCCTCTAGAGGAATTCACCCTCAATTAACTCACTCTCTTCATTCATATCTACTTTCCTCCAGCTTCTACATGAAATCTGGTTTAGCTCCTTCTACCCTCAGAACCTACAACTTTGCATGGCAATTATTTGCAAAATTCTGTTCAAGTCTCCAAATTTCCCTGTATCCTTTACTCATTACTTCTGTCATAGCTTTCATTTCTTACTGCTTCGATAAACGCCGCTTCAAATTATCTTACATTCGCAGCTTGTTAGCCGGCATCAATTTCTTTTCACAATGCTATAACCCTAATTCTTCCAT
The DNA here is from genome assembly GCF_016077235.1 of Cyprinodon tularosa. Lineage (NCBI taxonomy): Eukaryota > Metazoa > Chordata > Actinopteri > Cyprinodontiformes > Cyprinodontidae > Cyprinodon > Cyprinodon tularosa. The sequence continues at coordinate 16,776 of NW_024039233.1, read as the reverse complement.
CCTTTTCGCTGACTACTCCATCAAGCTTCTCCTTAAAGGTCTATCTAAACATTCTTCAACGTACTTCTGACACTCGTAAGCCTATTACTTTTCCGATCCTTAGGAGACTAGTGTCCTCACTTTCTACTAGCACCTACTCGTCTTATGTCAAGTCTCTTTTATCTAGTTCCTTCTTATTGGCCTTCTATGGCTTTCTGAGACCGGGGGAATTCACTTCTTCTAATAGACACTGTAATCATTCCCGAGATCTGTCCATTTCAGATATTCGTTTCTACATCGACCATTTCAAATGATCCTTAAAACATTCTAAAGGTAAAGGCGCTTGTTCCATCTTCATCGCACGAACAGATGGCCCCCTCTGTCCCTTTCTCGCCAAGTTCGATTTTGTTCAAAGACGACACTCTATGCTCTCTCATTCTAAAGCACTCTTCATCACACCCGAGGGTCATCCTATGTCCACTCGTTGGTTCCTTCTTCACCTCATGACACTTTTAGAATCATGTGGCCTTCCCTCTAGTGGCTATTCCGGGCATTCGTTCCGGATTGGAGCAGCTACAACAGCAGCTACTCGTGGGGTTTCTGAGGCTTCCCTCCAGCAACTAGGCCGATGGTCATCATTGGTCTATACCTCATACATCCGCCCAGAACTCCCATCAATTCTCGCAGCGCTCTCTCTGCCTCTAGGTAACTCTAACACAAATACTGGTGGTGGTTCGAACTCTTTCTCATCATTACCTTACCTAACCATGACCATCCTCTAACTCATCTTCTTCTACTCCTACTCTATCAGTTACCTACATTATTCCTTGCTTTCTGCAGTCTTCATGCTGTCTCCTTGCTATACTCATGCTGTCTTTATTCTGGCTCGTATACGTGCAATCTCACCTTAATGTCAGGCATCAACATGCCTTCTCTTGTGTGTCTCGTCGTGTCTGGTCTGCGTCTCGTCATGCGTCCTTTACGCATTCTGCCATGCATTCCCTGATGCATCAACATGCACCCTGTCTGTGTCTCGTCATGTGTCTGTATTTCGTCATGTCATTCGTTCATATATGTTATCATCCGCAAGAATCATCCGCAAGATCATTGTCAGACTCATCCGCAGGATCGTTATCAGACTCCTCCGCAAGATTCATCATCATCATCATCATCATCATCATCATAGTAAGTTTTCGGCGTCAACTGTGGTTGCCATCGTCAACTACAACCTGGCTCGGTAAGCTGTTTGCAAACCTCAGCATTTTATTACGCATTCTTCATTCTGTTACTAGTAACTGCCTTACGAGCTCTCCGACCTCGACCTCAGCTTTTGGGGGAACACCCCTATTCTCATTCATCTACTCATGCATGTTAAAGCATAATTCAGCATGAATGTTTCTGCCGAAGTCTGAGCACCAAAGACTATACTTTCTTATCAATAAAATTCTTCTAATTATCTTTTCTCTCTGTGTGAGTTTTTCAGATTGAAATAAATATTTAGTGTTTAATAAAATATTTAGTGTGTTTCACAAATATTTAGTGTGTTTCACAAATATTTAGTTTGTTTAATAAATATTTAGCCTGTTTTATAAATATTTATTGTTTCATAAGTATTTAATGTGTTTATAAATATTTAGTGTATTTCACAAATATTTAGTTTGTTTAATACATATTTAGTTTGTTTAATAAATATTTAGTGTTTCATAAAATATTTAGTGTGTTTCGTAAATATTTAGTGTGTTTCATAAATATTTAGTTTATTTCATAATTACACTGCAAAAAATCTAAATCTAAATAAGTCATTTTTTCTTTAAATAAGTGCATTTGTTCTTGAATTGAGGAGGTAAAAGAGACATTTTGCCAATGAAACAAGACAATTTATACTTAAAATAAGAAAACACAATTGAATTGTCTTATTTCAAGTGCATATTATCTAATTATCTTAATTTAAGAGTGAAAATACTCATTCCATTGACAAACTATCTCATTTACCTACTCAAATTAAGGGTAAATACACTTAATTTAAGAAATTTTTACTTATTTCTAGATCGTTTTTGCAGTGTATTTAGTGTGTTTTACAAATAGATAGTGTTTCATAAGTATTTAGTTTGTTTCATAAATATTTAGTGTGTTTAATAAATATTTAGTTTGTTAAATAAATATTTTGTTTGTCCAATAAATATTTTGTGTTTCATAAATATGTAGTTTGCTTCATAAATATTTATTGTTTCATATTTAGTATGTTTCATAAATATTTAGTGTGTTTCACAAATATTTAGTTGGTTTAATAAATATTTAGTTTGTTTAATAAATATTTAGTGTTTCATAAAATATTTAGTTTGTTTAATAAATATTTAGTGTGTTTAATAAATATTTAGTTTGTTAAATAAATATTTTGTTTGTCCAATAAATATTTTGTGTTTCATAAATATGTAGTTTGCTTCATAAATATTTATTGTTTCATATTTAGTATGTTTCATAAATATTTAGTGTGTTTCACAAATATTTAGTTGGTTTAATAAATATTTAGTTTGTTTAATAAATATTTAGCCTGTTTTATAAATATTTAGTGTTTCATAAAATATTTAGTGTGTTTCATAAATATTCAGTGTTTCAAAAATATTTAGAGTCTTTCATAAATATTTACTGTGATTAATAAATATTTACTGTGTTTCACAAATATTTAGTTTGTTTAATAACTATTTTGTTTGTCCAATAAATATTTAGTGTTTCATAAATATTTAGTTTCTTTCATAAATATTTAGTTTGTTTCATAAATATTTATTGTTTCATATTTAGTATGTTTAATAAATATTTATAGTTTCATAAGTATTTAGTGTGTTTAATAAATAACATTACTGATTTCTGGGGACAGTCCCTGTTTTGGACCACCTGTCCCAAACTAAAGCCCGCTGTGCCACGCCCTGCCAGGCCCGCTGTGCCACGCCCGCTGTAAAATAAAAAATAGATCTTTTCTGAAATTTTGAATTATTAGTTATTTTATCAACAAAAGGTCAGAGGTTACTCGCAGCATTTCTCAGCAGCTATAGATAATAGTAACCAGAGATCACTGATTTCTGGGGACAGTCGCTGTTTTGGACCACCTGTCCCCGGCTAAAGCTGTCCCTGGAAATGTGCCACGCCCTGCCAGGCCCGCTGTGTCACGCCCGCTGAGCTACGCCCGCTAAGCCACGGCCGCTGTGCCACGCCTGCTGTAAAATAAGAAAAATAGATCTTTTCTGAAATTTAGCATTATTAGTTATTGTATCAACAAAAGGTCAGAGGTTACTCGCAGCATTTCTCAGCAGCTGTAGATAATAGTAACCAGACATCACTGATTTCTGGGCACAGTCACTGTTTTGGACCACTTGTCCCAAACTTAAGCTATCCCTGGAAATGTGCCACGCCCTGCCACGCCCGCTGTGCCACGCCCTACCACGCCCTGCCAAGCCCGTTGTGCCACGCCCGCTGTAAAATAAGAAAAATATATATTTTCTGAAATTTAGAATTATTAGTTATTTCATCAACCAAAGGTCAGAGGTTACTCGCAGCATTTTGTCAGCAGCTGTAGATAATAGTAACCATACATCACTGATTTCTGGGGAAAGTACCTGTTTTGGACCACCTGTCCTAAACTAAAGCTATCTCTGGAAATGTACCACGCCCGCTGTGCCACGCCCTGCCACGCCCTACTACGCCCTGCCACGCCCGTTGTGCCACGCCTGCTGTAAAATAAGAAAAGTAGATCTTTTCTGAAATTTAGAATTATTAGTTATTTCATCAACCAAAGGTCAGAGGTTACTCGCAGCATTTTTCAGCAGCTGTAGATAATAGTAACCAGACATCACTGATTTCTGGGGACAGTACCTGTTTTGGACTACCTGTCCCAAACTAAAGCTATCCCTGGAAATGTGCCACGCCCGCTGTGCCACGCCCTGCCACGCCCATTGTGCCACGCCCGCTGTAAAATAAGAAAAATTTATCTTTTCTGAAATATAGAATTATTAGTTATTTCATCAACCAAAGGTCAGAGCTTACTCGCAGCATTTCTCAGCAGCTGTAGATAATAGTAACCAGACATCACTGATTTCTGGGGACAGTACCTGTTTTGGACTACCTGTCCCAAACTAAAGCTATCTCTGAAAATGTGCCACGTCCTGCCACGCCCTGCTACGCCCGTTGTGCCACGCCCGCTGTAAAGTAAGAAAAGTAGATCTTTTCTGAAATTTAGAATTATTAGTTATTTTATCAACAAAAGGTCAGAGGTCACTCGCAGCATTTCTCAGCAGCTGTAAATAATAGTAACCAGACATTACTGATTTCTGGGGATAGTCCCTGTTTTGGACCACCTGTCCCAAACTTAAGCTATCGCTGGAAATGTGCCACGCCCGCTGTGCCACGCCCTACCACGCCCTACTACGCCCTGCCACGCCCGTTGTGCCAGGCCTGCTGTAAAGTAAGAAAAGTAGATCTTTTCTGAAATTTAGAATTATTAGTTATTTTATCAACAAAAGGTCAGAGGTCACTCGCAGCATTTCTCAGCAGCTGTAAATAATAGTAACCAGACATCACTGATTTCTGGGGACAGTACCTGTTTTGGACCACCTGTCCTAAACTAAAGCTATCTCTGGAAATGTACCAAGCCCGCTGTGCCACTCCCTGCCACGCCCGCTGTGCCATTCCCGCTGTGCCACGCCCGCTGTAAAACACGAAAAATAGATCTTTTCTGAAATTTAGAATTATTAGTTATTTCGTCAACCAAAGGTCAGAGGTTACTCGCAGCATTTCTCAGCAGCTGTAGATAATAGTAACCAGACATCACTGATTTCTGGGGACAGTACCTGTTTTGGACTACCTGTCCCAAACTAAAGCTATCCCTGGAAATGTGCCACGCCCGCTGTGCCACGCCCTGCCACGCCCTGCTACTTCCTGCTACGCCCTGCCACGCCCGTTGTGCCACGCCCGCTGTAAAATAAGGAAAATAGATATTTTCTGAAATTTAGAATTATTAGTTATTTCATCAACCAAAGGTCAGAGTGTTGGGATCCAAGGGCTTGCCCTCCAGAGGGCTGTGTGGATCCCTTCCTGTGGGCTTCTGTTTCTGTTGGAATCCAGAGGTTTGCCCACCAGAGGGCGCCGTGGATCCTCTCCTGGGAGCTGGTTCTCTGCGCTCAGCTGATTCCCATCAGCTCTGCTGATTAACCTCTCCCTATATAAGCTGAGTCATAGCTTCTCTCTGAGCCGGACCGTGGTCATAGTCATTGTTGCCATGCCATGCTCTGCCTTGCCGTTGTCTTAGTACTGTCCTTGCCATGGAAACAAACCAGAGCCACCCTGCCTGTTGAACTCAGCCTGTCTGAACCTGCAAACCTGTGAGTTTGAACCTGTAACCTGAACCTAACCTGTTTGTCCTCTCTGCCTTCCAGGGTAGAACCCTGTGTGTCACCAATAAATATTGGACTTGAATCCTGCCTGTCTGTTCTGTGAGTTCTGCATCTTGGGCTAGCAAACCAACCACATCATGACACAGAAGTTACTCGCAGCATTTCTCAGCAGCTGTAGATAATAGTAACCAGACATCACTGATTTCTGGGGACAGTACCTGTTTTGGACCAGCTGTCCTAAACTAAAGCTATCTCTGGAAATGTGCCACGCCCGCTGTGCCACGCCCTGCCACGCCCGCTGTAAAATAAGAAAAATATATATTTTCTGAAATTTAGAATTATTAGTTATTTTATCAACAAAAGGTCAGAGGTTACTCGCAGCATTTCTCAGCAGCTGTAGATAATAGTAACCAGACATCACTGATTTCTGGGGACAGTCCCTGTTTTGGACCACCTGTCCCATACTAAAGCTATCCCTGGAAATGTGCCACGCCCTGCCACGCCCGCTGTGCCACGCCCTGCCACGCCCGCTGAACCACGCACGCTGTGCCACGCCCTGCCACGCCTGCTCCCACGCCCGCTGTAAAATAAGAAAAATAGATCTTTTCTGAAATTTAGAATTATTAGTTATTTTATCAACAAAAGGTCAGAGGTTACTCGCAGCATTTCTCAGCAGCTGTAGATAATAGTAACCAGACATCACTGATTTCTGGGGACAGTCCCTGTTTTGGACCACCTGTCCGAAACTAAAGCTATCCTTGGAAATGTGCCATGCCCTGCCACGCCCACTGTGCCACGCCCGCTGTGCCACACCCGCTGTAAAATGAGAAAAATAGATATTTTCTGAAATTTAGAATTATTAGTTATTTTATCAACAAAAGGTCAGAGGTTACTCGCAGCATTTCTCAGCAGCTGTAGATAATAGTAACCAGACATCACTGATTTCCGGGGACAGTCCCTGTTTTGGACCACCTGTCCCAAACTAAAGCTATCCCTGGAAATGTGCCACGCCCTGCCACGCCCGCTGTGCCACGCCCGCTGTAAAATAAGAAAAATAGATATTTTCTGAAATTTAGAATTATTAGTTATTTTATCAACAAAAGGTCAGAGGTTACTCGCAGCATTTCTCAGCAGCTGTAGATAATAGTAACCAGACATCACTGATTTCTGGGGACAGTCCCTGTTTTGGACCACCTGTCCCAAACTAAAGCTATCCCTGGAAATGTGCCACGCCCTGCCACGCCCGCTGTGCCACGCCCGCTGTGCCACGCCCGCTGTAAAATGAGAAAAATAGATATTTTCTGAAATTTAGAATTATTAGTTATTTTATCAACAAAAGGTCAGAGGTTAACTCGCAGCATTTCTCAGCAGCTGTAGATAATAGTAACCAGACATCACTGATTTCTGGGGACAGTCCCTGTTTTGGACCACCTTACCTCGGCTAAAGCTGTCCCTGGAAATGTGCCACGCCCTGCCACGCCCGCTGTGCCACGCCCGCTGTAAAATGAGAAAAATAGATATTTTCTGAAATTTAGAATTATTAGTTATTTTATCAACAAAAGGTCAGAGGTTAACTCGCAGCATTTCTCAGCAGCTGTAGATAATAGTAACCAGACATCACTGATTTCTGGGGACAGTCCCTGTTTTGGACCACCTTACCTCGGCTAAAGCTGTCCCTGGAAATGTGCCACGCCCTGCCACGCCCGCTGTGCCACGCCCTGCCACGCCCGCTGTGCCACGCCCGCTGTGCCACGCCCGCTGTGCCACGCCCGCTGTGCCACGCCCTGCCACGCCCGCTGTGCCACGCCCGCTGTGCCACGCCCGCTGTAAAATGAGAAAAATAGATATTTTCTGAAATTTAGAATTATTAGTTATTTTATCAACAAAAGGTCAGAGGTTACTCGCAGCATTTCTCAGCAGCTGTAGATAATAGTAACCAGACATCACTGATTTCTGGGGACAGTCCCTGTTTTGGACCACCTTACCTCGGCTAAAGCTGTCCCTGGAAATGTGCCACGCCCTGCCACGCCCGCTGTGCCACGCCCGCTGTGCCACGCCCTGCCACGCCCGCTGTGCCACGCCCGCTGTAAAATAAGAAAAATAGATATTTTCTGAAATTTAGAATTATTAGTTATTTTATCAACAAAAGGTCAGAGGTTAACTCGCAGCATTTCTCAGCAGCTGTAGATAATAGTAACCAGACATCACTGATTTCTGGGGACAGTCCCTGTTTTGGACCACCTTACCTCGGCTAAAGCTGTCCCTGGAAATGTGCCACGCCCTGCCACGCCCGCTGTGCCACGCCCTGCCACGCCCGCTGTGCCATGCCCGCTGTGCCACGCCCGCTGTGCTACGTGCCGTGTGCCACGCCCCACCACGCCCGCTGTGCCACGCCCGCTGTGACACAGCGCTCCGCTCTTCATGCTCTGCCCCAATGTGCCCCGCTCTTTGCTCTCCGCCCCACTGTGCCCCGCTCCTCGTCCTCCGCCCCACTGTGCTCCGCTCTTCATGCTCTCCCCGACTGTGCCCCGCTCTTTGTGCTCCGTCCCACTGTGCCCCGCTCCTCGTGCTCCGCCCCACTGTGCCCCGCTCTTCTTGCTCCGCCCCACTGTGCCGCCCCACTGTGCCCCGCTCTTCGTGCTCCGCCCCACTGTGCCCCGCTCCTCGTGCTCCGCCTCACTGTGCCCCGCTCCTCGTGCTCCGCCCCACTGTTCCCCGCTCTTCATGTTCTGCCCCACTGTGCCCCGCTCTTCCTGCTCCACCCCACTGTGCCCGGCTCTTCGTGCTCCGCCCCACTGTGCCCCGCTCCTCGTGCTCCGCCCCACTGTGCCCCGTTCTTCGTGTTCCGCCCCACTTTGCCACGCTCCTCGTGCTCCGACTCACTGTGCCCCGCTCCTCGTGCTCCGTCCCGCTCTTCGTGCTCCGCCCCACTGTGCCCAGCTCCTCGTACTCTGCCCCACTGTGCCCCGCTCCTCGTGCTCTACTCCACTGTGCCCCGCTCCTCGTGCTCCACCACACTGTACCCCGCTCCCCGTGCTCCGCCACACTGTACCCCGCTCTTCATGCTCTGCCCCGCTCCTGGTGCTCTGCCCCACTGTGCCCCGCTCCTCGTGCTCCGCCCCACTGTGCCCCGCTCCTCGTGCTCCGCCCCACTCTGCTATAAAATGGCGCTCTGACCTTTGTCATCGTCCTGTTTCTTCAGGCCCATGATCTTGGGCCGTCCCCGGCCTCTCCGGATGGGATCCGACTGACTGTTGGCTCGGGGTCATCGGTGGTTCTCCGAGTCGCTGGTCAAAGGCGAGCCGATCCTTTCTCTGCGAATCCGCTCCGTTCTCTGCCGCTTGAAATCCAGTTTGTCTTAAAGGAAAACAAAAGACCCGTCAGGAGGGGGAAAAGTTTGAGTGAAACTTCAGACCAGGAGCTGCTGGAAGCTGAAGGGTCCATGAAAGGAAAAATCTGGATTTTACTGCCGTTTAACTAAAACATGAGATGTTTTAATCTCCTTTGTTGTAAAAGCATGTGCTGCACCGGGTCTGAGGAAGCTCTCAGCTGATTAAACATCATCAAAGCTGCTAATGTGCTTATTCTAGATTTATTCTAGAAGGAAGAGTTCTATGCTGATCTAGAGCTCAGCTTCTAATATCAGCAGATGTTTTTTTCTTGGTGGATGTTGAGAGCAAAGCCTGAATAATCAGGAAGTGATTCCCTGTTGTTGGTTCAGGAATGCTGCGAGATTCCTGCTTTGTTTCCCAAAGAGCCTGGAAATCCTCCATATTTCCACTCCAGTAAACACATCTAGCCGTTTAACCAGCTGCAGGCTACAGCCTCTGGTGCTCAACTGTTGCCATGGTTACTAAAGATTATTATTCACTATTTTTTGATGAGTCTCAACCGTACTCGTGCTCGTCGTCTCCCGCTTTATCCGGAACCGGGTCGCGGGGGCAGCAGACTAAGCAGAGACTCCCAGACTTCCCTCTCCGCAGACACCTCCTCCAGCTCTGCTGGAAGCCCCTGGGCCTCCTCCCATTGGGACGTGCCTGGAACACCTCCCGAGGGAGGCGTCCAGGGGGCATCCTCAGAAGATGTCCGAGCCACCTCAACTGACTCCTCTCGATGTGGAGGAGAACCGGCTCTACGCTGAGCCTCTCCCGAATGACCGAGCTCCTCACCCTATCTCTAAGGGAGAGCCCAGCCACCCTGCGGAGGATGCTCATTTCAGCCGCTTGTATCCGGGATCTCGTTCTTTCGGTCATGATCCAGATTTCATGACCATAGGTGAGGGTAGGAACGTAGACCGAACGGTAAATTGAGAGCTTTGCCTTTTCGCTCAGCTCTCTCTTCACCACGACAGACAGGTGCAGCGTCCGCATTATTGCAGCAGCCGCCTCTATTGTTGATGCGGCTGCCCGTAGCTGTGGCCGTAAGGTTTGCGGTGCCTGTCGTGGTGGCAATCCCCGAACCCGGTGGTGGACACCGATAGTAAGGGATGCTGTCAAGCTGTCAAGCTGAAGAAGGAGTCTTATCGAGCTTGGCTGGCTTGTGGGACTCCTGAAGCAGCAAGCAGGTACAGTGAGGCCAAGCGTGTCGCGGCCCGGGCGGTTGCAGAGGCAAAATCTCGGGCCTGGGAGGAGTTCGGAGAGCCCATGGAAAAAGACTATCGTTTGGCCTCAAAGCAATTCTGGCAAACCGTCCGGCGCCTCCGGAGGTGAAAGCAGTGCTTCGCTAACACTGTTTTCAGTGGGAGTGGGGAGCTGCTGACCTTGAAGGAGGATATTGTCGGGCGGTGGAAGGAACACTTTGAGGATCTCCTCAACCCGACAGACACGCCTTCTATGGGGGAAGAAGAGACGGGGTGCTTGGGGCTGGATTCATTCATCACCCAGGCTGAAGTCACCGAGGTGGTCAAAAATCTCCACGGTGGCAAGCCTTCGGGGGTGGACGAGATCCGTCCTGAGTATCTTAAAGCTCTGGATGTTGTTGAGCTGTCATGGTTGACACGTCTATTCAGCATCGTGTGGAGGTCGGGAACAGTCCCCCTGGATTGGCAGACTGGGGTGGTGGTTCCCCTCCATAAGAAGGGGGACCGGAGGGTGTGTTCCAACTATTGGGGAATCACACTTCTCAGCCTCCCCAGAAAGGCCTATGCCAGGGTGCTGGAGAGGAGAGTCCGGCTGATTGTCGAACCTCGGCTGCAGGAGGAGCAGTGTGGTTTTCGTCTTGGCCGTGGAACAGTGGACCAGCTCTACACCCTGTGCAGGGTGCTTGACGGTTCTTGGGAGTTTGCCCAACCAGTCCACATGTGTTTTGTGGACTTGGAGAAGGCATTCGACCGTGTCCCTCGTGCTTCCCTGTGGGGGGTGCTCCAGGAGTATGGAGTCGGGGGCCCTTTATTAGGGGCCATCCGTCTCTGTACAAGCGGAGCAGGAGCCTGGTTGGCATTGCCGGCATTAAGTCGGACCTGTTCCTGGTGCAAGTTGGACTCCGACAGGGCTGCCCTCTGTCACCGGTCCTGTTCTTAACTTTTATGGACAGGATTTCTAGGCGCAGCCAAGGACCGGAGGGGGTCTGGTTCGGGGACCGGCGGATCTCGTCCCTGCTTTTTGCGGATGACGTAGTTCTGCTGGCTCCCTCCTGCAAAGACCTACAGCGTGCGCTGGGGCGGTTTGCAGCTGAGTGTGAAGCGGCTGGGATGAGAATCAGCTCCTCCAAGTCTGAGGCCATGGTTCTCGACCGGAAAAAGGTGGCTTGTCCCCTTCAGGTTGGAGGAGAGTCCCTGCCTCAAGTGGAGGAGTACAAGTATCTTGGGGTCCTGTTCACAAGTGAGGTTCAACCTTTGATTGGATTAATTTAAACCACTGATGCTGTTTTACAGCAGCGTCACTAAGAGCATTTCATCCAGGAAGACCTTAGAAACGTTCACAGAAAGCAACTTTTCATCACTTTAACATGAATGAATGAATAATGAAGGTTGGTTTTTACCTGCGATAGCTGCTGACGTACACTCACTGAGCTTAGCATTCAGGAGCTTCCTGCTCCCTGCTCTTTAGCGCCCCCTGCAGAACTTTGGGACCTGATCTGCTGACCTTCCACCACTTATCAAATCAACATGTAACCATAGAAAATAGATCTTCTCTGAAATTTAGAATTATTACTTATTTTATCAACAAAGGTCAGAGGTTAACTCGCGGCACTTCTCAGCAGCTGTAGATAATAGTAACCAGACATCACTGATTTCCGGGGACAGTCCCTGTTTTGGACCACCTGTCCCCGGCTAAAGCTGCCCCTCAAATGACCCCGAATTATGAATGAGGGGGAAATGCTGCGTGTAGAGTGTTATTACGGTAGAAGGAGCATGGGAGCATGCTGCACGCTGAAACAGTTATTACGGTAATATTAGGAAAAAATTAGAAGCCGAGCTTTTAAAACAGAGAAAGAACTGGAAGTTCATTCATTATCAGCTGCTGGGGAGCCACCCTGCCTTATGGCCGCTCTGATAATCCATTCATTTCATCTGAACTCGGCTGATCCATGTTCGGTTAAAGAAAATAAAGGACTGGATGTTTATGCTTTACTAAAGATGAGGAGCGGAAATGTAAATAAACCAAACTAATCAACAAACAGACAGATGCTACATAATTAGGGGGGCCACATGCCGAAGGCATGGCCCACCTACTACTATTGCACATATTTATTCCGCGTATTATTAGGGGGGCCACATGCCGAAGGCATGGCCCACCTACTACTATCTCACATATTTATTCCGCGTATTATTTTTATTATAGCTTATAGTTCTCCTCGCCACCAAAAACTTCGGCGCGTAACTAGTCACGCACCATTCGTCGGATCGGGCCCAAAGTTGGCACACGCGTAGAGACCAATGGGGCGATGCGTGCTTGTATAAAACTTTCTCATTAGTCCGAAGGTTTGCGAATTATTAGCGAAAACGTCGCAAAAAATTCCCATAGGAAATGAATGGGGAGAGGAAAAAAACAGCATAAAAAACAGCGCTTCACTGTGTTGGCATACATTCACGTAGAAAAACAGTTTAAAGCTCAGTTTGTAGATAAATCCTTCGTCTGCATAAAACTGAAGACGGCATGTTGATAACTGCTACGGTTTTTGTATAATCAGACCTCAAGCGCCACAAAGTTTTGGCAAAATCCAGCCTTCTAGAGTGGAGAGACTGAAAAGCTAGAGTGTGAGGCAGCCATTTTTTTAAGACCCAAAAACATTTTAAACTCGCCCTCACGGCCACATATTTATAGCTAGAGTCACCATTTTTGGTCAGTTTGTAGACTGAAATCTCTGGACCCACACAATGTCTTCGGAATTACGGTAGGATTAATACTTTTCCTTAAAAACCCTCCAGACCGACCTCAAGTCGATGAAAATCAGAGCCGTTTTTCATTGGTTTTGGAACAGCAGAGGGGAGAAAAACGAATGACATTATGTGTTTTAAACTCGTCATAAATATTGTTCTGAAAGACACACATACACCAAAGTTGGCATAGTTGGAGTCGAAGGATGGCTGACGCTCACGGTGAAAGAATTTTTTGAATAACTCATACGGTTTTTGCTCAGCAGTCGTTTGTTCGGAGGACATTTTAAGCACCAGAAAGCTGGGTGACAGTGTCCTGCTGCAGCTAGCTCAATTAGAAGCTCAGGTGTGAGGAAACGTTTTTTTTTTTCTTTCTCTTCCCATTCAGGTTGTAGATGACCTACAGCCATGAAAGTTACTCTAATTGAAGTAAAGATATAGCTGTAGCTTAGATAAAAATAATTTTTCAGATATCATTTATGGTTTTTACTCAGCAGTCATTTGTTCGGAGGGGGGCTTTAGCAGCTTAAAGGTGAGTGAAAGTGTGTTGCTGCAGCTAGCTCAGTTAGAAGCTAAGGACTGAGGACCCGTTTTTCTTATTCTTTCTCTTCCCATTCAGGTTGTAGATGACCTACAGCCATGAAAGTTACTCCAATTGAAGACAAGATATAGCTTTAGCTTAGATAAAAATAATTTTTCAGATACCTTTTACGGTTTTTACTCAGCAGTCGTTTGTTCGGAGGGGTGCTATAGCAGCTTAAAGATGACAGAGTGTGGTGCTGCAGTTTAAACAAAGGGAGGAGCAGGTGGGATCAGCCATTTTGTTTGTGCTTCGTTTTGGGTTGTGAAAGACCTACAGACATGAAGGTTACCCCAGTCTGAGACAAAGGATAGATGTTTCTTTCACTGAAAGAATTTTTCTAATACCTTTTACGGTTTTTGCTCAGCAGTCGTTTGTTCGGAGGGGTGCTATAGCAGCTTAAAGGTGACAGAGTGTGGTGCTGCAGTTTAAACAAAGGGAGGAGCAGGTGGGATCAGCCATTTTGTTTGTGCTTCGTTTTGGGTTGTGAAAGACCTACAGACATGAAGGTTACTCAATTGAAGTAAAGATTAGCTTTGCTTAGATAAAAAAAATTTTTCAGATATCTTTATGTTTTTACTCAGCATCCTTTGTTCGGGGGGGGCTTTAGCAGCTTAAAGGTAGTGGAAATGTTTTGGGGCAGCTAGCTCAGTTAGAACTAAAGGATGAGGCCCGTTTTTTTTTTTTCTTTCTCTTTCCCCTTCAGGTTTAGATGACCTACCGCCGAAAGTTTTCCAATGAAACAAGATATAGCTTTTACTTAGATAAAAAAAAAATTTTTAGATACCTTTTACGGTTTTTACTCAGCAGTCGTTTGTTCAGGGGTCTATAGCATTTAAAGGGGACAGAGTGTGGTGCTGCAGTTTAAACAAAGGGAGGAGCAGTGGGATCACCATTTTTTTTGTGGGTTCGTTTTGGGGGTTTTGAAAGAGCAAAAGACATGAAGTTACCCCAGCTGAGACAAAGATAGATGTTTTTTTCACTGAAAGAATTTTTTTAATACCTATTTCGGTTTTTTTCTCAGCAGTCGTTTTTTCAGCAGCTGTTCCTCCCATTCAAAAAAAATAAGCTAAGGAACGATAGTGCTGCGCTTTTTTCTCTGTCACGACAGCTCGTTAAGCGTTGTCAAGGGAACCACTTCAAGAGATTTTTTCCCCCTCGTTTTTAAACAGCACATTTTAATCTAATGGGGTGAAAGCACTGATTTAAAAATTGGGAAATGGAATAATGACGCGTCCATGCACTTCCCTTTCCACTCAAAACTGAAACTTTTCAAAATAAACTCCAGGGACCCACAAAATAAAAACCTCTAAATTTTTTTTCATATATTTTATTGCCCATATGGCTCAAAAATTAAAGACCCAAACCAAACCCCCTTTTTGAGAAAGACTCTAGGAACTGTTTAAAACACACCCATGGCAAATTTTTAAAATAAAAGCCTCCCATTTTACTTCATCTACTCCCTAATAACTGGAAAAAAGAGTGATTTAACAATTGGAAAGTCATCAACTATCATTGCTGGGTTTTGAACATTTTCTCTAAACACAACTCTGTTTGGGCTTTCAAAATAAGACCCAGGGACCCTACAAAAATAAAAGCCCTAGATTATACTAATGCAGTAATTTATGCAATGGGGTCAACATTAGACCCAAACATTTCCCCGGTTTTTTAATTAGACCTAGTGACCTTTTCAAAACACACCCCCAGAGCAAAATTTCACAAAAAAAAGCTCCCATTTTTTCTGTAATACAGCAGCTATTCACCTAATAACATGAAAACCATGTTTAACATTTGGAAATGGGGTTCTAATTTACTGCTGGGATGAACCCCCTTTTGATGCACACCTGATAGACTTTTTAAAATAAAACCCACAGGGGGCTCACGAATAAAAGCCTCTTCCTATACACACTCAAAACATTCGGATATTTTCATAGCCTTTTAATTTTTTTCACTGCAAAAGGCTCTGAGCAGCGGGCGGGGCCCGCCATTGTGATTTTTCATACTGCAATGGGTCTTTGAAGGGGGGCGAAGCCCCCCCAAAGGGATTTCATCACTGCAATGGCTCTTTGCAGGCGGGCAGAGCCCGCCATTGGGGATTTTTTTTATCGCTGCAAGGCTCCTAGCAGGGGGGCGAGCCCGCCAACGCGCTTTAAAACCCCCTGGGGTTCAATAGGCAACACCATATTACCCTTGTGCATCATATGCTGTTCCGTCATTTCCCAATTTCAGCACAAGTGGCACACAGCCTCTTTGCCCATGACCAGCCCTCTTTCCTTCCCTCAGCAGCCCTCAAAGGCGTAAGCAGTTGGTCTGGGGGCCCCAAATCACTTGCCAGGCCGTACTGGCACAGTTACCCAACGGGCAGTAGGGGGCCCCCCTCAAAAATTTTTTTAAAAAATTTTTTTAGTTATTTTATAGCTTTTTAGTTCCCCCCGCCACCAAAAACTTCGGGCCAACTATCACCACCATTCGTCGGATCGGGCCCCCAAATTGGGACACGCTCGGGACCAAAGGGGTGTGCGTGCTTGTATAAAACTTTCTCATTAGTCCGAAGGGTTTGCGAATTATTAGCAAAACCGCAAAAAAATCCGCGCTTTTACTGGTCGCAACATTCACATAGAAAAAACAGTTTTAAAAACTCGTTTTTTAGATACATCCTTCATCCATAAAAATAAGACGGCATTTGATAACTCTACGGTTTTTGTATAATTTAGCCTCAAGCGCCACAAAGTTTTTGGGAAAATCCACCCTTCTAGAGTGGGCAACTGAAAAACAAAAATTTCTAAAGAAATTTTGAGGGGGGCCCCCTACTGCCCGTCTGGGGAACTGGGCCAATACGGCCCTGGCAAGGGGACGTTGGAGCTCCCCAGACCAACGCTTACCCTTTGAGGGCTGCTGGGGAAGAAAGAGGGCTAGGCATGGGGAAAGAGAGCTGGTGCCCTTGTGCTGAAAACTGGGGAAAAAGACGTGCACAGCATATGAGCACAAGGAAAATATGGGTTTCCATATTGAACCGCAGTGGGTAAAGCGCAGTTGGGGGGGCTCCCCCCCTGCAGGGGCCCTTTAAGCGATGAAAAAAATCACCAAAGGCGGGCTCCGCCCCCTGCTAAAGCCCTTGCAGGATGAAATCACCAATGGGGGGCCCGCCCCCCATGCTCAGAGCCCCCTTACTTGATGAAATTACAAATGGGGTATGAACAATACCAGAAGTATGAGTTGTAAAAAGGGAAAAGGCTTTTTTTCTGTAAGCCCGTAGTGTTATTTGAAAATCTACATGGATGTGCTCAAAAGAGGGTCATCCCAGCATGATATAAATCCATTTCCAAATGTTAAATCCCCTGGTTTTTCCATGTTATTAGGTAATAGCTGTGTATTACAAGAAAAAGGGGGACTTTTTTTGTGAAATTTGTCTGGGGGGGGTTTTGAAAAGGTCACTAGAGTCTAATAAAAAAAACCTGGGAAAAGTATGGGTCATAATTTGAGCCTTTGCATCAATTATTGCATTAGTATAATCT